>NC_083419.1:61178691-61505367 GCF_020745735.1 Hemiscyllium ocellatum
TGTAACTCCTTCAAGATGTTAAAACCTGACTCTTTGAGAAGCTTTTGGTTACCTGCATTTATTTTTGAGCGAGGGTCGCTGGATCCCAAATGTTAATTTGTCATTCTTTCTGCAGATGCTGCTCAACTCTGTTGAACCTTTTCAGCAACTTCTGTTTTTGTTTCCGATTTCCAGCAATCCGCAGTTCTTCCAGTTTTCAGTTTTTTCTTTGCTGGATCAGTGTACATTTTAATGCTGTGAATTTGATTTTTTGAGCCAAAAGGTGCTATACGAATGCATGCGCTAATAGGGGAGGTAACTGATAAAGAGCAGTCAACAGAAGGGAGGTTGAGGACAGCTAGTGTGGGGTAGACAAAGCTGTCAGAGGGGCACAAGTTACTACCAGGTCTTTAGGTGGGGCACAGGGCAGTCATGCCTTCAATACTGACATCAATGACACTCAGGAGCTTCACCCTGTGACACTGTATCTCACCCTTTAACCCAGAAGCTGGTAGCAATATGTTCTCAACAGCTGAGCTGGAGTGATAAGGAATCAAACCTCTAATCACCATCTGGTTGGCACACTTCCATCATGCAGTCATTTCATATTATCCCCCTGCAGCTAATGGAGAGGCACAACATTCCTGGGAGGAAGCTAGCTCCTCAACATTTTCACAAATTACCCACAAATCTGAGAAGAAAGGTCAATAAAACCCACCAGCCTTTCAAGACCAAATGACTTCTCTTGGTATTAATCTGTTCGCTGATCCTTTTAGGTCATCTGAAATCACCCACCCTCTGGACTCTTCATAGCCTACCCTCTGTAACCTCCGACCAACCACCTCAAACGCGCACACTCCTCCAATTTAGGCCTTTTGTATGTCCAATTTGTAAACATCTCCACCATCAGAGCTCTGCTTCCAACAGCTCAGCCTCAAAGCCAGGCGCTCCCATCGGATTGGTCCGATGGCCAATTAGGGTTCTGAACTTCAAGGTAGCAATGGCGACTGTGGAGCGGAGACTCAGGTAATGACAACCCTGGCACCATCGACCAGGTTCCCCAGGCCTATCCACAGAGTTCCGACACTCGACCATCGACACCAACAGTACCTGCGCACGGTTGATGCCTTTAGCTGTTCTTCACACCTGTACTCCTGACTTTTCAGCACCATACCCCATTCATATCCCTCACCTCTTCTCTTCCCACCTCACCACCAACTCACCCCCCCCCCGCACCTTACCCCACCATGGCAAGAGCGCCAACATTTTTTATTTAACCTATTTTTCTAATCAACTTGTTCAGAGATGTTGTTACATCCTCTAGAGCAGGTGGGATTTGAACTGGGCCTCCTAGCTCTGAGGTAGGGACTCTATCACTGGGCCACAAGAGGGCCTCTCTGTGGTGATGCTTTCATCATTTTAATTGTACAATATAAATGCTAGTTGCCTTTGGCTGGGAAATTGGGCCTAATTGACTATAATGATGCTAATGGTCACTAGCAGGAACATTATCAGTCACTCACTCCACCACATGAGAAAGGTGCTAACCCACTACTCACTATCGTCATGTACAGAGATTGTTGCTGAGTTAAATCCACATTATATAGTACAACAATGCAATCTTTCTCACTTTATTATCAATAGTTAGACTCATCAACTCTATAATCACCAGAATTGTCACAGAGAAGGCTACATCATAGCCGTACTGGCTCTCCAATAAAGTAATGCATTTATTACCAACCTCCTGCCTTCACTAACCCTGGAGGATCTTCCTTTTCACATGTCAATTCATATGTTCCTTGAATGCCAACTGATCCTGCCCGCTCAGGCTGTACATGCCAACCAAAATCACCCGTTGCCTGAAAAAGATTTTGCTCATGTCGCCGTGGCTTCTTCTGCCAATGACCTTACACATACCTTTCTAAACTGGGAACCAACGCTCCCTCTGAGCTGTGCACCCACTTAACACAAACTGACAGCAAGCCAATGCATAGCTTCCACTTGTGTAATCTGCGCTGCTGCAGGAAATAAAATGGAGGGAACATTGATGGGAAGTTTATCCCCAGTCTGGATTTGTCCAGATCCCTGATTTTGAACACCTCTATTAAATAACCTCTCAATCATCTCTTGTCCAATCTATGTAACTGAAGTTCCTCATCCCTGTGAAATTTTAATGCATGTCCTCCAACATGTGGCACAATACTCCAGTTGCAATCAAACTAGTATTCTATAGAAATTGAGTATTCAGCCTTTGCTCTTGCACTTTATGCCCTTATTAATAAAAGCTCAGGATACTGTATGCTTTATGATGCACACATGAGTATATCCAGATCAGTCTACTCTTAGACCCCCTTTGGAGTTCAGCCTTCATTTTATATATATATTCTCTGTCCTTCCAACCAAAATAGATCACTTCACACATCTCTGCCCTGAACCTCATCTGCACTTACGTGTCCACTTATTTCAGAGTTATTTTTTAGACACTAAGCAATACTTTCTTGACCTTTCATTCCTCTTGTATATCCAAGAATTTGTTCCTAGGTGGCGCTATTAGATGGCCATTATAAAAACTGTTCACTGTGCACTCATGTACTCGAGTACATGTGACAGTAAAGGATATCTTAAAAAGGATTCTAAAAGGACTTACCCATGTCCTTTTGAGGTTTATACAGTATCTGCCACATGGTTTACAATGCTTCCAAGGAAATTTTGAATTTGTATTCAGCACCCTAAAGTATAGGCCATTATTATAAATCAGGGTAATGCTCCTAACATCAACTCACCCAAAACCATTACTCACTCTTTCCAATCACTCAGCCAATTTTGTTTTCATGTTGTTACTGTCCCTTTTTTTCCAGGAACTCTAATATTAACCATATGCCTGTTGTGTGACATTGTATCAAATCCACGTGTAAGCTCACAACATCCACATCATTATCCTCATCAGCTTTCTCTGTTAGCTCTTCAAAAAACAACTTTGGCAAGTTGGTTAAACTCAGTTTGCTCTCAACAAATCCATACTGGCTTTCCTTAATTAAACCACATTTGTCCAAATGATCACTAACTTTTTCCCTGAATTCCTATTTTTGTCAGCTTCTCCACAGTTGAACTGACTGGTCTACAGGTGCTGGGCTTATCGTTATGCCCTTTCTTGAATGAGGGTGTAACATGTGCAGTTCTCCAGTCTCCTGGAATCCAAGCCCTCACCCTAGAATCAAAGGAAGATTGAATAAGCACGGCCAATCTCTGTACAGTTCCCACTCATAATTCCCTCAGTGCAATTGGATGCCTCTCATTTGGTCCTGATACCTTTCTAACTTCCATTGCACACACAGCCTATCCAATACCAGCTCATCAATTTGAAAACTTTTGAGCACCTGAAACATCACCTTTTTCTTTTCTGTGACCCGTCAGCATTTTCTTCCCCGGTAAAGAAAGATTTTAAGTCCAGGACCTTAGCCATGCACCCTTGCCTTCATGCATAAATCGCCCTTCCTTGGCTCTGAATCGTCCCCAGTCGTCATTTTGTCACCTTTTTACTATTTGTGTACCAAAGGGAGAATTTGGGATTCACGCTGATATATCAGTCACTTTCTATACTCTGTTAGCTTCACTTGTTTGCTGACTTGCCGTAATATCCTGTTCTCAACCTACTGCTTGATGTGAATTTTGGACAATGCAAAGTATAGTTTTTCTCCTTCATCTTGATCTCAACCTTAGGGGGTTGTGGTCCTGTCCCTGACTGTGTCCAAACTATCCTTTAGAAAACTCAGTATGGTTCAGTTGCCATTTTACTGCCAACCTTTCATTCCCATTTATCCAGCCCAGATCCATTCCTGAAGGAGGACTCTGGCCCGAAATGTCGAGTTTCCTGTTCCTCAGATGCTGCCTGACCTGCTGTGCTTTTCCAGCACCACACCCTCAACTCTGATCTCCAGCATCTGCAGACCTCACTGTCCCCCAGATCCATTCTTATCCCCCGAAGTCGACATTATCCGCGGTCAATTCTTATTTTGGATTTTAGAACATAGAACAGTACAGCACAGAACAGGCCCTTCAGCCCACGATGTTGTGCTGTCCACTGATCCTCATGTATGCACCCTCAAATTTCTGTGACCATATGCATGTCCAGGAGTCTCTTAAATGTCCCCAATGACCCTGCCTCCACAACTGCTGCTGGTAACGCATTCCATGCTCTCACAACTCTCCGTGTAAAGAACCCGCCTCTGACATCTCCTCTATACTTTCCTCCAAACAGCTTAAAACTATGATCCCCTCATGTTAGTCATTTCTGCCCTGGGAAATAGTCTCTGGCTATCAACTCTATCCATGCCTCTCATTATCTTGCATACTTCAATTAGGTCCCCTCTCCTCCTCCTTTTCTCCAATGAAAAAAGTCCGAGCTCAGTCAACCTCTCCTCATAAGATAAGCCCTCCAGTCCAGGCAGCATCCTGGTAAACCTCCTCTGAACCCTTTCCAAAGCATCCACATCTTTCTTATCATAGGGCGACCAGAACTGGACGCAGTATTCCAAGTGTGGTCTAACCAAAGTTTTATAGAGCTGCAACAAGATCTCACGACTCAAACTCAATACCCTTGTTAATTTTCTTGGCACTTTTCCCACAGCTGATCTAAACTTGATGATAAACTCGCTGTACCACCAATATAACAATTGCACGTAGATCTGTTTCAGGAAAAAAAGGTGGTGCTCAGTTCTCACAAACATCCCCCACCCTCACCCCAACTCCCCCAGGGAAAATTGAGGACTGCAGATGCTGGAGAGTCAGAGTTGATAAAAAGAGTGGCACTGGAAAAAGCACAGCAGATCAGGCAGCATCTGAGGAACAAGAGGGTCAACATTTCAGGCATAATTCTTCTGCTTTCTCCAACGTCCCTCCTACATAACCAAGGATAAGACAATGCAACGACACAGAAAGCAGAAGTTCAAATCCCAAGAGGACAAAGTGGCAACCAATAAATTCATTGGTATTGGTAACTTAACCCCTAAAGTCAGTGGACTGCCTACAAAAAAAGCCACTGATTCAACAATACCCTTCAGATAATGGAATTTGCGCAATCTGTACCTATATAGTGGCTGAGATTGCACTTGTGTCCCAACAATAATTTATCACAATGAGCAATAAACAATAAATTCAGCCTTACTGGTGTCATCCACTGCTAGAAACATGAAAATAAAGTAGGCTGTCTGAAAACAGTTAGTACTTTCTGCTCTCTTTCCCAAAGGATTTCACATTCTCTTGCTTTGGTAAGATGCCAAGGGCAAGCATTTGCTTTCTTTCACAGTGCCCATTCTTTATTTGAGCCTGGAGTTCTGGATGGGTGCTTCACTACAGAGAGGACTCTTCCCGATCACATTTCAGTGCGATTGGCAGTGGGAATGGTGCCTGACTTTTCATCTCCACAGCATGACAGAATTGGAGATTTAAGTGGAAGGTGCTGATGGGAATCGGAGGCAGTGTTAAGTAGTTGATTAACCCCAAAGATGATCAACTAATCCACAGGAATTGAAACCTCAGGCCTCCGAATTATCAACGGCTACTGCTATACAAAGCATTGGTGAGAGTTCTGTACATTTCTAATCTCACTATTTAGGGAAGGTTACATTTGCTTTAGAAGTGATTCAGAGAGGGTTCAGGGAGGAAAAGTCAAGCAGGTCAGTCCGTCACCCATTAAAGCAGAGAATAATGAGAAATGATCATATTGAAACATAGAAATGCTGAGGGGGTGTGACAGTGCAGAGGTTTGTAGGATGCTTCCCCTTCCTGGATGAATCGAGAATGAGGGGGCACAGTTTCAGAATAAGGGTCTCACATTTAAGACTGAGATGAGGAGGAATTCCCCTACCAGAGAGAGCAGGGGGACATGGTGGTAATGTCACTGGATTAGTAATCCAAAACCCTGGCTAATGCTCTGGGGATGTGGGTTCAAATTGATAGCAAAATCATAGTTCGATATAAATGTGCAAAGAATGAGCCCAATGGTAACCACGTAACAGGGGGTTGTCATAACAAAACATCTGGTTCATTAATGTCCTTCAAGAAAGGAAATCTGCTACCCTTACCTGACCTGATCTCCATGTGACTCCAGACCCAATGCCATATGGTTGGCTCTCCCCTGAGCAATTAGTTAAGGGGAATAAACACTGCTGATGCCCAGACCTCATGAACTAAGGTTTTAAAATAAACAAAAAAATCACAGGCAGCAGTGGAGTTTGGGTTGTTAGGCATATTTTAAGTGCAAGTTTAAGAAATGTTTGATCAATACAGGAGATAAAGGTTAGAAGGGAGAGTCAGGAAAAATGAAAAACAATATCATGATCACAGCAGCCACTGTCTTTGTGAAAAATGGGGCAGGCACAAAGAAACTGATCAACATTATCCTGTTTGAGGTCTTAGTGTTTCCATGAACACTAGGCCATGGGGAAAGTTCAATTAACTTTAACACACACATTCTACACTTTCAATACACTGTTTCTGTGAACCATTGTGCAAATAGCTTGTGGTCATACAGGAGCCTATCACTTTAAGAACTGTAGTAACTACCTCCTCAGATATTTCTCCCTTTTACTCCTGAATGTACTGGTTTGTATTGGAGCACAGCACGTTGGCCTTAAAGACTCCTTCCTTCACCTCAGACTTGGACACAGGAAGACCTCTCAGCTGACAGCCTCACTTGTCATCCCTCTCCCTAATTATACATTCTTGTGCACACACACCCTGCAGCAGGGAACATCAGATAGCAATCTCCAGCAGACCATCCCCACATCCCTAGCCTCAGCTGATTTTCTCAGTTTGCCTTCCTCAGTCCAAGAATGTCAAAGTCCAAATTAGTACATTTATGGCCAGCGAGGCCAAGTCTCCAACTTTGCAGAGTTTGGGGTCAAACTTGGAACCTGTTGAATTCTTAACTCTCAAAAACACCCAACAGACAAACCCACTACAGGCTGGAATCACAGTCTCAAATCACATTGGGTCTCCATCCTCTGAGATGCCAGAGTTACGACATGCCAACTGAGCTGCATTTCCCAGGTTGCCATGGTGCATCGATTATATTCAGTCAGCCTTACCTTCAATAGAATGGAGATGTCACTTGCTACAAAAAGGAGGACAAAGGCTATTTGAAGCAAACAATTCAGTTTACCACCATATTTCAAGTCAAGGCCTGGCTACAGACATTGAGCAATGACCTTTCTCTGCTAATTTCACAATAAGCAGACATCAGGATGATTGAAATAGCTGTCAAACATGAGAAAAAAATATTTATTACAGAGGATCGGCCAGAGGGCTCACACCATGTGGATGTATATTTGGGATACAACACAGGGCAACGGTGAGAGATCTTCTAAACCGGTGTAATATGAAGCACAGAGAAGACAGCAGTAGAGGAGAGAGAGCCCTCTGTTTTAGTTGCTGCTGCTAGTTACCTGTAATAAACTGGATACCAAGGTCAAGGGCAATATTTCAGTTTGAAACCATCATAACTTACAAAGACGACATGGAGCATCATGGATTTGTCAGTACGCAATGCTTAGAAACTGGAGTAGGCCATTCTGTCCATCAAGCCTGCCCCATCATTTAATATAATCACTTAAATGCCATGTAACCTCACTATCTCATAAACCATGGGTCACGGAATCAAAAACTTATCCACTTTGACTTGAAACATACTGGGAAGCCCGAGCTTCCACAGACGTCTGTTTAACAGAATGGCAATGTTTCAAAATCCTCTAAGTGAAATGATTTCTCATCTCCATCCTAAATGACATCCCCTAGCTGGGGAAAAACACTTTACATGCATCAACCTTCTTTTATCCATTGAGGTATTTTCTAAGTTTCAATGAGCTCAGATCTCAATCTCTGAAACTCAACAGATTACAAGCCTTGTTTGCCTAAAGCCTCTTCATAGGACAGTGCCACCATCCTGGTTACAAGTAGGAAGATTGTTCATTGCACTCCCTTAGAGGGCAATAATATCCTTTCCGAGATAAGGAGAGCAAAACTGTGCACACAGTTCCAGGTGTGGCTCAACAAAGCTCTTACACAATTGAAGCAAGACTTCACCACTGCCCTGTACTCAAATTCTCCTTCAGCAAAAATTCTTCATCATTGGTAGCTCCTCGCGGACAAAGATGACTCTCTTCCACTTTCAGGGTGAGTCTGTAGGTGTCTGTACAGTCTGACGTGGCTTCCACAGGATCTACCACACCTGGTGCAGAAGGTGATCATGGGAAGAGGTGGGGCATTGGCTGGGGATGTTGGCCTGGTCAAGGATGTTGGTATTAATATGTCTTTCTTCCCCCAGTGGATTCACAGGATTTTGCACAGGCAGTGTAGGTGGCATGCTCCAGAATGAGTAAGGTGTCCATTCTATACACTTCCCACTAGCTGCTGCACCTACACGTTAGCCTTTGCTTTTATTAGCTTATTGACAAGGACACCAGAGTCCCTTTGCACATGTACGCTTTCCAAGCTCTCACCATTTAAAACAAAACCTCTGCATGTCCATTCTTGCTATCAATGTGGACAGCCTCTCACTTTTCCATATGATGTTCCATCTGCCATGTACCTGCCCACTCACTAAACCTGTCCACAACCACCCCAAAATGTTTCACATCTTCCACACCACATATATTCCTGTTTGGCTTTGTATCCATCTGCTAATTGGTAATATTACATTTGGTGCCCACTTCCAAATCACTGAACAACTGGGGTCCAAGTACTGATTCTTGTGGTAACTAGATTAGAGTGGTGCTGGAAAAGCACAGCAGTTCAGGCAGCATCCGAGGAGCTGTAAAATCGACGTTTTGGACAAAAGCTCTTCATCAGGAATACAGGCAGAGAGCCTGAAGGGTGGTAACTAGCTCATCACACAAAGTCAGAATGACCCATTTACTCCTACAGTTCTCTGCCTGTGAGACAATCCTTAATCTATGTTAGTGCTTTACCTCCCAACCACGGTACTTTAAATTCGCTAACTAGACTACCATTATCGAAGGCATTCTGAAAATCAAGCCCCCTTGGTCAATCAGGTTGTAAGTTTGCTCACTGACCTGGTAAATTTGTTCTGACTTTTTGTCACCATGCTAACTAATGTCAGTGAGCCTCCAATGAAGTGTTGGTGTTCAGTCCTGCTTGCTATTTATCTGTCCTAGTTTGTTGTGATGGGTGATATCATTTCCAGTTCTGTTTCTGAGAGGTTGGTAAATGGGGTCCAAATCTTTGTTTGTTAATAGAGTTCTGGTTTGAATGACAGGTGCCTAGGAATTCCCATGCGTGTCTTTGTTTAGCCTGTCCTAGGATGGATATATTACCCCAGTCAAACTGGTGTCCCTCTTTGTATGTAAGGATACCAGTGATAATTGGTTTTGTCTTTTGACGGCTAGTTGCTCATTTATCCTGGTGGCTAATTTCCCACCCGTCTGTCCAATATAATGTTTGTTGCAACTCTTGCAGGATATTTTGTATATGACGTTCATGCAGCTGGTTGTTGATACTGGGTCCTTTAAATTCATTAGGAGCTGTTGCAGTGTGATGGTAGGATTGTGGAATACCCTGATGTCCAGGGGCCGGAGTAATCTGGTCATCATCTCTGAGGTGCCTTTAATGTGTGGAAGGGTGGGTAGAGTCTCTGGGCGTGTTGTGTCTTCTTGTTTAGGTTTGTTATGTGGGAATGCGCTTATTGTGTACCCGTTGTTCCTAAATATGGCTGTTTTTCCTCAGCTTCTCATAGTCACTGGATGCTGCAGTCTGTTGTGGCTGGTTTAAGTAATGTCCTGATGCAGCTCCATTTGTGGGTGTTAGGATGATTGCTCCTGTAATTGAAATGTCTGAGAACAAATCTACCAGCTCAGCGAGCAAGCTTACAACCTGATCCACAATGTGAGCTACAAATCTTCTCCAAAATCTCAAACCCCTTTATTAATGCTTTGAGTAACATCCTCAAAAAACTCCACATTTGTCAAATGTAATTCACGGTTCACAAATGCACACTGACTATTCCCAATTAGATCACTTTCAGCCAAGTTTCCGTTTATCATGTCCTTCATGACGAATTTGAGCATATTCCCTATGAGTTATGTAGCTTGTACACCAGTTGCATGCAAGTGCAGAGGCAGGGAAGGTATCAAATGGTATAATGTCCTTCATAGCGAGAGAATGCGAGTACAGGAGCAGGGATGTTTTCTTGCAGTTGTACAGGGCCTTGGTGAGTAGTGTGTGCAGTTTTGGTCTCCTTTCCTGATGATCTTCTAGCTAGAGAAAGAGTGCAACAAAGATTACCAGACTGATTCCAGGAATGGCAGGATTGATGCATAAAGAGAGACTGGATTGGTTAGGATGAAATGAGTGTGGGGGGTGGGGGATAGGGGGGGAGGGAGAGAGAGAGAGAGAGAGAGAGAGAGAGAGAGAGAGAGAGAGAGAGAAAACACCAGGGGGTCACAATTGAAGGATACAGGGTAGGCCATTCAGGACTTGCATGAGCAGAAACTTAGGTTAGGTGAGTTGGCCCTGCTAAGTTGCCCATAGTGTTCAGGGTTGGGTGGGTTAGGTGCGTTAGTCAGGGGCAAATATTGACTAACAGGTTTGGGTGGGAGACTCTTCAGAGGGTTGGCGTGGACTTGTTGGACTGAAGGGCCTGTTTCCACACTGTAGGAATTTTAAATTCTAAAAAAAATGTCTTCACCCAGAGAGTGGGGAAACCTGTGGAATTCTCTGCCACTGAAAGCAGTTGAGATGAAAGCATTCAGTGTTTTTGCAATGGAGTTACATTTTGGCTTTTAGGGCTCAAGGGATCAAAGGGTATGGGAGGGGAGAGGAAGCAGGATCAGGGCACAGAGTTCAGTGACCAGCTCTGATCAGATGGAGTGGGAGAGCAGGCTTGAAGGGCCAAATGGCCAACTCCTGTTCTACTTTTTATCTTTGTGACTGACGGTTAATTGTTATTTGTTATTTCCTTTTTTCCACTGACAGGAAGGAGAGTCAGGAGTTCTACAGACTTTGAAATCCTCAGAAACAATGCATATAGAGTGAGAAACTGCAATTTCAGGTGAGCAAGTGAACAGAAAGAGGAGACACTGAAAAGTGGGCAGTAGCAAGGAAATACAGTTATAGAGTTGCACAGAGTTTTACAGGCCTTTCAGTCCAACTCGTCCATGCCAACCATATGTCATGAACTGATCTAGTCCCATTCCTAGCATCTGGCCCATATCCCTCTAAAAGCTTCCTATCCATGTACCCATCCAGATGCCTTTTACATGTTGTAATTGTCCAGCCGCCACCATGTAGTCTGACAGCTCATTCCACCCTCTGCATAAAAAAGTTACCCCTTAGGTTTTAAATCTTTCCCCTCACACCTTAAACCTATGCCCTCTAGTCTTGGACTCCCCTACTCTGGAGAAGAGAACCTCGGCTATTCACCCTATCAATGCCCCTCATGATTTTATAAACCTCTAGAAGGTCACCCCTCAGTCTTTGGTGCTCCAGGGAAAATAGCCCCAGCCTACTCAACCTCTACCCCTTGTCTCAAACTCTCCAATCCTAGCAGCATCCTTGTAAATCTTTGCTGAACCCTTTCAAGTTTCACAACATCCTTCCAACAGAAGGGAGACCAGAATTGTACGCAGCATTCCGAAAGTGGCCTCACCAATGTCCTGTACAGCTGCAACATGTCACCCCAATTCCTATACACTATGCTCTGTCCAATAAAGGAAAGCATACCAAACGCCTTCTTCACTATCCTGTCTACCACGTTCGACTCCACATTCAAGGAACAACGTCTCTTTGTTCAACAACACTCCCCAGTGTCCTACCTTTAAACATACAAGTCTTACCATGATTTGCCTTACCAAAATGCAGCACATCACATTTATCTAAATTAAACTCCATCTGCCACTTTGCAGCCCAATGCCCCATCTGTTCAAGATCCTGTTGTAATCCGAAGTAATCTTCACCGTCCACTACACCTCCAATTTTGGTGCCACCTGCAAACTTAGGACATGACTATGTTGAGGGAGATGGACCAAGTGAGAGGAATTTAGAGAAAAGTAGTTTCAAGGAATAGGGGGGTGGCGGCTGAACTGCAAGCTTGCAGGCACACTGAGAACTAGTAGGAGAGAGTTCTCATGAAGCACTCCACTCTCCCAACTGATGTTAAATAGTCCGGTCAGAAGACGGCATTATTGCACAGGGCTGCACAATGAGCACCTGGATCACATTCACTCCAGTCTCTTCTGTGGTTATCTGTGTTTTATTAAGAAAGCAAGGAGAACAGTGTACCATGACATAGAACTCTCCTGTCAAGCTCCTGATGGCTCATTCATTAGCTTTTTGTTCCACATCCCACTGAATCACAATTAATTTTATGCAGAACTACAGATCGCATTCAGGTCACTACCTTACGCAAATCGTAAAAACAGACATTCCCAAAGACAAATCTAAAAGAACAGCTGCCTTTCTTTCATTTGAAGAATTATGTTGTGATGAATCATTTTAGCTGCTGTGTAGCTCTCAATATTCAACCAATATCAGAAGCATGGGGATTTGCATTTTCCCTCCCGCTTAATGTGCTATATCTCGGCTCTTTCCTCTTTGCTAATGTCGTTTCGTTTAGGTGCTATACACACAGATATAGAGTCTCCAGCCATTAATTAGGAATCGTGCTGTTTTTGCAGCAGTTTTCAGCCATTTTGTACCTAATACTTTACACTCTTCATTCATGGTTGAATTGGAGGTACTGACATCCTCTCAGCAAGAAAATTCACCCCCACTCTAAAAGCTTTAGCTCAAATCCACTGACACTCTGGTGAATCACAGTGTTAGAGATACCATCAATTGAATGATGCAGTAAACACTACCTTCCCAATCAGTTGAATGCAAAAGATTCCACAGTATTTGCAAAAGAGCACTCCATCACATCCTAGGTAATATTTATCCTTCAAAATCATTGACATCGACAAAGTGCAGAGCTGGGCTGAGAAGTGGCAAATGGAGCTCAACCTGGAAAAGTGTCACGTGATTCATTTTGGAAGATCAAATTTGAATGCAAATTACAAAGTTAAAGTCAGGATTTTTGGCAGTGTAGAGGAACAGAGGGATCTTGGGGTCCATGTCCATAGATCTCTCAAACTTGCCACCCAAGTTGATAGGGTTGTTAAGAAGGCATATGGTGTGTTGGCTTTCATTGACAAGAGGATTGAGTTTCAGAGCCACGACGTTATGCTGTAGCTCTATAAAGCCTTGGTTAGACCACACTTGGAATATTGTGTTCAGTTCTAGTCGCCTCATTATAGGAAGAAGGCGGAAGCTTTAGACAGGTTGCAGAGGAGATTTACCAGGATGCTGCCTGGACTGGAGGGAAGGTCTTATGGAAAAAGGTTGAGGGAGCTAGGGCTTTTCTCATTGGAAGGAAGAAGGATGTGAGGTGACTTGATAGAGGTGTAGAAGATGATGAGAGGCATAGATAGAGTAGATAGCCAGAGACTTTTCCCCAGGGCAGAAATGGCTATCACGAGGGGGCATAATTTTAAGGTTATTGGAGGAAGGTTTAGGGGATGATGTCAGAGGTAGATTCTTTACACAGAGCAAGGTGGGTGCATGGAATACACTTCCAGTGGTGGTAGTCGAGTCAGATACAATAAGGGACATTTGAACAACTCTTGGATAAGCACATGGATAATAGTAAAATGAATGGTCGGTTAGTTTGATCTTGGAGTAGAACAAAAGGTCAGCACGACGTCGAAGGCCGAAGGGCCTGTACTGTGCTGTACTCTATGTTCTATTAAAGCAGATTGATTTGCTCCTTTATCTGACCAGTAACATTAGTAGTTCTTGCTACGCCAAGGTTCGATCCCACATTTCCTAACTTCCAGTGGTTTCCCTTCAGAAGGTAATTAATTGGTCATAAAGCTCATGCAAAATGATGGGCCTAGAGATAGTAGGTTGGCACAACATTGAGGGTCGAAGGGCTTGTACTACGCTGTAATGTTCTATGTTTTATTATCACTGGATTATTCATCCAGAAAGTAAGTTTAATGTTTGGGGGTCCTGGGTTCAAACAAATCCGATCATTAAATCTAACATGACCTTGAAACAATTGTTGTTTCTCAGAAAAATCCACCTGGCTCTAATGTTCTTCAGAGAAGACAACGTGTCAACCCTACTTGGTCAAGCCCCAGAGTGACTCCTGCCTCTTAAATGTGGTTGTCTCTCAACAGCCCTTTGAAACAGCTTAGTTGTAATAAGCACCATGAAGTCTACCATGGAAGTCATCAATTCCTCGAGAAAGGATCTCCTGCACCTCGGATGCTGTCTGACTGGCTGTGCTTTTCCAGCACCACATTTCAACGATCAACTCCTTGAGGGCAACTAGAAATGGGCAATAAATGCTGGCCTGACTTGCAAAATTTACTATGTGGTCTCCTCTACAATGGCAAGACTCCAACCTTGCAGTCGCTCACCATTTCAATCTTATCCACCACCTTACCTTCACATTAATGTGTCTGTCCCAGACCTGCCACAGAGTTAGGCTGAGCAAGCCTGGAGAAACAGCCTCTTTTTTTTCTGCTTAAGCACATTACAACTTTCAGGACTCAAATTTGACTTCAACAACTTTGTACCATGACCTCCGACCTCCACTTTGATGATTGCCGAACCTTTCCACCCCCATTTCAACCATCTTGCTTGCACTCAGGAGAGTTGACCACTTTTCATTAACACCCATGATTAACCTTTAAAAGCTTCATTACTATTACTTCCCTGCTACAATAAGCATTCCCTGCACCGTTACCATCATTTCCACTTGTTGCTCCTCCTATGTTTTTATCAGACATGAAACCCCACACTTTTCCAGCCACATTCAGTTCCCAAGAATGGACTCAAAACGGGAACTTTGCTTTTCTCACTCTGTGGATGAGTGAGATCTGCTGAGCTTCTCCAACACGTTGACATTACCACAATACATTCCTTTCCTCATAACCTGTATGCCATTTGACTAAGATGAAGGGCCAGGCTGCACAGTGAGGTTGGTGGATTAGTGCGCATTGCCTAGTTTGTGGGACCTCCCTGGTACCATATCTCAGACAGCTACAAAACGTCAGTCTGTGGGCATATAAGAAACAACCTCAATCCATCCCGTCATTCATCATCGGCGCTCTCTCTCTTCCACTTTCAGCATGAGTCAATAGGTGTATTCAGTTTCCCACAGGCTCTGTTAAACTTTTGGTAGGAGGTGGTCGCAGGAAGGGGTAGGTGGGGCTTTGGTGTAACACCACGGTCCTTTCATCATCTTCGCCTGGCATCTGCTTTTTCTCCAAGGGCAAGTCTCAAGCTGCTCAACGCCTTCCCGGACGCTCTTCCTCCACTTTGGATGGTCTTGGGGCCAGTGATTCCCAGGTGTGTGGGGGAATGACGCACTTCACCAGTGTGGCCTTGAGGGTGTCCCTGAAGCACTTCCTCTGTCCTGGGGCTTGCCTGCTATTTCAGAGCTGGGAGTAGAGCACCTGCTTGGGGAGTCTCGTGTCAATTCGTGTGGATGGCCTGCAATCCATCCTGTCCTGCTATACTGGATACCCATCTCAATAGTGTCAGGGTAAGGAAGGAACATCAAACAAGGGATCATCTTCAGCCACTGGGGGAGTGGGTGATCATGACAGAAGAGCAACTCCTTGCCTCCATTTTGTGGGTGGGTGGTTATGACAGACAAACAACTCCATGCCTCCATTTTATTGGGCCTGGTGCCCTAGTGATGGTGGTTTCTGGGTTAGCAATCCAGACTCACATGCTAATGCTGTGGTGAAATATCTTCCCCACCTCACCAGGACCAATGATGGAATTTGAGTTCAATAAAAAGCTGGTCTGATGGTGACCAGGTAACCACTTAATCGTCAATAAAAGTCAACCAACATCAACAAAAACCCAACTGGCTCACGGTTTTCCTTCAGGGAAGTCAATCTGCTGCCTTACCCAGAGTGTGGTTGGTTCTTAACTGCATGATGGACAATACCAACAATCCATGAATAAATAATACATTAAATAAGAATGCAATCATATAAAGTAGATTTGCATTTTCTTCTTGGAACCAAATCGTCTCTTCTGGTCTCTGGCTATTAAAATATAAGTTGAGAATTTTACCATTGCATTGATGGTCAGTTTCACTCCCTGTAGAAGGAGTGAAAGGGAAAAGGACATCAGGAAATGTTCACAAGGTTCCAATGTTACACCTCTCCTTCCTGTCTTTTCAAATTAAGAGGGATTTAATTGATGAACTTCAAAATGACTGACTATGCTAGACATTGGCCATGGTAAAAACAAGGCCTGCAATATGCTTCATGAATCATGCCCATGTTTGAGATGAAACACAGTAATCATGCAGGAGACAACACCCAGCAAATTTTGGAACTTAAATAGTTTTCAATATGAATGTTGATTAATTTGGTCAGACTCACACATCTACATCAGATAGGTGTAAGCTCAAGTCCCATGCCCGGGAGAGTCCAGATTGAGGTATCTAAGAAAATAAGAAGTCTGCATTCATATAGCCTCTTTTACCTTACCCTATTGCACTGAGTCTCATAGCATCATGAAGCCAATGAGTTACTGGGGAAATGCGGTCATACCTGAAAGCTCAGTGTAGAATTGAGGAAGAAATGTATTGTCAGAGGTTTTACTGTTCAGCTGAGAAACTGAAACCTTGTAATAATGCCCCTGCAATCACATGTTAAAAGATCCTGGGGGCTGAGATTCTACTTTGTACCTTATTGGCAAAACGGTTCTGCTTTTATGGGTCAAATTTCTGCTGAACTCATTTGTATCATCACAAAATGCAAAACTGCTGTAAGCCAGCTCAATCAGGCAACGGGTTAGAAAGTAATTTTTTTCTTGCATTAAGATAATCCTCGATACCATTAAGCATGGTGTAGTCAAACTATAGAGGTTAATCACAAAAAGGAAGCATTTTAAAATGAGAGCACCTAGTCCATGACCTGGGAGTAAGCAGATTTGGGCAAATTGAAAATAACTTTGGCAGAACCAGTTGCTACTTCCATTGCTGCACAGTAGTCAGCTTGAGTAAATTTTTAATTTAAGCTTTTAAAATGGTGCCTACCTTTGCAGCTGTGGCTGAATAAATCAATATAGGCCTTTTGTTTTATTAATAGTTCCTCAGAGACTTAAACATACAAAATGGGAAGTTTGCTAGTGTAAGTTGATCAGATGACCTGTTTTGGTGGTGGAACCAGCCTTCGGCACAGTGGTGTCTTTACACCAACACTGAAGATCAAATTTGTCTCACACTGATCAGGCTCATTCTTTTACACTGGGTTTGCTGACTTCAGGTGAACTGCAGACCAAGACAGATAACATACCCCAGCTACGAGCTGCAGGTCCCTGCGTCAGGGTCTGAAGGCAAGCCCTTGGCCAACATTCCACCTTTTACTCAGACAAAGCAGCTTTATCTTCTTGCTGTTTGCGGTGGGTAAAACATGGGGCAGGATCTTCCCATTTGGAAATGGGATTCTGACCTTGCATCATACCAGGAGCAGTAACTCAACAAGATTTGCTGCAGACTTGGCTCAGTACCTAGAGGACATGCTCCTTGTCCAATATAGGTTTCTCATAGCTGGAGGTCCCATAGGGGGCTTTCTGGCACTAAAGTGCTCTAGATGAAAAGGAGCAAGAATATGGCTCCATTGAGAGGCATCCGCTCAGCTACACGGGCACGGTGGCACAGTGGTTAGCACTGCTGCCTCACAGTGCCAGAGACCTGGGTTCAATTCCCGCCTCAGGCGACTGACTGTGTGGAGTTTGCACGTTCTCCCCGTGTCTGCGTGGGTGTCCTCCGGGTGCTTCGGTTTCCTCCCACAGTCCAAAGATGTGTAGGTCAGGTGAATTGGCCATGCTAAATTGCCCGTAGTGTTAGGTAAGGGGCAAATGTTGGGGAATGGGTGGGTTGCGCTTCGGCGGGTCGGTGTGGACTTGTTGGGCCGAAGGGCCTGTTTCCACACTAAGTAATCTAATCTACTTCAAGGTATTTTTCTCATCAACCTGATCAGAGTTGCTATGGCACACCTCTGGGTTGAACTAAGGAGCCCAGCATTGAACCTGGGCTCCTTAGTTCAGAGGGACAGACATGATCATTGCATCAGAGAGCCCTCATCAGCACTTTTCAAATACTTGAGAATGAAAGAGCCCATCACCATCGTGACCTCGATTCACATGCCATGCTCCAGGGATGGTGAGGAGCCAGAAAGCTGCAAAGTGCCAGTCTGCCTTTGCCAATGCCATTCACTGGCCTCAATGCACTAACAAGCTATCCACAGCCTGTGGGCAGGTATTACTTCTGCACCCAAACCAGCTTCCAGGCAAACGGGCCGGGAGTTGGAATTGTACTGGGAATGGATGTGGTAGTGGAGAATTCTACTCAGTTCACCTCTGCCCCCACCTTCAGAACGACACATGAATGCCACCTCTAGTTTCTGGTTGCTGTGTTCGATTCTAACCAGTGTATTTCCACATAACTGAATGCCAACTATTTTAAGAATGAGATAAAAAGAATTTTCTTTATTTTCAATTGTTACAGTTATTGGGTTTGTCAGATTCTGCTTTGGAACAGTCTCTTGCCTTTAAAGGTAAAATGGCAGGGGTTGCGACCTATTCCGTAGTCTATTCAACAACAGATCTGGGACAGTCAAGATTAACACGAGGCTTATATTGTGTTACTGGGTCAAGGTTTGACACAACCCGAGTCTCCCAAAGTTGTAGAAAGGCGCGGAAGCATCAGGCTGTACATGGTTCTAAAAATGAAAGCGATTTTTTAAAGAGTGACTAATCAGCTTTTCTCTATGATTGCAAGACTCATGGGTTTCACAATGCCGTAGGGGAAAGAGTACAGGAAGAGATATTTTTGAGAAGAATAATCAGGCTTTCCTCCAAATCTGTGACATAACAGTCAGGTGCACGACGGAGATGGGCTCTGGTTAAAAAGATGCATCCCACAACTATCTAAGGATTCAGAGAGAGATTGTCCTGAATAGCAAGCAAGAATCATCAGATCAGGCATTAGTGCCAGCAGCCCACTTACAAATCTCTCCAAAAAAACGCAAAGTGCCTAGAGATGATGACTGAAGCTGCCACTCAACGAAACCGAGAAATGCAAAGTCGAACCGGGCTGTACATCTCTGACTCCATTAGAAACTGGGAGCAACTGGGCACTGTTAGCAACCAGACCAAATGTTTGGGAGAGTGATATGTGTCTATGTATTAAAGGGATGATTACTTTCTTTAGGAAAGAAGCTTAAATTGTCTAGATAATAAAAAAAAAGGTGGTGAATGGAACTTTTCAGTTATTTATTGCAGTAAAAGATTTGAAATGTGAAATCCTGTTGTGTCATCCCTTTCAACTGTTAACTGGAATCTTGAATTGCTTTATATACAATGTCGGTCTCTACAAAGATGATAATGAAGAATAATCATTTAAGTCAAAGACTATGAAGGATTATAGAATGCATCTGTCACACCTTCCAGGCAGTGATATTAATGATTGCAACAGACAGCCTCACCCAAGCAATTAAAATGGCACAGTAGTTTATTTGGACTTCAAGATTGTGATTTCAGCATTACCAGGAGACATTTGGTTATTAAAATTAATTTGTTTCCTCCCACTTTACACAACAGCTGAGCTACACTGCAAAGTCACTGGACACTGTCCCTCTGGTGATAAATCTAACTTAGTACCTTCACTTCTGCTGTTCGGTGCATCAAACTTCTTACTATACCTCCTACACATTCGCCAAGAGGCAGGAGGAGGAGCAAAGCATAATCCACAAAAATTCCACAACGTTCCCAGAGCAACCAATATTCCTTCTCAATAGAAAGTGAAAAGGGAAGCTTGAGATCAAGTCCTTGAACTTTTTCCCACTGATTAGATCACATTACCAATAACAGCTGGCAAAAATTGATGTGTTGTAAACATAAGCAGTGTACAAGTCCATCGCTTACATTTCTTCAATGCTTCTTTGTAATAGGATTTTTTTGTGACTTATTTTTATTAAATCAGGCCGTCAGTTTGTTTCCATGAAGAAACAGGGTCAGATCAGTTACAATCACCAGTTGCAAAATCAGCCCTGTGCTCACTAATGTATGCTGGTTCTCAGTCCGGCAACACCTTTGTTTTTCCCGTCTCTCCATGAATTTTCTCCACCCTCTCTCTCTGGAACACCTTCCAGCGTTATGGCCTCTGGAGAAGTTTTACTCTCCTCTTAATTTGGCCTCTTGCACAGCCCCAAATTTCTTTTCCTCTACCTTCAACAACTATACTTCAGCTAAACTTTCCCTCGCACACTCCATTTCTGTCTGACCTCAGTTTTGACCCTCCTGAAAACCTGAATCACTCACCAGATTTGAGGTCACTTGTCACAATATCTGATGTGACTAGGTGTCAACTTTTGATCAAATCTCCCAGAAAGCGTGAGCTGTTTTATTGTATTTGAAAGAGTTACATCAATGCAAATTGTTGTTGCAATGTCTCAGATACTAAGTTAACTTAAGTTTTGCAAGGTGATGCTAGGCTCACCTGGGTGATGTGAACAGTTGGAAAAGATGGAATTTGGAATGAATTTTCAGCTCTGGGATAAGTTGGGCAAGGACAGGAGTAATAGAGTCAGAGATGTACAGCATGGAAACAGATCCTTCAGTCCAACTCATCTCTACTGACCAGATATCCTAAATTAGCCCCATTTGCCAGCACTTGGCCCTCATCCCTCTCAATCCTCCAATTCATATACCCGTCCACATGCCTTTTAAATGCTGTTAATTGTACCGGTCTCCAACACTTCCTTTGGCAGCTCATTCCATTACACACCACCCTCTGCATGAAAACATCGACCCTTAGGTCCCTTTTAAATCTTTCGTCCTCACCTTCAACCTATGCCCTCTACTTCTGAATTCCTCCACCACAAGGACAAGTACAGAAGACAAAATAGGTGTAACAAAATTGGAGGGCAAAGTTCAGAGAACCACATGCTGAAAGGATTTGAGAAGAGTGAAGGCAGGGGCCGAGATGAGGGCCTGCAATCCAAGGCCAGAGGTGAAAGGAATCCAGTGTTCAACAGCAAGAGGCCTCTCCGATGCAAGACACAGGATGGAAGAACTTTCAATAGTGGGTACTGGATTCAAATTTTGAGTTCAATAGGGTTTCACAAAGAAGGAAAAACAATTAAGAGGTCAGGTGGTCTGGATTTGCCTCCACAATATCTGGAGGGGCACAGTGGCTCAGTGGTTAGCACTGCTGCCTCGCAGCACCAGAAACCTGGGTTCAATTCCAGCCTCAGGCAACTGTCAGTGTGGATTTGCACATTCTCCCTGTGTCTCTGTGGTTTGCTCTGGTTTCCTCCTACAGTCCAAAGATGTTCAGGTAAGGTGAAAGGGCCATGTCAAATTGCCCATGCAAGCTAGGTGGGTAAACCATGGGAAATGCAGGGTTACAGGGATTTGGGTAGTGGGCTTGGTCTGGGTGGGATGCTCTTTGGAGGTATAGTGTGGACTTAGTGGGCCGAATGGTTTGCTTCCACGCTGTAGGGATTCTATGAATATCAGTCAGCAGGGAAGATAACAACGAATCTATCGCCCAATCAGATAGCTGCCAGCTAGGAATCTTTGCTTCATCCCTGCCCCCAATCCAAGGGGTGTTAACACACTGTGTAAGTCTGCCCCAAAGAAAGGGATTCAGCAATTGGCCTCAGGGCCTCAGTTAGGTGGGAGCCCAGGGGTGGGGAACTGAGAGATATTCCTGCAGTGTATCCAGCAATTCCTATCTGCGGAACACGCATGAGCTTATCAGGTTGAGGAAACTGGGTCAAATTGCAGGATTTCTTACTGCAGTTTAGCCTCAAATTTAAAAGTGGGGGTGGCCATGATAGGAACCTCCACCCTAGCAAAGAAATGGATGAAAAGAAACAGTCAAAATAAAACACAAAGCATTAACCTCTAATTGATTTTTCTCTCTCCCATTTTCAAAATTAAGGATCGTGAAAAGTCTTTGAGCACTTGTTTTCATTAAAGAAGATGCAAGACCCAGTATGCCTTAGCTCACCAAAGGCTCCTGCTGTTACAATTTAATGATCCCACGGGGATATGATCGGAGTACAGATCTGTAGCCTTGCCAAACAGCATCAACCACAAAATAAGGCCATTAGACTTTCAAATAACAGCATGCATTCGAGATCCTAGCAGGCTTTTAAAAGTCAACTATTGATTAGAACACCACTAATATTCTGTCGGAAATCCTCATGTAATATACAGAAGGTTAATCACCACTCGACAGTAAATGGCCTCGTCGGTGCAACCCATCGTAAGGTATGGCTGCGATTGTTTGCCATGCATTGTAACCCCGCCCTCCAATCCTCTTCAGCTTGTGGTCTGGGTAACACAAGCTCACGTTACACTTGGGATGCCCCCATCTCAAGGCTCAGGAGCTGCATCACTGACAAATCCAAGAGGCGTTTCTGTTACCAAGGCAACAGAAGGCCTGCCAGGCGAGTCTTGGAAATGAACCATCTTTTCAGGGACCCTCAACAGTCTACCAATAATCATCCATTGGACTGGAGAGCAGCCAAGGCCAAAAATGAACTCAGCTGCCCCAGCTGCAGATGTCTGAAGACACAGAATGGTTGGGTACGTAGGCAAGCACTTCCATTCGATTGTAAGTTACAGGAGCAGATCTTTAATATTACGAGTGAACTTACATTTTCATTTCATCATCTCCCTCCCCTTCTTAAGTTATCTTCTGCTGGTTTATTAAAAGGCTTCCCAATCCTCTGGATTCCCACTAATCTCCAACACTTTGCATGATTTTTCATCTTTTTACCAGCTGTCCCTGACTTCCCTGGTCAGCCTTGGTTGCCTCATCTTCCCCGGATTATGTGAAATAATAATAGCATGAAAAGGATAAGCCTTCCATAAAAATATTACATATAGTGCTACAGACCAAAGGATTCCAGCCAGCTTTTCAGAGCAATTCCAGCTATTTCTTTTGTTGCAACTACGGAGGGACTAATGGTTTAATATCTCACTCCCAACTGATAGCACCTTAGACACTGTGGTCTGTGGAAAGGATTGCATTGTACTGTCAGCCTAGCTCAGGTCTCTGGAGACAGGCTTGAACCCACAGCATTACGCTCAGAGGAAAATTATTACTGAATAAATCAATATTTAGCCTGGACTGTCTCAATTACAACAACAACTTATGCTAATATAGCACCTTCAGCACAATAATGTCCCAGGCATTTCACAGAAGCAGAACAAAACACTACGCCACATATAATACACTGCTTTGGGAAGCGAGAAATGTGATTGCTTCGCCGCTTGCGAAGATCTTTGCATCCTCACTCGCTACCGGAGTCATACCAGAGGACTGGAGTGAGGCAAATGTAATTCCTTTCTTCAAGAAAGGAAATAGGGAAATCCCCGGCAATTACAGACCAGTAAGTCACACGTCTGTCATCTGCAAGGTGTTGCAAAGGATTCTAAGGGATAGGATTTATGACCATCTGGAAGAGTATAGCTTGATTAAAGCCAGTCAGCACGGCTTTGTGAGGGGCAGGTCAAGCCTCACGAATCTTATTGAGTGCTTTGAGGATGTTATTAGACAAGTTGATGAGGGTCGAGCGGTGGATGTTGTGTATATGGACTTCAGTAAGGTATTTAATAAGGTTCCCCATGGTAGGCTCATTCAGAAGGTCAGGAGGAATGGGATACAGGGGAACATAGTGTCTGGACACAGAATTGGCTGGTTGACAGAAGACAGCAAGTGATAATGGAAGGAAAATATTCTGCCTGGAAGTCAGTGGTGAGTGTTATTCCACAGGGCTCTGTCCTTGGGCCTCAACTGTTTGTAGTTTTTATTAATGACTTGGATGAGGAGATTGAAGGATGGGTTAGCAAGTTTGCAGACGACACAAAGGTTGGAGGTGTCGTTGACAGTATAGAGGGCTGTTGTAGGCTGCAGCGTGACATTGACAGGATGCAGAGATGGGCTGAGAGGTGGCAAATAGAATTCAACCTCGATAAATGCGTGGTGATGCATTTTGGAAGGTCGAACTTGAAAGTTGAGTACAGGATTAAAGACAGGATTCTTGGCATTGTGGAAGAACAGCGGGATCTTGGTGTGCAGGTACATAGATCCCTTAAAATGGCCACCCAAGTGGACAGGATTGTTAAGAAAGCATATGGGCTTTTGGCTTTCATTAACAGGGGGATTGAGTATAACAGTCGTGAGATCTTGTTGCAGCTCTATAAAAAACTTTGGTTAGACCGCACTTGGAATACTGTGTCCAGTTCTGGTCACCCTATTATAAGAAAGATGTGGATGCTTTGGAGAGGGTTCAGGGGAGGTTTACCAGGATGCTGCCTGGAATGGAGGGCTTATCTTATGGAGAGAGGTTGACTGAGCTCGGTCTTTTTTCATTGGAAAAAAGGAAGAGAGGGGACCTAATTGAGGTGTACAAGATAATGAGAGGCAGAGATAGAGTTGATAGCTAGAACTTTTTTCCCAGAGCATATATTGTTAACACGAGGGGTCATAGTTTTAAGCTGTTTGGCGGAAAGTATAGAGGAGATATCAAAGGTGGGTTCTTTATGCAGAGAGTTGAGAGAGCATGGAATGCGTTTCCAGCAGCAGTTGTGGAAGCAAGGTCATTGGGGACATTTAAGAGACTGCTGGACATGCATATGGTCACAGAAATTTGAGAGTTCGTACATTAGGTTTACCTCACGAGGATCAATGGTCAGCACACCATCGTGGGCTGAAGGGGCGGTTCTGTGCTGTACTGTATTATGTTCTATATACGCTGGGAGCTGAAGGAGGCCATTCAGCCCCTCAAGCCTGCCTCTACCATTTAGTAAGATCATGGCCATCCTGTTGGTGTTTCAAATTCCAATATCTAATCACCCCTCAGTAACCTTCACTCCATGCCCAACAACAATCTATCCATCTGCATCTTAAAAATATTCACAACCCTGCCACCACCAACTAAGGCAGGAAGCTCCAAAGTCGCAAAACCTCCAGGGGAAAAAAAAAACTCCTCATCTCCGTCTTAAAAGGGCAGCTGCTAATTTTCAAACAGTGCCCCCAAGTTCTGCACTCTCCCACAAGAGGAGATATCCTTGTCAAGACCATTCAGGGTCTTATATACTTCAATCAAATCACCCCTCACTCTTCTAAACTTCAATGGGAACAAGCCTGAACTTTCAAACCTTTCCTCATAAGAGGACTCATTCATTCCAGGTACAAATCGAGTAAACATCCTTTCAATTACCTCCAAAATGTTTACATAAGGGTATGAAAACTGTGTCCAGCATGCAAGTTGTGGTCTCACCAATCCTTGTATAAATGAAGCTTGACATCCTTATTTTTATACTAAATTTCTTATTTTTATACTAAAATTCCTAATAAGGGATAGCATTACATTAGCCTTCTTAATTACTTGCTGTAATTGCAAACTAACATTTAGGGACTAATGCCCCCAGGGAGAAAGTGAGGTCTGCAGATGCTGGAAATCAGAGCTGAAAATGTGTTGCTGGAAAAGCGCAGCAGGTCAGGCAGCATCCAAGGAGCAGGAGATTCGATGTTTCGGGCATAATGATGAAGGGCTTATGCCCGAAACGTCGAATCTCCTGTTCCTTGCTTGCTGCCTGACCTGCTGCACTTTTCCACTAATGCCCCCGGAACAACTTGGGATTCTGCAATCACGCTCCATTTAAGCTATACTTTATTTTTGTTCTTTCTGCCAAAGTGAACAAGTTCACAATTCCCCACGTAATGCCCCATCTACCAGATTTTTCTCAATATGCACTTGACTCTAGCAGGACATTACTTGATGTAGTAAAGTCTATGTTACCCTTCAAATTTAAGAAACTTCAACCTGAGTAAGGTGCTATTGAAAAGTCCAACAGAAATGCTTATTACAACTCTCATAAATACAAACATTACAATCATAGGCACACCCATCTCTGGGTTAATACTAAGCCACCCGCACATCATGCTTCAACTGATTCAGGCCAAGTTGGAGTAAATGATGAATATACCCTTGGGTCAGCACTACAATACAATAATGATACTGAGAATACATCTCAAAGTTATCCTGATATTCTGTACAGACGTTACGTGACACTATTTGCTCATCCAACCCATCTACAGCCATCTGGAACATCTTGATGTTAGATTAGATTAGATTCCCTACAGTGCGGAAACAGGCCCTTTGTCCCAACAAGTCCACACCAACCCTTCAAAGTGTAACACACCCAGACCCATTACCCTACTAATGCACCGAACACTACGGGCAATTTAGCGTGGCCAATTCACCGGACCTGCGCATCTTTGGACTGTGGGAGGAAACCGGAGCACCCGGAGGAAACCCACACAGACACTGGGAGAATGGGCAGACTCCACATAGACAGTTGCCCGAGGCGGGAATCGAACCCGGGTCCCTGGCGCTGTGAGGCAGCAATGCTAACCACTGAGCCAGTGCGTTGTGACGAGAAACGACTTCATCTCGTCACAACACACTTTTCTGACTACCTTGGTGTCATCTGCAAATTCAGCCGCTATGCCTTTGCAGCAAATAATTAAGGCAGCAAATAGAATTATGGCCTTTATTGCTGGAGTTTAAAACAGGGAAGTCATATTACAACTGTACAGGTGTTGATCCGACCTCACCCAGAGTACTATGTAAGGGTCTCCCTCATTCAAAAAGGGATATCCATGAATTGGAGTCTGTCCAACAAAAGAGATGCACTTCTTGGATTAAATGGTTGACTTTTCAGGTACCTATAAACACGTTCGGCCTTTATTCATTTGAGTTTTGATGAATCAGGAGGGATCATTTATCAAAATGCTCCGTGCAGGGGGGTGGACTGTGATAGGACAAAAGTTAAGAACACATTCTCCACCAGTTGGAGAATCTTAAACATAGTTTGAGGATACGTGGGCATCCAATTCAAATTGGATGGAATTTCTTCTAGTATCTGGAAGCTGGATCTCAGTAGGATGTGGAAACCACATCATGGAATGTTTCTTTAAGTGGAGGTAGATAGACTTTTAAAATGTTGCATGAAGGGTTGAAAGGAACTAGCACGAGGGAGGATTTGAGGCCTGGGCCAGATCAGTGTGGTGACACTGAATGATGGTTCAGGATTAATGGGACAAATATCTTTTTCCTTTTCCTACCTGTTATGTTCCTATGTCCCTGAACTAACCCTTGACATAAAACAAGAAAAGGACGTGGCCCCAGCAACCTCCGCAGAACCGAACTTGTCACACCTGGCCAATCACAAAAACAGCCGCTTATACGCCCTCTGAGTTTTCCAGCACCCTCCCAACACACTAATTGAGGCAGCACAGCAGCTCGGTGGTTAGCACTGCTGCCTCACAGTGCCAGGGACGGGTTCGATTCCAGCCTTGGGCGACTGTTGTGTGGAGTTTGCACATTCTGCGTGGGTTTGCTCTGGGTGCTCTGGCTTCCTCCCACAATCCGAAGGTGTTCAGTATAGGTGGATTGGCCATGCTAAATTGCCCTTAGTGTTCAGGGATGTGCAGGTTCGGTGCATTGGTCATGGGAAATGTAGAGCAACAGGGGAATGGCTCTGGGTGGCATACTCTTCAGAGAGTCAGTGTGGACTTGTTGAGCCTAATGGTCTATTTCCACACTGTAGGGATTCTATGATTCAGAAGTCGCATAACCAAAGGGTTGGTCAGAGATATGTTTTAAGAAGTGTTTTTAGAGAAAAATGAGGTGGGAGGCTGAGGGGATGTGGGTAGCTTAAAACACTGTTGAAGCAATTTTGTTTGAAATCAGGAAAGCTCAAGAGGTTAAGAGTTGGAGGAGGACAGATATCTTTGGCTGTGGGGCCGGAGACTTACAGGGATGGACAATTTGAAAATAAGAACGAAAATTTATGATCAAGTTGCTGCTTGACTAAGACCAGTGAAAAACTCATTGTCTCAAACATCCTGAAACCTATTACACATTAATTGCCTGTGCTGACTGGAGTGTCACAAACTGACACTACAGCTGCTGGTAATTTTCTGACTGCCAGGTAGAATAAAACCAACACAGAGCAACTTCCTTTCTCTTTCATCTTGTGGATGGCCATTGCAGTTTAATGGATCCTTTCAGAATTAGTGGAGGGTGGTACAGATAGACACAACGGGAATCCTTCTCTTCACAAAATGACAGTAATACAAAGATAGCATTCGAGGAATACAAAACATTATAATTATTCTCCCCTAACTGTGAACTGTCCATAGGCATGGCTAGTCACACATTAAAATTGATATTATATGTTCGCATGTTAACATCTTATGCATAGCTGCAAATGTGTTGCTGGTCAAAGCACAGCAGGCCAGGCAGCATCTCAGGAATAGAGAATTCGACGTTTCGAGCATAAGCCCTTCATCAGGAATAAGAGAGAGAGCCAAGCAGGCTAAGATAAAAGGTAGGGAGGAGGGACCTTTTATCTTAGCCTGCTTGGCTCTCTCTCTTATTCCTGATGAAGGGCTTATGCTCGAAACGTCGAATTCTCTATTCCTGAGATGCTGCCTGGCCTGCTGTGCTTTGACCAGCAACACATTTGCAGCTGTGATCTCCAGCATCTGCAGACCTCATTTTTTACTCGAACATCTTATGCATATCTGAGTGGGCCATCTCCTAGGTCAACCATCCCAATGACCTCTCAATCTTTATCCAGATAAAATATATTGAAATAGGTTTTCCACCATGTAACAATGGTTCCCATAACCTGGAGCTCCATCCAATTTCCTCACCTCCCTCTCATTTAAATCACACTGGATCATTTTTATTTGTAAATCCTCCAATGGCGTGCCTTCATTTGGCTGCTTCCCATAGGTGAACCCTATAACATGATTCAGGTTCCCTGATCTAACCTTTTTTTCACTTCAGATTGGGTTGTTGCGTGTTGCTGATGCTGTTATTCTCAGCGATTGTACCCTGTAGGCCTGATCTGTTTGGCAACGCAGTCACAGCGCACATATTTCTGCACGTCATATTGCTCAACGGTTGCTTCACAGCGTTCTGGAATAAACTGTAGATGTGGCAGATGGGATGGAGACACACGCGGCCAATGTTGTTTTAGCGCACTTACAATCATAGAGTCATAGAGAAGTACAGCCCGGAAACAGACCCTTCAGTCCAACTCATCCATGCCGACCAGATATCCTAACTTAATCTTGTCCCATTTGCCAGCACCTGATCCATATCCCTCTAAACCCTTCCTATTCATATACTCATCCATGTGCCTTTTAAATGTTGTGATTTTACCAGCCTCTACCACTTCCTCTGGCAGCTCATTCCATACCCGCACCACCCTCTGCATGAAAACATTGGCCCTTGATTCCCTTTTGTATCTTTCCCCCCTCACTCTAAACCGATGCCCTCTAGTTATGTACTCCCCCACCCCATGGAAAAGACTTTATCTATTTATCCTATCCATGCCCCTCATGATTTATAAATCTCGAGAAGGTCAACCCCCCACCTCTGATGCTCCAGGGAAAACCGCCCCAGCCTGTTCAACCTCTCCCTATAGCTCAAACCCTCCAACCCTGACAACACCCTTGTAAATCTTTTCTGGACCTTTTCAAGTTTCACAACATCCTTGTTCCTCATCAGATCGAAATGTCACTTGTGGGAAGTGACTATGATTTAAAATGAAGGCTATCACACAAAGGGGTGATCACTGCTCTCCTCAGACCTGCTGATTGGATGGTCTGATATTTTCCTTACCTTAACAGTTGAAAACAGTTTCACACATGGCAAAATGTGTACCCCTCCTGCATTTTGCGGGAGAATGACAATCTCTCACTTGCAAGGGTTGCTCCAGGAATTCCCAGTTGTTCTCTGGATTTTTCATTGGAGTTAACCAAATGGTCCAAGAGCATGGTGATACAATGGTTAGCACTGCTGCCTCACAGCGCCAGAGACCCAGGTTCAATTCCCACCTCAGGTGACTGACTGTGTGGAGTTTGCACATTCTCCCAGTGTCTGCGTGGGTTTGCTCCGGTTTCCTCCCACAGTCCAAAAATGTGCAGGTCAGGTGAATTGACCATGCTAAATTGCCCGTAGTGTTAGACGAAGGGGTAAATGGAGGGGAATGGGTATGGGTGGGTTGCGCTTTGGCGGGTCAGTGTGGACTTGTTGGGCCGAAGGGCCAGTTTCCACACTAAGTACTCTAATCTAACAACCGTGGTATTTACACAGGAAAATGGCTTTCATCACAAGTACCCACCTTGTTCCTATTTTGCTTCATTTACATGTCCAAGCCAATTTTAAAAATTGAATTGGTTTCTGCTTCAAGAACTAATTCAGCCTAATGCCACACCTTTACAACTCCCTACCCTCTACATTTAACATATCTTTCTACATCTTTCATATTCTTTGAGAAGTTCTTGAACTAGGCATTGACCTCCAGTGGCCAAATGCCAACACATGGCAAAGCAGATCAGTAAACTCATTCAATCTACTTGGCAGCAAGAACGCAGAGAGACCTGCCCTGATCACCTGCAGCAGGGCACTCACCAAACTTGCAAATATAACAAGGGATACTCATTCCTCTTCACTGCTGCCAAAATCGTCACCAGAATCCTTTCAGATTTTCTTAATGCAACATCTCAATAGGATGTGTCTCCAGTCAGTGTGTGGAGTTTGTAGCCTAATAACTGAGGGAGAAATGATAAGATCAGGACACTCATCGATCAAGGCTGCACACACTGTTGTCCATGAGGGCATTTGGAGGGTCAGGGAGAAGTTCAGCATGAAACATTCATCATAAAGGATCAGCAGCTCCACATCAGCATTGTTCACACACATCATGGATGACGGTAAAGTGTCTGACCCATCCTGAGTTGCTGATGGGGTGAAACTGAGCTGCATTTCAGCACCAGCTCTCTTTTCAGTATGATTTTGCTGATCATGTTTGCCAATGCTTTGCAAGATAATAACACTTGCCATCAAATGTTGATCCTTGGAATCAAATGTTGCACTTACAGGAAGCTGGTCAACTTCAGGTAAAGAACACAAAGACAAAGTTGATGGTTTCCTGGTGGCAAATGACCATGCACTTACTGCTGATTCATAGCTGAGCACTGCACAGACCTCTTCTCCAATTCATTCAACAACTTTGACAACCAACAAGCTGACAAACTGTTGTATAACTGCTCCAGATAACTGCTGTATAACTGGGCCCAGCTCAAGACAATGCAGGAATCCATTACCAGTGCTTCTCAACACTCACTCCTGGAGACCCCTCACTCGAGCTTTCCAAATTAACACCAGGAAATATTGAAGAATTATTAAAGTGTGTATAACCTTCAGCAGCCTTCAAACATTCAGGAACAAAGCGGGATAAGGCTGCCTACCACCCAAGTCAACGCAGCAACAGTCCTCACCAGTCTGCTCTATGCATTAGAGACTTGAACTGGGTCCCAGCAATATGCCAAGTTCAGCTACAGTCACTGGATGTATTATCAGAAGTTTCTAAACATCAGACAAGGAGGACAAAATGCCAGGTGCTGACATGCTCCTGTGAGCTAGCATGCCAGGTATCCATGCCACATTGTGCCAGTCACAACCAATTGGGGCTGGTCACTAGGCCAGAATGCCCTTCTCCATTGACAGCTGGAGTCTGAGGCTCATTCTCTTCACAGTTAAAGGAAGAGCAAGGACACTCTGAAAGTTTTAATTTGGGTTTATAGTGACATCGAGTCCTGCCAGAACATCACAGCTGCACGGACCACAAGTAAACATAATGGTGAAGTCATCTTTGCAACCTCAGTCTGTACGACAGGCAAAGAGGAAATAGAAAGAGAAGAAACCCCAAGCCAGTAACACATCCAAACCCCAATCGGCTGCAGCCTTCTGTTCTGTCTGCGGAGTCTTCTGGGCATGAATGGAGAAGCATGCGATGCAGATAACCCCTCCAGTGGGGAGTCAGGGGGCACAGTGAGCCCCTGCAGTGGGGTGTGGGGGCAGCCCCTCCAGTGGGGAGTCAGGGGGCACAGTGAGCCCCTGCAGTGGGGTGTGGAGGCAGGTCCTCCAGTGGGAAGCTGGGGGCATAGTGAGTCCCTACAGTGGAAGTTGGGACAAGGTCAGCCCCTCCAGTGGTGTACTGAGTCCCTGCAGTGTGGAATGAGGGTAAGGGCAGGGGCAGCCACTCTAGTGGAGAGCCAGTGGGTGCAGTGAGCCCCTCTAGTGGGAGTGGAGAATATATCGGCAGCCCCTCCAGTGGGACATAGAAGACAGAGACAACACCAATCAATGCTCTGAGATACACAAACAGTGTCAACTAGAATTCTACGAGGCACCGTGGAGAGAACACCACACTCTGAAAATACCAGCACAAGACAAATCCTCATAAACAAAGGTGGTTTTCCAAATTATAGCCTTTATCATTGGGGAAGGGTTTCAATAAATGGAGACCATCAGCTACACAGCAAAATCTGAAAATCATCCCACATTTGAGTTTGGCAGAACACTCAGACAGTAAACATTGGATAACTGATTGAGAGAATCTCCACAGCCAAAAAACTTGACTTAAAATTCACATCCAATTTTCACAGAAAATATCAAGAGAGTTGAAGTCCAAGTTAAGTAATTAACAACTGGCCCCAGTGTGTTAACCGGAGAAGTTGCTGAACCCTAGGCCTTCAATGATCTGCAAGAAGAGTAGCCTGCATGTAATGTGATGTGGAGCTGAAATACATGAAGATATAAAGGGAGATCTTCAATGACTTAGTAAACAATGCATGAATACATGTCTCGTTTACATAACAGAATCCCTACAGTGGGGAAACATTTCATTTGGCCCACCAAGTCCACACCGACCCTCTGAAGAGTATCCCACCCAGAGCCATTCTCCTGCACCTAACCTACATATCCCTGAACACTATGGGACAACTTTAGCATGGCCAATTCACCCAACCTGCACATCTTTGGACTGTGGGAGGAAACCAAAGCACCTGGAGGAAACGCAAGCAGACATGGGGAGAATGTGCAAACTCCACACAGTCACCACAGGCTGGAATCGAACCTGGGTCTCTGGCACTGTGAGGCAGCAGTGCTAACCACTGAGCCACCATGCTGCCCTAAAATGAAGGCGCCCAGTGTATGTGGATGACAAAGAACTAAAACAGGACTCTTTCTTTTGTACCATCCTCCAACCAGAGTGGCAGTTACCTTTAACAGTAACAATATCTCACAAGCGGTAGTTCCTGGATAGTAGTCAAGAACATAATCAGGTTCTGTTGTTAGGTCATCCACTGAAGGGTGCAAATATCCCAGGATAAAGTTTGACTCCTCTCGAGGTAGAGGGTGAAGTGCTAAATATCTGCTCTGATTCTATTGCCTGGACTTCCAGCTAGTGGAGGCTCTTCATCTCAGAAGGAAAGTGCTCATGGTGGTGACTGTATTGCTGCTGCAGAATGCTTCGGGAGAATGGCCAGTCAGTGTTGCTCTGTGAGCTGTCCATTAACACTCTGGTTAGGAGCAGCTACCTTAGAGGTGGCGAGCAGGTGAACATTCATGAAATTTGAGGAAGAGGGTTGCTTTGGTCCCGGGATATTATAATGTTCAGACATGGCTTTAAAATCAATAGGAATTTTGAACTCGGTGCCGTGGGTCTCCTGCAATTAAAGCCATTGTAAAACCAACAGGACAGCTTACTGCTCAATTTGACAGAATTCTGGCGACACAATTTAGATCATAGCAAACTGCTCGAGCATATTATAAACGGTCTTTGACTGGATTTTTAAAAAAATTTGATTTCTTGGTGGAGATTGTGATCTTTACACTGGAGGATTGGCTGTGACTTCATTGCTGACCTCCCCTTGCAAGTACCTCACCACGAGTGTGGAGCACGCAAACTTACCCTCACTAATCTGTAAGGTTCAATATTTAAATTGCAAGCCTCTTGAAAGAAAAGGGACTGATTTCCTGATGCCACAGTTAAATCTCTGCTGGTGTGTTAAGTTGGGAGGACATTTGGTGGCAGCAACACCCTGAAAAACAGGTTGTCATGGCAATCAGCGTGTTTGAGGAGCAGGAATGTCATTGAGAAGCCTCTTCATTGAGGCCGCTTGGCGCAAAAGGGGTTCTCACTTTGGCAGCTTGGAAGTGAGATCAAGTGTCACAGAGAAGGCCGGTTGTAGTGGTGAATGTTTATAAACAGAGAGACTGCTACTCGGGGGGACCAGTCAGTAAGTTTAGGATAGTAGCACTCAAACATTGCTAGTTGACTGACCCCCATTCACTGGTCTAGACAGCAAAAAGAACATCAAAAACCTACACCACAACAAGACCTGGTTACTCGGGGAAAGAGTCAAGTAGGAGCCCAATTAGGCATACTGACTTATAAAGGGGAAATGTAACACACCATTCCACTGTATACAATCTCCATACAAATTACAAATACAAAAAGTGTATGAAGTTAGAAGCACGCAGCAGACTTTCTATTTTGCATTACTAAAGTACTTGGGTGGATTGGCCATGCTAAAATGCCCAAATTGACCAGGGATTTTGCAGGTTAGGTAGCTTGGCCGTACTAAATTGCCCATAGAGTCCAGGATCGATGGATTAACCCTGGGAAATGCAGGGTAACAGGGGCTGGGTGGGATGCTTTTTGAAGGGGCATTGTGGACTTGATGGCTGCTTCCACACTGCTGTGATTCTATAATACTTCGCTATGGGACTTCCAGATGACAAACAAAAACTCAATCTTCTCATCAAATCATAGAGGCAGTACATCCTGGAGCATGTTAAATCACGATTGGTGTTTATCAGGCACAGTGTATTCATACATATATCAAGGGAGGGATGAATATTCTAAAAATCCCAACATTTCCATAGCTCTGTTATAAATTCTCCACAGCCCCGGTCCTTTCCCTGTGAATTAAGAAGCTCTAAACCCTTTCAGCAGTGCCCGAGCCAGGAGTGACCAATGAGAAATGACCAACAGCAGACTCACTACAAACATACCGGTGATAAGGGTTGGATGGCGACAGTTATTATGCACAAAAAGAGAAACAGATTAGTGGAACCTGGAAAAATAACCCTGACGAGCAGGAGGAGGGTGTTGGGGGTGAAATATCAAGAGTTGAAGAGAGCTGTGCAAGAAGCTCAGGAAGATCTCCAGCCTGGTTCATGTGTTAAATGCAACGTCACCATGATAACTTTCAACACTCCCGGGTGGTTGGGGGGACAATTACATGCTCTTGTAAGTATCTATTAGCTCTCGGGTTAATTCAAGGCAGAAAATGCAGGAAAGCATAATCCGGATGAGGTCAGGGGACACAATCCAGTATTGTAACGAGATAGACACCCACAACTCTTTAATAAAAGAGAGAGTACAGTTGGTGTGATGTATTCTGGGAAAAGTTGTGATTTTTCCTCCATTTTGACTGCTTGCTGTTCACCCTGCAGTCCAATGGAGCCATAACCTTATTGAATATCAAACAACAAGGCTAGTGAACTTCAAATCAACCCTGCTTTTAAAAATGATTTCTAAAAAGAAAGTGCTTTGCCTCCGTACATGCCAGAAAACACAGAGGAACTTTGCATAGTGAGCTTTATTTGGCATCCCATTTTGCTGAACATACACCTATTTTTTACCGAGTTGGGGCTTCAATAGCTATAGTTTTAGCCTGGCCATCAGCAAATGACTTCTGTAACACATGAAAGCTAGGAGATGACTTTCCTGCATCTAGCACACAAAAAGGCACGGAACAAACAGGTGGCAATCATTTATATAAATGATTTAGACGGGAGCATAAGAGGTACAGTTAGTAAGTTTGCAGATGACACCAAAATTAGAGGTGTAGTGGATAGCGAAGAAAATTATCTCTGATTACAACGGGATCTTGATCAGATGGGCCAATAGTCTAAATGGCAGATGGAGTTTAATTTAGATAAATGCGAGGTGCTGCATTTTAGGAAAGCAAATCTTAGCAGGACTTATAGACTTAATTGTCAGGTCCCAGGGAGTGTTGCTGAACAAAGAGAACTTGGAGTGCAGGCTTATAGCTCCTTGAAAGCAGGGTCGCAGGTAGATAGGATAGTGAAGGTGGTGTTTGGTATGCTTTCCTTTATTGGTCAGAGTATTGAGTACAGGAGTTGGGAGGTTATGTTGTGGCTGTACAGGATATTAGTTAGGCCACTGTTGGAATATTGTGTGCAATTCTGGTCTCCTTCTTATCGGAAAGATGTTGTGAAACTTGAAAGGGTTCAGAAAAGATTTACAAGGATGTTGTCAGGGTTGGAGGGTTTGAGCTATAGGGAGAGGTTGGAGCTGAAAACATGTTGCTGGTTAAAGCGCAGCAGGTCAGGCAGCATTCAAGGAACAGGAAATTCGACGTTTCGGGCATAAGCCCTTCATCAGGGTTATGCCCGAAATGTCGAATTTCCTGTTCCTTGGATGCTGCCTGACCTGCTGCGCTTTAACCAGCAACACATTTTCAGCTCTGATCTCCAGCATCTGCAGACCTCACTTTTTACTATAGGGAGAGGTTGAAAAGACAGGGGCTGTTTTCCCTGGAGCATCGAAGGCTGAGGGGTGACCTTATAGAGGTTTAAGAAATTATGAGGAGCATGGTTAAAATAAGTAGATAAAGTCATTTCCCTTGGGTGGGGGGGAGGGGGTAGAAAGAGTCCAGAATTGGAGGGCATAAGTTTAGGGTGAGAGGTGAAAGATATAAAAGAGACCTAAGGGGGGAACATTTTCATGCAGAGGGTGGTACATATACAGAATGAGCTGCCAGAGGAAGTATGGAGGCTAGTACAATTGCAACATTTAAAAGGCATCTGGATGGGTATAATGAACAGGAAGGGTTTAGAGGGATATGGGCCACATGCTGGCATTTGGGACTAGATTGGGTTGGGATATCTGGTCAGCATGGACAGGTTGAACCAAAGGGTCTGTTTCCATGCTGTACATCTCTATGACTATGACTTCTCAGGAGTGTGTAGAATTCAGGGCAAACTGCTCCTTGTGATGCTGGCTTCTACGGCTCTTGTTCTACTGCCATCTATCTCAAATCATAAACTGGGGCTGGCAAAGGAATTCATGGTTTGGTCTTGTAAGCATAAAATGGCTTTGCTGTTTCATTTCCTGCTGCAGAATGACATCAACTCCCTGGACAGTGGCCAATTTCAGACTGGAGTCAGCAGCTATCGCTGAGCCAGAAGGTCGCTGTTTTAAGTCCCACTCCTCCAGAGTACTGTGTCCAGTTCTGGGTGCCCTGTTACAGGAAAGATATTATTAAGCTGGGGAGGATTTACCAGGATGGTGCTGGGAATGAGATACAAGGAGAGGCTGGATAGGCTGGAGTGTGTTTCACTGAAGCACAGGAGGTTGAAAGGTGACATTATAGATGTTTATATGAAGGGTATCAATAAGGTGAATGGCAGGTGTGTTTTTCTTGGGGTTAGACATTTTAAAGCTAGGGGGCATAACTTTAAGGTGAGAGGAGAAAGGATTTAAAAAAGAAGAGGGGTAATTTTTTTAAAAAATACAAATGAGTGTGGTTTGTGTGTGGAATGAACTGTGTTAGATGTAGATACAATGTTTGAAAGACATTTGGATAAAGTACATGAATGTTTGGAAGGATATGGGCCAAGCGCAGGCAGGTGGGACTAGTTTATTTTGAGATTTGGCATAGATTGTTGGATGGAAAAACACTGCTTCAGTGCTTTATGATTCTATACAAAACCTGAGCACGGATCCAGGCTGAAAACCCAGCACGGTGCTGAAGGAAGCTTGCACTAATAAACATGTGCTCATTCGGGTGAGATTTTAAACTAAGGCCTGGTCCACGTACCAGGCAGAATCAATAGTGCCCATGGCACTAATCTGAAGAACAACGATCATATTCAGAGTGTCCTTGTTAATAGTCACTCCTCAGCTGAAAATGTGTTGCTGGAAAAGTGCAACATTTCTGAAGAAGGGCTCATGCCCGAAACGTCAACTCTCCTGCTCCTTGGATGCTGCCTGACCTGCTGCGCTTTTCCAGCAACACATTTTCAGCTCTGATCTCCAGTATCTGCAGTCCTCACTTTCTCCTAATAGTCACTCCTCAGCCAACATCACAAAAGTTTATTAACTCCCTGATTATCCCAGCTTCCTGGGACCTTGCTATGTGCAAATTATGTTCCCTACTTTAAGAAATATTATACTTTAAGAAATATTTCACTGGCTGAGAAAAGCTTTGCAGTGGACAGAGCTGATCTGCAGGTTGACAATGATGACGATTTCTTTCTCAACTGTGCAAGGATGATCCTTCCCCCACCATACAATTCAAGCTGGAATGAACCCAGAAACCTCGTCTACCCTGTACCAAGTGTCTTCACAGCCACCACAGCTCCCACACACTTACCTATAGAGTGCCAGCATTCTTAGCATACAACTGGCATTCCCCAGTAAGCCCACAGGAATATCAGAGAGCATGGTCCTTGTGGAGCACTGTTTCCACTGCAGGATTTAGGCACTAAAACACTGAAGCCAGGAGCAGAATTGGGCCATTTCGCCCCTTGTGCCTGCTCTGTCAGTCACTATGGCGGTGGCTGATAACCTATTTTAATACCTGAACCCCGACCCGCCCCCCCCCTCCCCGACCCACCCGACCTACCCCCTACCGGCACCCGAACTCTGACCCAGCCCCTCCCAATACCAGTGGATCCATTTAGCCACAAGAGCAATGCGAACCCCCATCTTGGCCTCAAGCACTTCATGTGGTAGTGAACTCCACAGACACTCCACTCTGGAGAAATTTCTCATCTCAGTCCATAAACTAAGAACCTTGGTTCTGGACTCCCCCAACCTGGACCATCCTTCCTGTATCTAACCTCTCCAGTCCTGTACAGACCTCTAAGAGATCTTTCTCATTCTAAGCTCCAACTAATACAGTCCCAACTGACTCATTCTCGCCTCATTCGTCAGTCTTACCACCCAAGAATCAAACCAATTAAAGGAGTAGTCTGATGTACCTTTACCGCACTCCCGCTGTAATAAAAGAGCATCCTTTTACAGCTAAGGGGGACCAAAACTGCACACAATATTCCCGGTGTGGTCTCACCCATGTCCTATATGACTGCAGCAAGATATCATTGTAACGAGAGAATTGGAGTACAGGAGCAAAGGCTAGCTTACAGTTTGCCTTCTCTACTGCCTGCTGTACTCACATTTACTTTCAGCGACTGGTGGATGAGGACTTCCAGGTCTCATTGAATATTTCCCTTCCAATTTACAGCCATTGAAAAATAATAATTTGCCTTCCTATTTTTGCTACAAAAGTAGATAACTTCACATTTAGCTACATTATACTGCACCTGCTGTGCATTTGCCTCCTCACAGCCTATCCAAATCACACTGCAACATCTCTGCATCCTCCTCACAGCTCACCCTTCCACCTTGTTTGTCCCTTCTGCAGATTTTGTGATATTACATTTAGTTCCCTCATTTCAAACAGCGAAGCAGATGGAGTGTAGCTAGGGTCCTCACACTGATCTCTGCAGTACCCCAGCAGTCACTGCTTGCCAGACAGAAGTTCTATTTAATGCTTCTGAAAATCCAAGGGAACCACATCCACCGTGTCCCCTGATCAACTCTACCAGCTACATCCTGGAAGAAGTCCAATAGATCTGTCAAGCATGATTTCCTCTTTGTAAATCCATGCTGACTGTGTCGGAATCTATCACTATTTAATTGCTGTGCTATCAAATCCTTGACAATGGACTCTAGCCATGTCCTACAATCCCCACAATCATTAGCAGACTTACTGGTTTCTACTCCCATTTTTAAATTGTGGTGTTACGCTAGGTACCTTCCAAACTGTTGGAACTGAACCAGAGTCCAGAGGACCACTCATGGATTACATTATACTGTATCCAGGAAAATGGAGTCGAAAAGTATGGTGCTGGAAAAGCACAGCTGGTCAGGCAGAATCCAAGGAGCAGGAGAATCGACGTTTTAGGGAGGGAAGGAGACAGACAGAGCCAGAGAGAGAGAGACAGACAGAGCCAGAGAGAGAGAGAGACAGGCAGAGCCAGAGAGAGAGAGAGACAGGCAGAGCCAGAGAGAGAGAGATAGGCAGAGCCAGAGAGACAGACAGACAGACAGAGCCAGAGAGAGAGAGACAGACAGAGCTGGAGAGAAAGAGGAAAAGGTAACTGTAAGAGAGAGAATGAAACTAAAAGCAGAAGAGAAAATTAGAACGAGAGAGAAAGAGAAGAGACAGAAAACAACCAAGAATTGAAGAAACAAACAAAGGAGAGAGGGAGCTGAACTAGTGTTGGAGTTGTAATTATGCATACAAACATACATGCAGCATGTGTACACACACACACAGTACCTCAATATTAGGAATGTGTGTGGGGAAGCATGCAGTGCATGAGAGGGAAGGGAAAATGCCTTCTTTCCCCTTGATATTTGTTCAGCAGCAAGTCATCTCTCAGGGCCCAGCTGGGGAGCACAATACCTCCCCGACTCACTCAGTCTCCCAAGTGGTTCATCAAAAGACACCTGACAAATCCAGAGACTGATTCTCCCCAAAGACTTAACAGTGGGATGACAGCAAGAGTCATTTTCAAACAGTGGAATAAATCTATCTTAAATGTGCGATTTTTATGGCATTGCTAATCACAAGAAGCCTAAATTCATAGGTGCTTGAAAGCATCAAGAGATACAAAGCAAGTCTTGGATATTTTACATTATTTTATGAACTCCCTTTAGCAGGTTCAAACCGGACAATGTCAACGCGGACCAGCCACAATACACTACCAGAATATTGTGAATAAAGTAGTTGTAACTGTCCTGGCTGTGCTTACATCTTCGGAAGCATGGACACATTTTGTTCCAAAATACACAGAGTTTGAACAACAAGTTTTATTTAGCATCTACAAAGCACAAAAACATCCCAAGGTGCTTCACAGAAGAAACAGTATCAAAACAAAATTAGCATCAATGCATGTCAAGGAGCCATGCAAACAGATGACTGAAAGTAGGTGAGAGTAATAGACATTCTTTTTTTAAAAAATCAACGATCCATTGGAGGGGAGTAAGATGTGGTAAGGCAGAATTCTTGAGAGGTTATTCTCGACTTTATGCCGTCAAACATACAGATTTTAACTCCCAGAGGGCACAGAGAGCGAGGATGTTTCTCTCATAATTCCGTGTTGAATTTGGGATTTATTTTGTTTATCTTTCACTCAAAAGATTGAGCACGTGGCAGTGATGCTAAACCATGGCCTGAAAAGCTGCAGCCTGTGACAATTACTCATAAGATGGCCTGGAAAGTTCCTATCAGTCACAGGCCCATTATTGGTGGTCCTGCTTTCCCATTTCTACTTCCTTAGCAGGATTGCCCATTGCTTTATTGATTTTACAGTCGGTCAGTAACAGAGCCAATCTGCCCTGAAGCAGCCTATTTTGATCTTGCAAAGTAGGGACATACATTTTAAAGAGAATGCCACAGCCTTAACCAGAGATTTTATTCAAACCATATGAAGGTTTGTGTTATTTTGTAAATTTCAGACATTAGAGCTAAGGACAGAGTCGTTGGTGTACAGGGAGTACAGTAGGTGGTTGAAGGCATAGCCATGAACGTACACTTCCTTGGAAGAGGGAATTGAGGCATGGGTCAGTAAATTTGCAGACGATACGAAGATTGGTGGAGTTGTGGATGTGAGGAGGGCAGTTGCCAGCTGCAAAGGGACTTAGACATGATGCAGAGCTGGGCTGAGGAGTGGCCGATGGAGTTCAACCCTGTCAATTGCAAGGTTGTCCATTTTGGAAAGACAAATAAGAATGTGGAATACAGGGTTAACGGTAGGGTTCTTAGTAAGGTGGAGGAGCATAGGGATCTTGGGGTCTATGTTCATAGCTCTTTGAATGTTTCCACTCAGGTGGGTAGAGCTTGTAAAGCCTATGGTGTATTAGCATTCATTAGTAGAGGGATTGAATTCAAGAGTCGTGAGGTGATGTTGCAGCTCTACAGGACCTTGGTAAGGCCACATTTGGAGTAGTGTGTGCAGTTCTGGTCACCTCACTTTAGGAAAGATGTGGAAGCTTTGGAGAGGGTGCAGAGGAGATTTCCCAGGATGTTTCCTGGAATGGAGAATAGGTCATACGAAGATAGGTCGAGTGTGCTAGGCCTTTTCTCATTGGAATGGCGAAGGATGAGGGGAGACTTGATAGAGGTTTATAAGATGATTGGGGAATAGATAGAGTAGACAGTCAGAGACTTTTTCCCCGGGTACAACAGATTGTTACAAGGGGACATAAATTTAAGATGAAGGGTGGAAGATATGGGGGGGATGTCAGGGGTAGGTTCTTTACCCAGAGAGTGATGGGGGCATGGAATGTGCTGCCTGTGGGAGTGGCAGAGTCAGAATCATTGGTGACCTTTAAGCAGCAATTGGATAGGTACATGGATAGGTGCTTAAGCTAGGACAAATGTTCGGCACAACATCGTGGGCCGAAGGGCCTGTTCTGTGCTGTATTGTTCTATGTTCTATGTTCTACATTAAGGTCTTCATTGGTATAGCTGAGAAGACGACGAGATCAACACTGACCACCATGGCAAACCAAGTAGTCATTTCCAGTGCGCTGAGTCAGCAATAATTATATCCCCTGCTAAACCATAAACCTTGTCACATTCCCTGTAGTGACCGTTAACTTGCAAAATTACTTGCATTCCTGCAGACAATGCAAACCTTTTGAATTTCAAGACTGGAACGGTAATAAAATCACCACAATCTTACCAGACTATAGGGGCTGGTCTCGCATTAGAGAGACACGACTGGTGTTGGTTTAACCTGATGGTTGAGCCAGAGGAGAGGTTGAGGGGGAGAATCCTTCATGATAACCTCAAGTAGAGAGGGAACTGACTTGTGCTGAAGTTGGCATCACAATGCACTGCAAACCAGCCATCCAGCCAACTGAGCTAATCAGATTCCCGTAATCAGAACAGATAAATAAGAAATAACATTCTCGAAGGTGGCGATGATGTAGATGATCGACATATTGGAATTTTGGAAAATGATCATAAGTACTTCTGCAGTTATCTTTGCAGACTGGAGGCTTGCAAATTACCACCCCATAATTTAACAAAAGGTGCAAGGGAAGAAACCAGGAACCACAGTCCAGTCAGCCTCAAACTGGTAGTTAAGGAAATGTTAGAGTCTTTCATAAAGGACCTGATTGTCATAGAGTCAGTACTTTACAGCATGGATACAGGTCCTTTGACCCAACTTGACCATGCTGCCTAATTTTCACAATTAAACTGGCCCCATTTACCTGCATTTAGTCTATATCCCTCCATAGCTATCCCATCCATCTACCTGTACAAGTATTTCTTAAATGAAGAAATCATACTTACCTCCACCACTACCTCGGGCAGCCTGTTCCAAACACTCACCACTCTGAAAAAAATTGCTTCTCTGGACCCTTTTAATATCTCTTCCCTCTCATCTTAAACCAATGCCTTCCAGTTGTAGATTCCCCTGCTATGGGGAAAAGCTGGTGGCTAGCTACCTTATCTATACCCCTCATGATTTTACAGTCCTCTATAAGGTCACTCCTTAGTCTTAGGTAATGAACAAACACATGGATCAAAATGCTATGAAGAGGCACGGTCAGCAGATGCGAATGGAATATCTTGTTTGCCAAACTTGGAGCTCTTTTGAGCCATGGCTAATAAAGTCAATAAAGTTGATGAATGTAGCATCTTTAAATTTTCAGAAACACTTTTCCAAAGGTTCCACACCGGAGATTGGTTAGTAAATTTAAAGAATGTGGCTGATTGATAGAAAACAGACTGTGAGAATAAATGGATTATTCTCACGTTGGGTAGGCGATGACTTGTGAGGAATTGTACAGAGCAGTACTAGGGCCTGCTTATAACACTTATCCATGATTTAGCCGTGGTGACCTAATATAATATCCCCAAATTTGCAAATGAAACAAAGCTAAGCAGGAAAGTGTGTTGCAGAGAAGATATAAAACTTTTCAGAAGCATTTGGACAGCCTTTGAAAAATGTCAAGAGCATGGCAGATGGAATATCATATGTCCATTTCAGGAGGAGGAGGGAAAGATGGGTAGAGTATTTCTGAAATGGCGAAGGTGCAAGATCATGACAGGGAGGTGCAGGATTAGACTAGTCAGCCCATCAAGTCTGCTATTCAAGGAGATCAGGATTCATCTGATCCATCCTCAATTCCACTTTCTTGCTGTCTCCCATTTCTTTACTGATTAAAAGTATGTCCAGCTCAGCTTTAAATATACTTAAATAACCCAACCTCAACAGCTCTCTGTGGTGAGGAATTCCACAGATTCACCATCCTCAGAAAAGAGAAACCTTATATGTGTTGTATATAGATGACTCTTTACTCTATGATTTGCTCTTTTGTTCCACGTTGCCCTGGAGTCGACTAGTAACGGCACAGCAAAAATGCCAACTGTTTCATTCCTCCTCCTCATTTACTTTGACCTGTAAAATACTTCACCTCCTTTGAACAGCAACAACACATCAAAAGTAATTACCTCAAAAGCAGAGACCAATGATTAACCCAAGCAACCACCACCGCCACAGAGGCAGGAGGAGTCTGGCTTCACCCAGTATACCCGTCACAGAAAAACAAAGTGCAGTAAAAAGAACCACGGCTCCCCGCCAACACCATGGCATTTTGTTGAACTGAACATCGGAATAAAATGGAAACACTGTGACCCAACAATGCAGTAGCCAAGATGCTATCAACAATGCTAACTGCTGAATAAGGCCTCAGTGAACCTGATCAAGAGCTTTGGGTGGAATCAGGCATCAAGTTATTAAATCTGCTCATCAAAACTAAAAAAGAAAACAAAATTAATTGTAAGCAGCTGTTAATTTAAACTGGTGCGTTGAGTTATCATAACTCTGATGACAATAACGATGGATCAAACCTTTGAGCTGTTCGCTGCTAATGGTGAGCTACCTTGTCATTCAAATTTTCCTCATTTAGTCTTTTATTAATAAAGTTGGATGCACATCAAACAACACATTTGTAACCAAGCCTGGCATGTGCTCCTTCTGTGTTTAAAAAGGAACAAACTCACTTACTACACAAAAACAAGAACTTTAAATGAGTTCAGTGAAGCAATGTTTTCAGCCTGCCACTGAACTCTGATTAAAACATGGGTTCGAGTTATTCATGGACTGAAACACAATCACAAGGCAAAATTGTCAAGTGTTTTTCAGCATAACTGCAACAAAGGGACAATTTTATGGCATGGAAATCCATGATGGCAAAAAAGTGTCATTCAGGAATTTCCTCAATTGTAGACAACATTAAAAATGATGCTTCCGAAACCCTCTGTCACTCACCTACAAAGATATATCAGCTCCCCCAATTCTTTCTCAGCTTTGAGACACAAACACACTCTAAACATACCTATAAAAGTTTAGGTGCAGTTAATTAAGCGTGGGCAGGTAGTGTAGGAGGCCCCTGTGGCCACTCCCCCCTCAAACAAGTGTGCCATTTTGGATGTCAATAGGGGAGGGGCGAGTGTTGGCCTCTCCAGAAGAAAGCAGCAGCAACAGCCAGTCCAGCGGCACTCTCCTCCAGCAGGGAGGTGAATGTGTCAGCAAGCGGTTGTGATAAGGGATTGTTTAATCAGGAGCACAGAAAGGCATAGATATGGCGGTGAGACTCCAGGATGGTGCTTTGTCTCTCAGGTGACAGGTTCAAGGATGTCTCTGAGTGGGAATAGAATATCCTGAAGGAGTGAGCAAGTGAGAGACAGGATTGCAATGAGAAATGGGAGGTGGCTATTGGTGGATGTGGGAAGAACAGGAAAAGAATGAGATGCCACTCCCACTTATCTGTCTATGACCGGACAGATAAAAGTGAACAAATGGAAGCTAGTGCCACACATCATCAGATCGCAGGATCCCTTCAATGTAGAATGCCCACGTTAAATCCACACTGACCCTCCAAAGAGTATCCCACCCAGACCCAGGTCCCCCCTACCCTCCATCTCTTGTGGTTAATCTACCTAACGTACAGAACTCTCGTCAGCATGGCCAATTCACCTAACCTGCACATCTTTGGATTGTGGGAGGAAACCGGAGCACCCGGAGGAAACCCACCCAGACACGGGGAGAACTTGCAAACTCCAGAAGGTAGACTCGAACCTAGGTCCCTGGCACTGAAAGGCAGCAGTGCCAACCACTGAGCCACCATGCTGCCCCAGTGATGATATGTTTGCATCACAGGACTAGTAACTGAATGGTACTGGCGAAAACCATCAGTACAATAGTGTCTGAGGCAAGGCCACTGAGAGCTGTAGGGGACAGGACAGAAATCTAACCAAGAGAAGCATTAAAAATTGAGGAAAGTCTGCTTAAAAGGGGAAAAGAAACAACTGTAGGTATCGTAATTCAAAGTTAATAAAAGGATTTAATGAGATCAGGTCCTAGTGCATGTTTATAATTAACTGACCACATTTCACATGGATTATTCACACAGCTTCATAAACCTCCAGTGCCCGCATGGATGCTTTCATCCGCAGTGCAATAAACCGTTAATTAGAGCACCATCACCTCAGCATTATATGGTGCATCAGTCTGAAAGGTTGGCAATGGTACAGACAAGAGTAGGATCAGAAGACTCCCCTGTGTCTCAGGCCACAGTCCCATTAACATCAAACCTTTCAACATCCCGCCCCGTGACACACAGACACCGATGCTGGAGTGGCCCCCTTTCAAATGTTAAAGAGCTAGCTGCGATGGGAACGAAATTGTAGCAGCTTGAGGTAGCGTCCTCTCTGAAGCCAGGGAGATCGCAGGCTTTGAATGGGGGCGGCACAAGGGGCTGCGGCCACTTTACGTTGAACCTGGGGAGGGGCAGGACCTGGGCTGCCCGTAGTTGTTTACCCGTCTATTACCTCGAGCTGAAACGGCACTTTCAACTAAAACTCAGCAAACAAAGGGCATTTGTGATCAAAAGCCCCTGTGGACCGAACTGTCAGATCTTTTTTGGGGGTGGGGGTGGGAATTGTTCTCGTGTATCACAGACAAAAAGGCAGCCAGATATTGGTGACATATTAAACAGGGAGCCGCAGATCAGAGCTTACAAGCTATAGAATGTGTCCTACAGTCATTGAAGTGTAAACAGAAACCTCCCGGTCTTGTACCTTATTGTGTAACAAACATATCCCTCAACTCTCCTGACAGCTCGTTAGTTTGCTCCGTATTCTGGCACACAAGGAGATTTAGGTCAACACTGCAGGTTTAAAATCCTGGAAGAGACTACTTAATGCAGTGTGAGAGATAGCTCAGCACTTCCATTCTATGATAAAGGCTTCCCTGCTTCCAGGTTAGCCCCTAATCTCCATATCCAAGCTCTCTGCCCTCTTTCCAGCTGCTTGCCTCTCCCTCCCTGTCCATTCTGACTTCTTATCCCTGCTATCTGGGGTGGCACGGCGGCTCACTAGTTAGCACTGCTGCCTCCCAGTGCCAGGGACTGTGTGTGTCTGTGTGGAGTTTGCACATTCTCCAAGTGTCTGTGTGGGTTTCCTCCGGGTGCTCCGGTTTCCACCCACAATCCAAAGATGTGCAGGTTAGGTGAATTGGCCACCATAAATCATTACATAATGTCTAGGCATGTGTGGGTTAGGTGGATTAGCCATGGGGAATGCAGGGTTACAGGCGTAGGGTGGAAATGGAGACAGGATGCTCTTTGGAGGGTTGGTATGGACTCAATGGGCTGAATGGTCTGCTTCCCCACTATAAGGATTCCATGGTTCTGAGTCTATGTCCCTGGCACATCATCTCCAACATCCATGTTTAGCACCTTGTTACACACTTGGATTCTTGGTTTCACTCCTTTCTGACAATGATGGCCATCCCAGGCTCATGATGTCCGTGTCCTGCCTTTCCAGTAAGCTTTGGTAAGACACAGAGCATTTTCTACCTCAACTGGGGGAAAGAGTTTGGACAGTGGGTGATTGCAATGAGTTATTTTATAGCATATTAAAAGATATAATGTGATCACTATACGAACAGATTAAATTACCACAGAACTCAGATTTTAGCTTGGGAATGGAATTGGTCTTCCAAATTTGCTAAATTTCACATTTTGTCCTGGACTGAAACTCAAGCCAGACATTTCCCACTAACAGGACAGTGAAGCCAGCATTTGGCATGTTTGCCCTTATTGGTCAGTGCATGGAGTACAAGAATTGGAATGTCATGTCGTGGCTATACAGTACATTGGTTAGACCATTTTAAAAATACTGTATTCAATTCTGCTTTGGGAAAGATGTTGTCAAACGTAAAGGTTCAGAAAAGATTGACAAGCATGTTGTCAGAGTGGGAGTGCTTGAGCTATAGGGAAAAGCTGGGGTTATTTTCTAGGGAGCGTCGGAGGCTGAGGTGTGACCTTACCAAGGTTTATAAAATCATGAGGAAAATGGACAGGGTCACGAGAGGGCACAGGTGTAAGGTGGGTGGGGAAAGACAATATGGACCTAAGGGGCAAGTTTTCATGCAGTGAGTGGTGCAATGTATGGAATGAGCTGCTAGAGGAAATAGTGGAGGCAGGTACTATTATAACATTTAAAAGGCATCTGGATGGGTATACGATTAGGAAGGGTTGAGAGGGATATGGGTCAAGTGCTGGCAAAAGGGACTAGGGCGAGGTTAGGATATCTGGTCAGCATGGACAAGTTGGGCCAAAGGGTCTGTTTCCGCATAACACTCCATGACACTTCCCCCTCCCCTCCCCCTCCCCACTCCCCCTGGGGCAGGGATCATTCCCATACTAATACAGGGCAGGAATCTTCCCTGGCCTGACACTGAAAAGCGATGGAGTAACTCCATGTGGCTATTGTTTTGCAGAAGTGTTGAGATTTTACTTTAAAACTTACTTCATCCTTGGCCTTCAATCTAATGCTTTCATTTTTCCAACTTGGCCAGCACTATCCCCACTTAAAAAACATCTAACTGAAATTTTAACTTCAATTTGCAGTCAAGGACTTGATGAACAAACTCATGGGCGCAGAAAAATTGCCAAAGCTCAGAAACACAAAGAGAAAGTTCAGATTGCCTGTATTGTCTGCAATATCTCAGTGCCAATCTGAAAGCACAAGAACAGGTCGGCTGTGATAGAAGGCCAACAAACTATGAGTCACATTACACTAGTCAGCTATTTTTGATCAATTTAGAGGAGTTTTTGAAAGATAGATTGCTCTTCGTCATTTTAGTTCCTTTATTGTTTGTCACATTGAATCACTCTATTATTGTGTGGAGAACAATGGGTTTGGATTGTCAACACTCCAGGACCAATTTGGAATCTCCACAACCTGAAGACCAAACATCTGAATGCAAGCTTGAGCAACACAAAAGAAAACCAATTGAATAATTTAAAAAATGTGGCTTGGTTAATTGTCTTTGAAAAGTTTTCATCCTTAGTTCTAAAAATATTTGAGGAGGGTGGTGAGTTTATTTAACTGGATGAGGTGAGGGATTGGGTGATGAAGACTCCAAGCAAATTTTAAGATCCTACCTTAGATCTGACATTTCTTGTGCTTCCTCCTCTTCCCTGCTCCTCCTCCTCCACCTCAGCACTAGCTGCAACCTTCCCTCCGGTTCACACACTGTTCTCACTTGGAACTAAGTCACCACCTCCTTTACTCTAGCTGAGTCAAAAGAGAGTCAGAGATGTACAGCATAGAAAGAGGCCCTTCTGTCCAACTCGTCCATGCCAACCAAATATCATAAATTAATCTCATCCCAATTGCCTGCATTTGGCCCATATGTCTTGAAACCCTTCTTATTCATATATCCATTCAGATGTGTTTTAAATGTTGTTATTGTACCAGCCTCCAAAACTCCTCTGACACCTCATTCCATACATGCACTACCCTCTAAATGAAGAAAATGCCCCTTAGGTCTCTTAATTTTTCCCCTCCCACCTTAAATCTTTGCCCTTGTGCTTTGGCCTTCTCCCATCCTGGGGAAGTGACCTAAGATATTCACTCAATCCATACCCCTCATGATTTTTTGAACTTCTAAGAGCACCCCTCTCCCGTCATGACAGTAGTTGGTGGCATTTCTTCCCAATATGGACTGCACATGTTAAAGAAAATGGCTCACCACATTGACATTGTGGAATTTTCAGGATGGACAATGCTTATGTCTCATGGTCAATATATCCTAAAACTTTAAGAGAGTGTTACTCACAATAATCAATTGCCTCTACCTTACCTCTGATCACTTGAAGCACAATTCTTCACTGTAAACATGTCTCTCTGTGACAAACAAATTGCTTTGTGTTAGCCCAGACACTTCAGGTGCTTGAGGAATGCAGCGCTTGTATATAACTGTTGCAATCAACATCTGTTGGATTTTTCAATAATATATCAATGCCTAGCTTTAGTTATTAGGCAGGGTAAGAAAAACATTGATGCATCAGTTAAGACATGCCATTGGAGGTAACTCCCACCACACACTGCATGAAAGAATATTTAAGGAAACAAAGCAATCATGTTGAAATGTGCCTATTGTAAATCTCCAGGGTTTTAGTGTTCAAACATGGCAAGGCAGAAGCCGACCTCAAATGGCCTCAACAAAGTCCTGGGACCACAGGTTGACAAACTGCCCCTTTGTAAAGGTTATGCTGGCTTTGCCATCCCATGGACAAACTAAATTGACAGTTAATTTCAAATTCTATTAACTTACATAACAAACGCATTGTGCTTCAATCACAGCAGTAATCCCACATGGAGTCACCACCAAAGAGTGCCACACACAAGTTAGGAACATCCTAAACGTGATCGGTTTGACCCAAGGTTATTGCTGACACTCACACAGGATCAATGTGTGAACCCTGTCAAAGCAGCAGGTCAAAGATACTTCCGAGAAACCATGGTTTGCAACATGCAGATGGGCACGTCACCTTTAACCTCTTAAGCACAGAGAAGGAGGTGCCATATGCACCTTAATTAATTCATTAATGAGGAGACGAGATTTTTTGAAAGGCCAGAGGAAGAGTAGTTTGAATATTTATTATTTTGTCAATATTCTCCCCTTCTGAGTGGCAATGCTTGCGTTGCATGAGAACTGCTCGCCAGAAGAGAGAACAAGAACAGTTAAGAGTAGGCTGCAAAACCTGCTCCAGTACAGATAAGACCATAAGACATAGGAGTGGAAGATGTTGCTGCCATCCCTACAGTCTGAGTTAACAGTAGGAAATGGTGAGGTACTAGAGGGCTTCTGGTGCAATTCACTCAGTCGGTGCATTCAGATGACGGTAAGGCTCAATTTGAAGAGTGTAGAGTGCAATTCACTCTGATCTCCCCCAGCAAACATTTACACATGAATATATCAATACCCTTTGTTTATACTAACAAAAAGCACTTTTTCTATTGCACTTCCCACTCTCACATGATCCCAAAGCATTAAAAACCAATGAAATATATTTTTAAAATACAGTTAATTCTATAATTGAAGAAACTATTAACATTCTTATCTGTTGGAAAATGACAAACAAACAAGATGTACAATGCTGAAATAGCAGATGAATCATACTAGCATTCGCACTGGGAATTAAGCAATGCTAACTGAACCCAAAATAAACCTTGATGTGACACAAAAGAGGATTATGACAGCTAATAGGCTTTACAAAGTTAAATAGATATGCAAGGCAGTACGATCTGTACCTCAAATGCCACAAGACTCAGCAATTCGAGGGTACAGCACACAGTAAACTGCCTCCAGTTTGATAACAAATGACAAATGCATCTCTTTTGTTTAGAGGAAACCTTTTTTGCACTGACCAATGTGTGTCACCTGGCTATACCGATAATTAGGCATATTTCTCTTTCCAAAATGTCACTGAGTTTGAAAGTCTGCTGAGAGAAGTCAAAAACAAGAGAAGTCTGTTTTTTTTCACAAACCAAATGGTATATTTCCTGAATCTAAGCGGTGTTGGGAAATTACATCCAATGCATCAAATATCCCACATGGCGTTGCTTTTGAAACCCTAGGCCCAGCAGTCCTCCTACTCCTCATCCTATTGACTATTTGTCACTAGCAGTTAGAGAAGATGGGCATCTTTAATGGCTAATGGCAAGAATGAAAGCCTTAACATCACTTGTAACTGTTTGTGCTGTCACTCGGTACAAATTCCATAGACTTGCGATCAACATTGTAGCATCTTAAACTGTTAATTTTGTACCATTGGTCCCGATACATTTACCACAGGAAAATCAAAGGGTTACGACCAGTCTCTCTTTTAGAAGAAAATGCTTAACATTCACTTAAATAGCCTAAAATATTGTCAAAAATGATCAGGTCACTGTATTCATTCAGCCATCCTATAATAGCGATGATTTCTTACCGTTCTCTCAAACTTGTCTTAAAGATATGGTTTAAATAGGTTTTCATAAATTGAATGAGTTGTGGGAAAGCATTACAGTTTCTCAAGGTATAGAGGCTTAAATGTCAAGATGTTTATCGGTTGATAAGGTAATACAGTCTTCTGTTGTTCCTAAAAAGCTACTGCTGTCAGTGCTCTTTGGATAACTCATTAAATAAATGCATTATAGAGTTAACTGACCTCAAATGGAAAATCAATATTGGCTTCAGTATTTTTTTGGGTGCACTCGCAGAGGAAGTTTCAGCAATTAATTTCTCCACCAGGATCTTTCTCTGATACCTGCAAAATTGCAAAGTCCAATTTATGTTATATAGCAATGGAAGCAAAGTAATGCAGATGCTGGAAATGTAAAATAAAAATACTAAGTATTACAGAAACTCAGCTTGTCTGACAGCATCCACAGAGAGAGAAGCAGAATTAAATCTAATATGACTCTTCTTCAGAAAGGGAGGTGACAAATTGTACTTGACAGCAACAATGTCTGTTCTGAGGAGTTCACAAATTTGGTGCATTCAGAGAACACTTCTCGCTCCACAAATGTGGTTGGACCTGCTGAGCTTCTCCAGCATTTTCGGTTTTAGAATAGATTCCTTACAGTGTGGAAACAGGTCTTTCGCCCCAACAAGTCCACACCGACCCTCCAAAGAATAACCCACCTAGAACCATTTCCCTCTGACTAATGCACCTAACACTATGGGCAATTTAGCACGGCTAATTCACCTGACCCGCACGTCCTAGGACTGTGGGAGGAAACCGGAACATCCGGAAGAAACCCACGCAGACACAAGGAGAATGTGCAAACTCCACACAGTCACCTGAGGCTGGAATCGAACCTGGGACCATGGTGCTGTGAGGTAGCAGTGCTAACCACTGAGCCACCGTGCCGCCCCCAGGAATCCAACTTGAGTTCAAATGTCAGAACAATGCATTTTGGTTTTTCTTTAGACTAGCTCAGAGTTATAAAGGTACAGTGTGTCCCTCAGTCCAGCTCTTATGCAGACTGCACGGTGGTAATTGTGTTCATGACTGACAGAAACAAGGGTCAAACTGATTAAAATTAGAAACAAGTCTAAACCATTTCAGTATAAATCTTACTAAACTGGGTACATGGATAGGTGCTTAAGCTAGGACAAATGTTCAGCACAACATCGTGGGCCGAAGGGCCTCTTCTGTGCTGTATTGTTCTATGTTCTATGTTCTACATTAAGGTCTTCATTGGTACAGCTGAGAAGACGACGAGATCAACACTGACCACCATGGCAAACCAAATAGTCATTTCTAGTGCACTGAGTCAGCAATAATTATATCTCCTGCTAAACCATAAACCTGGTTACATTCCCTGTAGTGACCGTTAACTTGCAAAATTACTTGCATTCCTGCAGACAATGCAAACCTTTTGAATTTCAAGACTGGAACTGTAATAAAATCACCACAATCTTACCAGACCATTGGGGCTGGTCTCGCATTAGAGAGACACGACTGGTGTTGGTTTAACCTGATGGTTGAGCCAGGGGAGAGGTTGAGGGGAAGAATCCTTCATGATAACCTCAAGTAGAGAGGGAACTGACTTGTGCTGAAGTTGGTATCACAACGCACTGCAAACCAGCCATCCAGCCAACTGAGCCAATCAGATTCCCGTAATCAGAACAGATAAATAAGAAATAACATTCTCAAAGGTGGCGATGATGTAGATGATCGACATGATCATTTTCCAAAATTCCAATATAAGTACTTCTGCAGTTATCTTTGCAGACTGGAGGCTTGCAAATTACCACCCGATAATTTAACAAAAGGTGCAAGGGAAGAAACCAGGAACCACAGTCCAGTCAGCCTCAAACTGGTAGTTAAGGAAATGTTAGAGTCTATCAGTGTGCAGTACAGTGTGTCCCTCAGTCCAGCTCTTATGCAGACTGCACGGTGGTAATTGTGTTCATGTCTGACAGAAACAAGGGTCAAACTGATTAAAATTAGAAACAAGTCTAAACCATTTCAGAATAAATCTTACTAAACTGGGTCCTAATTAACAGGTTGGCAAAGTTTTGGTGTCTATTTTCAACCTTTGAAATGGAGTACACCCAGAGTTAGCAATCACTGAAATCAGATAAAACCACAAGAACTCTGCCTTCTCCCATTTCCAAATAAAAATAAGTGAATTCAGACCAAGCAAAGTCCTCACACCTGCTTTGTCATTTGATATGATCATGGCTGATCAGATTATGGTCACAACTGTACTTCCCTGTCCAGCCCGTCTATCCACTGACTCCCTTCACCATCAAGAATCAATTTAACATATCCTTAAAAACGTTCAACTGTTCTCTGTAGAAAAGATTCCACGGACATACAACCCACTGAGAAAACAATTTCTTGTCTCAGATTTAAAACCGTTCATTTTTAACTACGTCTCCTATTTCCAGACTCACCTACGAAGGGAAGCATGATTTCAGCATCCATCCTCATGTTCCCGCCAGGATCTGATCTCTCAAAATAATCTTCATTCTTCTAAACTCTAATGGATTCAGGCTCAACCTGTCTTACCCTTGGTCAATTAAATCTTGTTTAAACTGCTTCTAATGAAATTGTGTCCTATCTCAAAACAATCACCACCTCTGTTGGAGAGCCAATAAACAGATGTTCAAACAGGTATAACTGCTCTTTGTATTGTGATAGCTATTGCTGAGGAACTGATCTCACGCCGAGAAAAATCTATTTGAAATCTGGTTAAATTAATCCATACTCAAATTGTACAAACATTTAAAAATATTTCTAAATATCTTTTCATGCTACAGAGACATTAACTTTCAACCCAAGAGTAACTGCCAATCTTTATTTTCCTGATTTTTAAAACAAATGTATATACAAGATATACATAGATAATTATCAGATTTGCGCTTCGTGCCTGAGAATTGTTTCGAGTGATGGACTGCTTTCAGAGTTCCAGCTTGGACACATCATTCCAAAACCTTAACTGTTTTCTCTCTAAAGATGCTGCCAAACCTGCTGAGTTTCTCCAGCAATTTCTTGGATTTTTGTTTTGGGCATGCTCACATTGTTTCTCTGTAGCAAGTGGAACTAGGGGTGGACCTCATCGACTACGTGGATCCTTGCGGGCAGATTCCATGACTGACAGAGCTTGGGTAGGTGGTACGCGCCTGAACAAAGATGTGGATCACCTGAAAGCTGTTGCCTTGCAAATGGGGCAGGACTGAAAATGTGTTGCTGGTTAAAGCACAGCAGGTCAGGCAGCATCCAAGGAACAGGAAATTCGACGTTTCGGGCCAGAGCCCTTCATCAGGAATGGGGCAGGAGCAAAACATACCCGGCCCCTCAGACCAGCTGGAAGGCTTGTTAGAAACTGAAATACATATAGTGTCGGGGTCAGGTGACAGTGATTGGAGCTAGGTGGTTCTCCTTGACTACGATAGGGTGAAAGGGTCGTTAACTTGGGCCAATCAGGAAAGCCCTGACTGACCAATAGAACCAGGAGAGACTCCAAGATGGCTGGCCACCACCAGGGTACTGTGCACAAGTAAAAGTCACAGGATACTGGCCTCTATGCAGTTATTTCATTCTCCTTACTTATTCTCTCAAAACCAATTGACAGTCATATAAAAAAGGTCACTATAACCGAGGACACGACTTTAAAGGTGTTAGCCAAATAAACCCCGAAAGGAACAGCAGAAAATATTGAATTATGAAGATCTGGAGTGGATAACCCGAAAGAATAGTTGACATAGATTTAGTAGACACTTTCAAAACAGATTAGGATAAAATACTTGAATGAGAAATTATAACTGCAGAAGTTTAACAAAGAGCTACTCCAGACAGTATGAGCCAGCCAAAGAGCTTTCTTCTACATGAAAGTCAAACATCAACAGAGGTTAGTTCAGCCAAATGGCCCCTCTGTGCCATCGTTCATTGGTCTATGCCAAATACACCAAGCTATGCAGCCTACTCTTCAAGTCAAACCGAGAGAATCGGGAAAATCCCTGTCTGTAATTCAAGCTATGAAGTTACACCGCTATTGACAGTGTTTCCAAATTTTGTACTCAAGTGTCTCAGCTAGTAACTTTGCAAAAGGGAAAGCAATTTACCATCTTTTCACATTGTCAAAATGACTCTGCAACTTCTTAAAACTATTACTGTTTCGTAGAGTCTTCACATGGGCAGACCTATCCAGAAGTTCTAGCTTCTGATCACCTCACAGCTTTATTTCCACATCCAACATTTTAGTAACTAAGACGTGAAAACATGCATTGTTAAGCACACAACTGATTTTTTGTTTGATTTTCCTTAGATTACTTGTCACTAATGTTGAAATTATAGCCATTGCCAGAAATATCCCTTTCCCACAAGTCCACTGGGCCCAAATGTTCTCTTAAGATTTCCCCTGCCTTATCCCTGAACCTACATCTTTCCCTCATTTCTTTCATAGCCTCCATTCATGACCTCTGAGTTATAAGTCCACATTTCCTCAATCCCATTCCCATACAGCACCCCCACAACCCCCAAGATCCACCATGTTTGCCTCTAATTCCTTAGTAACTGATTAGCTGTCTCCAGGTGTTGCCCCCTATCTGTCCCCCTCATCAACCCCTCCCCCAAAACAAACCAATTTGTCATTCCACAATCCTGGCAAATCACTGCCACGTTTTCAAACACCCTTTCACTGACCAGATCCACAACACCACAAACCTATTCATGTATTTCCCAGAACCCCATCTTCAAATACTCCCATCAGATGTCTGTCCTTATGGCTTTGAGCGCGTCTACGGTACATCGATAAATGATATCCTAATCTGAAGTTTGCAGGGGAGGCAATAGCCAAATGGTATTAATACCAGACTCTTAATCCAGAGAAAGTGAGGTCTGCAGATGCTGGAGATCAGAGCTGAAAATGTGTTGCTGGAAAAGCGCAGCAGGTCAGGCAGCATCCAAGGAATAGGAGATTCCTGAAGAAGGGCTTATGCTTGAAACATCGAATCTCCTGTTCCTTGGATGCTGCCTGACCTGCTGCGCTTTTCCAGCAACACATTTTCAGCTCTTAATCCAGAGACCCAGTCTGGGATTCTAATTTCCCAATGGCCAATGGTGGGATAATTTAATAAAAATCTGCAATTAAGAGTCTAGTGATGACATTGAAACACTGTCGATTGTTGGAAAAACCCTACTGGTTCAGAAATATCCTTTGGGGAAAGGGCATCTTTACATGGCCCTGGCTATTATGGGACTCCAGACCCACTGCAATGTGGTTGAATCACAACTGCTCTTTGAAATGGGCACAGCAAGCCACCATCAGTTGCTAGGAAGGAAAACAGGAATCAGACCCAATGGACAAGTTGACGTCGACTGGGGCACCAGAAATAACAACTGCAAAACGCAGACCTGATAGGGTGAACAACCAAGATCTTTTGTCCCCACAGTGGGGGAAGTCAAAAACTAGAGGACTTAGGTTTAAGGTGAGAGTAGAAAGATTTAAAAGGGAGGTAAGGGGCAACTCTTTCACGCTTGGGTAGTGCGTGTGTGGAATGACCTGCCAGAGGAAGTGGTGGAGGCTGGTACAATTACACCATTTAAAAGGCATTTGGATGGGTATATGAACAGAAAGGGCTCAGAGCAATATGGACCAAATGGTCGCAAATGGGGCTAGAATTAATTTAGGATATCTGGCCGCGATGGATGAGTTGGACCAAAGGGTTTGTTTCCGTGCTGTGCATCTCTATAACTAATACAGGCGCCCTGCTTCATGCATTAACAGTGCACTTACTGTGGTTGAATCCAGAGTTAGAAAAAGACAACAGGACGACAGTGAGCAGACTTTGGGCGCTGGTCAGACTCAGGATAAAAGGGTCTCTAATTCAACTGCATGAAAAATGGCTGGGGAAAAGACACACTGTTCCCACCACCACCAACAACAAAAAAAAATGTCATTCTGTAAACTAAATTTTTCTTCACAACACTGCCAAAAAAAAACTTATCTATTGCAGAAACTATCGACTTGGAACTGGCCCAGTTCGTTTATTAAAGGATGCAAACTGAATTTGCAGCCACTTGTGCACAAACACATGGAAAATAAAAACTGCCAAACAGGATGTGTCTTCCTGCAGCATGCTGTGATTTTCATCCACCCCTCAAAAGCAAAACAAAATGAAGACAAAAGCCTGAAGAGCACTTAGTGTCACAAGTTGCCAATTAATTTTCCTAATGACTGGGAAAAGGGAGTCAAGGGAAGAATCAAACACACCCAAAACCAGTGGGACACCACCTTCAGAGTTAGCACAGCACTGAAGAGAGTTCAAGAGCCTGAAACAGAGCTAAAGACACAAGGCACAGCAGGTTTCCAAAGCCACTAAAAATGTCAGAACATTTATAATTCTGTGTGATCACAACAATCTTCTGGCGTACTAATGAAAAGTACACTTCTCTGTAACATTTCTTCAATCTCACTGAAATGACAGTAAGAAACTGGAACATTTGCTGAGGAAGGGTTTTCGGAGGAACTGAGAAATAAGAAAGGGATGATCACCTTATTGGGATTACATTATAGACCCCTAATAGTCAGAGGGAAATTGAGAAACAAATTTGTAAGATCTATGTTATCAGTAAGAATAATACTGATGGGCGGCACGGTGGCACAGTGGTTAGCACTGCTGCCTCACAGCGCCTGTAGACCCAGGTTCAATTCCCGACTCAGGCGACTGACTGTGTGGAGTTTGCACGTTCTCCCCGTGTCTGCGTGGGTTTCCTCCGGGTGCTCCGGTTTCCTCCCACAGTCACAAAGATGTGCGGGTCAGGTGAATTGGTCAAGCTAAATTGCCCGTAGTGTTAGGTGGGGGGTAAATGTAGGGGTATGGGTGGGTTTCGCTTCGGCGGGTCGGTGTGGACTTGTTGGGCCGAAGGGCCTGTTTCCACACTGTAAGTCTAATCAATAGTGTGGTTATAGTGGGGGTTTTAACTTCCAAACATAGATAGGGACTGCCATAGTGTTAAGGGTTTAGATGGAGAGGAATTTGTTAAGTGTGTACAAGACAATTTTCTGATTCAGTATGAGGATGTACCTACTAGAGAAGGTGCAAAACTTGACCTACTTTTGGGAAATAAGGCAGGCAGGTGACTGAGTTGTCAGTGAGGGAGCACTTTGGGGCCAGCGACCATAATTCTATTACTTTTAAAATAGTGATAGAAAAGGATAGACCAGATCTAAAAGTTGAAGTTCTAAACTGGAGAAAGGCCAATTTTGATGGTATTAGGCAAGAACTTTCAAAAGCTGACTGGGAGCAGATGTTCACAGGTAAAGGGATGGCTGGAAAATGGGAAGCCTTCAGAAATGAGATAATGAGAATCCAGAGAAAGTATATTCCTGTCAGGGTGAAAGGAAAGGCTGCTAGGTATAGGGAATGCTGGATGACTAAAGAAATTGAGGGTTTGGTTAAGAAAAAGAAGGAAGCATATGTCAGGTATAGACAAGATAAATCGAATGAATCCTTAGAAGAGTATAAAGGCAGTGGGTGTGTACTTACGAGGGAAATCAGGAGGGCAAAAAGGGGACATAAGATAGCTTTGGCAAATAGAATTAAGGAGAACCCAAAGGGTCTTTACAAATACATTAAGGACAAAAAGGTGGGGGGGGGGGGGGGGGGGGGGGGGGGAAGATACTATACAAGTATTTTGCATCAGTATTTATTGTGGAGAAGGACATTGAAGATGTAGAATGTAGGGAAATAGATGGTGACATCATGAAAAATATCTGTATTATGGAGGAAGTGCTGGATGTCTTGAAATGTATAAAAGTGGATAAATCTCCAGGACCTGATCAGGTGTATCCGAGAATTCTGTGGAAGCTACGGAAGTGATTGCTGGGCTTCTTACAGAAATATTGTATGCATTTCTGGTCTCCTTCCTATCAGAAAGATGTTGTGAAACTTGAAAGGGTTCAGAAAAGGTTTACAAGGATGTTGCCAGGGTTGGAGGATTTGAGCTATAGGAAGAGGTTGAACAGGTTGGGGTTGTTTTCCCTGGAGTGTTAGAGGCTGAGGAGTGACCTTACAGAGGTCTATGAAATTATGAGGGGCATAGTTAGAATAAATAGACAAAGTATTTTCCCTGGGATGGGGGAGTTCAGAACTAGAGGACATAGGTCTCTTTTAAATGTTTCCCCTCTCACCCTAAACCTAAGGGGCAACTTTTTCACACAGAGAGGTGGTATGTGTATGGAATGAGCTGCCAGGGGAAGTGGTGGAGGCTAGTACAATTGCAACATTTAAAAGACATTTGGATGGGTATATGAATAGGAAGGGTTTGGAGGGATATGGGCCGGGTGCTGGCAGGTTGGACTAGATTGGGTTGGGATATCTGGTCGACATGGACGGGTTGGACCTGAGGGTCTATTTCTGTGCTGTACATCTCTATGACTGACTCTATGACCTAAAATGTCAACTCTGATTCCTCTCCACAGCTGCTGCCAGACTTGTTTACAGCATCTGCAGTTTGTTCAGTACTTTGTACACTCCTTACGCACACTCATGATTGTTTGGCCATATTCAGACCTAACTCCATTTACAAATTTGCTAATAGCACCAGAGTGGGTCGGATCTCAAACAACAATAAGACAGAACACAGGAGGAGAGAGGGAGAGGGAGAGGGAGGGGGGTGGGGGAGAGAGAGACTGGGGGGGGGGGGAAGAGAGAGCGAGAGAGAGACGGGAGGGGAGGGGAAGGGGGGGGGAGAGAGAGAGAGAGAGAGAGAGAGAGAGAGAGAGAGAGAGAGAGAGAGAGAGAGAGAGAGAGAGGAAGGAAGAGAGGGAGGGAAGAGAAAGAGAGGGGGAGGGAGAGAAAGAGAGAGAGAGAGAGAGAGAGAGAGAGAGAGAGAGGGGAAGAGAGGGGGGAAGAGAGAGGGGAAGAGAGAAGGGAAGAGAGAGGGGGAAGAGAAGAGAAAGGGGGGGAAGAGAGAGGGAGAGGAAAAGAGAGAGAGAGGGAGAGGGAAAGAGAGAGGGAGGGAGAGAAAAAGAGAGAGAGAAAGGGAAAGGGTAAGAGATAGAGAGGGAGAGGAAAAGAGAGAGGGAGGGAGAGGGAAAGAGAAAGAAAGGGAGAGGGAAAGAGAGAGAAAGGGAGAGGGAAAGAGAGAGAAAGGGAGAGGGAAAGAGAGAGAAAGGGAGAGGGAAAGAGTGAGAGGGAGAGGAAAAGAGAGAGAGAGGGAGAGGGAAAGAGAGAGAGAGGGAGAGGAAAAGAGAGAGAGAGGGAGAGGGAAAGAGAGAGAAAGGGAGAGGGAAAGAGAGAGAAAGGGAGAGGGAAAGGGAAAGGGAAAGAGAGAGAAAGGGAAAGGGAGAGAATGTGCTTAGTGGCATGGTGTAAGACAACAATCTCTCCCACAATATCAGCATAACGAAGGAGCTGGTCATTGACTTCCGGAAGTGGATTGGAGGTCACAGTCCTGTCCGTGTCAGTGGTGTTGAGGTGATGGTTGAGAGTTTCAAGTTTCCACTAGTAAATGTGACCAAGACTTTGCCTTAGTCCATCTATGATGCTGGAAAAGCACAGCAGGTCAGGCAGCATCCGAGGAGCAGGAACATTGACGTTTCGGGCAAAAGTCCTTTCCTGCTCCTCGGATGCTGCCTGACCTGCTGTACTTTTCCAGAACCACTCTAAGCGAGACTCTGGTTTCCAGCATCTACAGTCCTTGTTTTTACTTAGTCCATCTATGTTGACTCGACAGTCAAGAAAGCACATTAGTGCCTCTACTCCCTCAGAAGGTTCAGGAAATTTGGCATGTCCACAATGACTCTTCCCAATTCTTATTGATACACCAGAGAAAGCATCCTATCCAGTCACATCACAGCTTGATATGGTATCTGCTCTGCCCAACACCACAGGAAATTACAGAGAATCGTGAATGCAGCCCTGTACATCACAAGTACCAACCTTCACTCCATCGACTCTGCCTACACTTTCTGCTGCATTAGGAAAGCAACCTACGTAATCAAAGACCCCTTTCCCACCCCCGTTATATTCTCTTCCATCAGGCAGAAGATACACAAGTTTGAAAACATGTATCAACAGATTAAAGAACAACTTTCGTCCTGCTATTATCAGACTTTTGAACAGATTCATCAAATATTGGGGCTAATCTTTCTTTGCATCTTCTCTATAGCTGCATTCTGTTATATTACCCTGATGTATTTATGGTCAGGCATGATATGCCTGGGTAGTACACTAAACAATTACTTTTCACTCCATCTCTGTACGTGCAACAATAATAAATCAAATCAATCCCTTATGGAATACTTTTCACACCCTCAGGAAGTCCCTTACAGCCACTGGAGGTTCCACAAATGGCGTCACCTGGAAATATGGCAGCCGATTTCTTTCACAGTAAGATCCCACCAACAGCAAGGCGCTAATGAACATTGAATCTGTTTTTGGGATGTTGCCAGATGGATGTATGTTGCGCAGAGGAGCTGGCCTTGCCTTGTAGTATCAGGAACCCAATTGCCTCCTGGTCAGAGATTGTAGTTTTCCCACAGAATCGCAGCTCGCATCGAGAGTGCGACACTGTCAGAGGTGCCATATTCTGAGGAAATCACATAAGATCATTCAAGTGGACATTAATGGCCTCATTTTGAACAGCAACAGGGAGGGGAGGGTCTCTGAACATCAAAGAAGCAGATTCTCTCACTCAAGGTGTAAACACAAATCATTTGCTCACCTTGGGTTTTAAAAAAAGGTCACTGAAGCTTACATTGAAGGTGTGGTTAATGTTTGAACAGAAGAGATACAATTCTTACTGTTCAAAAGAGGAAACACCCAAACTCTTCATGATACAGAAACTATTGCCTGATATCAAAGCCCATCCTTTATAAAAAGATACATATACCTAGGGCAGCAGACAGTGACTGACGCCTATTATTTCAGCATCCACTGTACACCAATGTCAAGTGTTCTCAGAGATTACAGCTTCAGTACAGCAGCATCATCAATTAACCCACAAGCCCTCCAATAGCTTTGATGCTCATTGTCACTGAGGTAAGGTTACCCCACAACAAGTAGCAAGTCCAATCTTGGATTACAGCTTTAGGCAATGCTACAGTCAGCAGCCTGATTGCTGCTTCACTCACAATGCAAACAGCTCTCCATTCAAACCGTTTCAAGTCCCCGTGTTGGAGAGATGTGACATGGGAGCCTTGCTTTCAATCTGTGGTCATTCTTCAACAATGAGGTGACTTAGTGTCAAATGGGACTGAGATAAGGAGAGAGCACTTCAAAAGTTATACATCTTTGGAAGTCTCAGACATGGAGTATATTCAAGACAGAGGTGGATAATTGACTGAATTCTAAATGGATCAGGGCATTATGGGGATGGAAAGGCAGAGTTGAGGCAGAATATCAGCTATGATGTCAGTGAATGGCAATACAGCCTCCTCGACCTCAATGCTTCTAACTTCTGCTATTATGTACACTTTCTTCTTAAAATGAAGTAAATCAGCTGCAAAAGTCTCTGGCACATCCTGGAGCATGAAAAACATAGAACATAGAACATAGAAGGATACAGCGCAGTACAGGCCCTTCGGCCCTCGATGTTGTGCCGACCGAGTCCTACCTAACCTATACTAGCCCAATAACTTCCAAATGCCTATCCAATGCCCGCTTAAATGAACATAAAGAAGGAGAGTTCACCACTGATACGGGCAGGGCATTCCATGAACTCACAACCCGCTGTGTGAAGAATCTACCCCTAACATCTGTCCTATACCTACCACCCCTTAATTTAAAGCTATGTCCCCTAGTAACACCTGACTCCATTAGCGGTAAAAGGTTCTTAGTATCTACCCTATCTAAACCCCTAATCATCTTATACACTTCTATCAGATCTCCCCTAAACCTTCTCTTCTCCAATGAGAACAGCCCCAAGTGCCTCAGCCTTTCCTCATACGATTTTCCTACCATTCCAGGCAACATCCTGGTAAACCTCCTCTGCACTCGTTCTAAAGCTTCCACATCCTTCCTATAGTATGGCGACCAAAACTGCACACAATACTCCAGATGAGGCCTCACCAGAGTCTTATACAACTGCAACATGACCTCAGGACTCCGGAACTCAATTCCTCTGCCAATAAAGCCCAGTACACCATATGCCTTCCTCACAGCACTATTTACCTGGGTGGCAACTTTCAGAGATCTGTGTACATAGACACCAAGATCCCTCTGCTCATCCAAAACACTGTCTCTGTAAATCCCGACTGATTCCATTGATTTTGAGAGTAAGCTACCTGTATGTTTTGTCCAATGTGGACATAGTGATTGGAACGAGGCCAAGTGAATCTCATTGAGTAGGAGATCCCTGATTATCCCAGGTCAACAGCCCCAATCACGGAAAGCCCTGGCTAACAGATATAAACAGGAATCTCCGGGTCATGGAGGGGGTTGTTAGGGCAGAATGCCTGCCCCTCTTCAGCGGTTATGTTAGAGTCCGGGTGTCTCTGAAGAAGGAGCACGCGGTGTCCACCAACACACTGGTGCTGTTCAGGGAGAGGTGGGCACCGCAGGGAGGGGAGTGTATTATTTCCCCCCCAACTCTATTTTGATTTAGTCCCTGCCCTCCCCTTCACTGTTTGATCACACAGCATTGTCCTTTGACGCTGCTTGTCACTGGCCACTTGGGAGTTTCCATTCTTCCTGGTGGTGGAAATCGAACAAAGATTCGTGCACCCTGTGTCTCACACCTGCGTGCACACACACATCATGGGTGCTGGGGAAAGAATAAGCACTACTGCAGGTAGGCGGTAGTGTGGGGAAAAACAAAAAAAAACAAAAAAAAAAATAGGAGTCTCAGGGATTCTCCTCACTCTCAGAACTAGCTCTGAGCCAGCCGGTCAGAGTCCACATCTTGTATATGCAAATAAAGGGCAACTTAGTGACATGATATCAGCCTCCGTGGAGTTATTTCAGTGGATAAGCAAAGTGCTCTTACTGGGAATGTTCCATAATGATGATTCAGTTTAGAAAAAGGAAGGCAAGACACCAAAACAATTTTACAATCCCGCCTCAAAACAAAAAATGAAATTAAATTAGTGGGCAAAAATAAAACCATCTTAGTAAGGGCGAGGGAGGCTAGTGTGCACAGTGCAGCACATTAGTGGGCGGCACGGTGGCACAGTGGTTAGCACTGCTGCCTCACAGCGCCTGAGACCCGGGTTCAATTCCCAACTCAGGCGACAGACTGTGTGGAGTTTGCACGTTCTCCCCGTGTCTGCGTGGGTTTCCTCCGGGTGCTCCGGTTTCCTCCCACAGTCCAAAGATGTGCGGGTCAGGTGAATTGGCCATGCTAAATTGCCCGTAGTGTTAGGTAAGGGGTAAATATAGGGGTATGGGTGGGTTGCACTTCGGCGGGTCGGTGTGGACTTGTTGGGCCGAAGGGCCTGTTTCCACACTGTAAGTCTAATCTAATCATGTAACCACTGGGGTTCAGATCTTATCCCTTATCATAGAGATCTGCTGCCCACAGTTGATATACCTGACAGCACAGAGGCTCAGGGGTTGGCACTGCTGCCTCACAGCGCCAGGAACCCGGTTTCAATTCCAGCCTCAGGCGACTGGGTGGAGTTCGCACATTTTCCCCGTGTCTGTGTGGGTTTCCTCCGGGTGCTCCCATTTTCCTCCCACAAGGACGTGCAGGTTAGGTGAATCGGCCATGCTAAATTGCCCATAGTGTTCTGGAATGTGTAGATGAGGTGCATTAGTCAGGAGTTTAGTGTGGAGTTAAAGGGTAGGGGAAATGGGTCTGAGTGGATTACTGTTCAGAAACTCAGCAACGTGACTATGAAACCAATGGTCTATTTGCACAATGCAGGGATTCTATGATATACTGCTGGGAGTTTTGACACTGAGAAGCTGGAAACTCTCAGTCAATGTGGTACCTCAAAATGCTGTAGCAGCCAATTATCATTCAAAATTACACACTGGCCCATCAACAGGGATTGCTGTACAATCCCAAGACCATCAGAGAGTAACGGTTACAATCTTGAGGTCAGTACAAATTACCCAGAGAATGGTAAATACAAATCCTATGGAAATTTGAGCAATTAAATTCAGTCCCAACAAAAAAGGAAACTCTGGGAAATCTAAAGCTAAAAATCGATAAAAATAACCATAAAGCTGGCACATTGTCATCAAAACCTAACTGATCAGTGAGCGTTCTTTACAGGAGGAAACCTGCCAAGTCAATGTGAAAGAGGCCTTTTGCTTGGCTTTATCCTGGCTGTAAAAGAGGAAAAGGTGTGACATGGCCATCATTTTGTGCCCTGTATATACAGGGGAGGCGGTGGCATAGTGATGATGTCACTGAACTCAATCTAGAGGCTCAAGCTAAATCCCACCATGAGAATGGAACGTGAATTTAATTAGTAAGGTCTGCAACAGAAAGCGACGCTCAGTAACGTGACTATGAAACCAACAATCAATTTTTGTAAGGGAAAACAAAAGCATTGGCTTCGTTCATGTAGACCAGTTAGCAAGGTTAGATCTCACGGAATACAGGGAGAACTAGCCATTTGGATACAGAACTGACTGAAAGGTCGAAAGCAGAGGGTGGTGTTTGAGGGTTGTTTTTCAGACTGGAGGCCGGTGACCAGTGGAGTGCCACCAGGATTGGTGCTGGGTCCACTGCTTTTTGTTATTTATATAAATGATTTGGATGTGAGCGTAAGAGGTTTAGTTAGTAGGTTTGCAGATGACACCAAAATTTAAGGTGTAGTGGACAGCGAAGAAGGTTACCTCTGATTACAATGGGATCTTAATCAGATGGGCCAATGGGCTGGGGAGTGGCAAATGGAGTTCAATTTCGATAAATGTGAGGTGCTGCATTTTGGAAAGGCAAATCAAAGCAGGACTTATACATTTAATGGTAAGGTCCTCGGGAGTGTTGCTAAACAAAGAGACCTTGGAGTGCAGGTTCATAGTTCCTTGAAAGTGGAGTCACAAGTAGATAGGATAGTGAAGGCATGTTGTATGCTTTTCTTTATTGGTCAGAGTGTTGAGTACAGGAATTGGGAGGTCATGTTGTGGCTGTACAGGACATTGGTGAGGCCACTGTTGGAATATTGCATGCAATTCTGGTCTCCTTTCTATCAGAAGGATGTCATGAAACTTGAAAGGGTTCAGAAAAGATTTACAAGAATTTTGGAGGATTTGAGCTATTGGGAGTGTCAGAGGCTGAGTGGTGACCTTATAGAGATTTATAAAATTATGAGGGGCATGGATAGGGTAAATAGACAAAGTCTTTTCCCTGAGGTGGGGGAGACCAGAACTAGAGGGCATAGGTTTTAGGGTGAAGGGTCAAAATTTAAGAGACCCAAGGGGCAACATTTTCACATCAAGGATAGTGTGTGTATGGAATGAGCTGCTAGAGGAAGTGGTGGAGGCTGGTTAAATTACATAATTTAAGAGGAATCAGAGTGGTAAATGAACAGGAAGGTTTTAGAGGGATATGGACCAAGTGCTGGCAAATGAGACTAGATTAGGTTAGGATATCTGATCGGAATGGATGAGTTGGACTGAAAAGGTCTATGTCCTATCGTGATGGAAAATTGTCCTTCTTTGCCCAGTCTGGGCTCCACGTAGCTCCAGACCTACAGCATTATGGTTGACTCCCAAGTGTCCATTGTACTGGGCCCAGCAAACCACTGATTTCAATGGCCACTAGAGATGGGCAATAAATGCTCACCTTGCTCACGATGGCCCACAACGCATGAAAGAATAAACTGCTTTGGCTTAATATGCGCCACTCATGGCTGGTCTTGGCAAGACCTTGCAGGCTTAATGGGGGAGCTGCACAGGCCTTGAGACACACCATGTTATATCTGGTCGAAACAATGTTCAAACAAGAGATGTGCTATAAAGCTCAGGATCTGTCACACCCACTACAACATCAGCAAGTGAATCGCTCCCCATTTCCACTCTCTGTATGCCCTTGACTTTATACAGGAGGCAACAGCTCTGTGTAACCACTTGCTCAGGTTGTGAAATAAATAAAGCATCTGCCCCGGACTCATCTGGAGTCTGTAGGGACAGTTTCCCCTTGGTCGGTGGCAGGTAGATCCTAGGAGTGACAATCACCAATCTGTCCTGAACCACCCATGTTGGTGCGACGGTCAAGAAGGGACAACAATGCTTCTACCTCCTCAGGCGGTAAGAAAATTCTGCATGTCCATAAAGATGCTCACCAACCTTTATAAAGAAAACACTCTATATGGATGCAAAGTAGCTTGGTACAGCAACCGCTCTGCCCAGGACCGTAAGAAACTACATAGGTTTGTGAACACAGGCCGGTCCATCACGCAAGCCATTATTTCATCCATCGATTCCATCTACACTTCTCATTGTCAACATCAAAGCCCCCTCCTACCTGGATTATAACCTGCTCCAATCTCTTCTCTCAGGCTGAAGACATACAACTTAAATACATGGAAAAACTGGTTCAAGAACAGTTTCTTTCCTACTGTCATTTGACTTCTGAAAGGACCTCAAATTTCAAATCTAACATTGATCTTGCTTTTCCTGCACCTTCTTTGCAGCCATAACTTTGTATTCCTCACTCTGTTCTGTCACTTTATGATCATTGTATGGTATAATATGCTTGCACTGCATGCAAAACTTTTCACTATATCTAGGTATATAGAGTCATAGAGATGTACAACAGCACAGAAACAGACCCTTCGGTCCAACTCAACCAGATATCCCAAACCAATCTAGTCCCACCTGCCAGCACCCATCCCGTATCCCTCCAAACCCTTCCTATTCATATACCCATCCAAATGCCTTTTAAATGTTGCAATTATACTAGCCTTTACCACTTCCTCTGGCAGCTCATTCCACACATGTACCACCCTCTGTGAAAAAGTTGCCCTTTAGGTCACTTTTGAATCTTGCCTCTCTTACTCTAAACCTACGCATGTGATAAAAAGATACAAAACAAGGAAGGGAGTGAAGACAATCTGGAAAAAAAGAGAGAGATCTCCCAGGCATAGCTTGTTCGATGTTATTCAAGCATTAAAACCTAATATTTTATGTAAAACAGGCATAACGTAGCCATTTTCTCCAAAGAGATGCCTTGAGAATGGGCGATTACATTGAATCATGGTCTATTCGCTCACTTCTGGAAGGGGAGGACCGATCCTCCCCAGTCTTGCTACGAATACATGAAGCAAGGGCGGCACGGTGGCACAGTGGTTAGCACTGCTGCCTCACAGCGCCTGTAGACCCGGGTTCAATTCCCGACTCAGGCGACTGACTGTGTAGAGTTTGCACGTTCTCCCCGTGTCTGCGTGGGTTTCCTCCTGGTGCTCCGGTTTCCTCCCACAGTCACAAAGATGTGCGGGTCAGGTGAATTGGCCATGCTAAATTGCCCATAGTGTTAGGTAAGGTGTAAATGTAGGGGTATGGGTGGGTTGCGCTTCGGCGGGTCGGTGTGGACTTGTTGGGCCGAATCTAGTCAAGCACAGTGCAATGCTTACACTTTGTGCACACCAACTACATGGCCTGGCAAAGAAGGGAAAAGAGAGATGTGCTCAATTCCTATTCAAAGCAGGGATGTACCAAAATGAAACAAGTCTGCTAACCTCACTCCACAGATTGCACTTGCATGTTGTGTAAAGAAACAAAACAAAACAAAACTACTTTGCAATCTAGTAAAATGATTCAGTGTGTTTAACACATGAATGCATTTGCTCTGATCTGGCAAAAATTAAACCGACTATGTCTTCAAGGAAACAGACGTTGTACGACTAACCTGAAACAGTTTTTCATGAAAGAAAAAGTCCATTTCTCAATTACATTGTGAAAGTGAAAGGTCTTCATGGGGTACAGCATTAAAGCAGATTCTAACTCATAAAACGACATTAACACTCATCAGATCAGGTTAACTTGTCCGTAGTGAAGCATTAAGGGCCAAAGCTATTCTATTTGATGATTCTTCCAATTGATTCCATAAGAAGTCCACAATTCTTTTCAATCAAACCTCTCACACTGACACGGAGAACAACCTCGCTCTCAATGCCGGCAAAACCAAGGAACTCATTATTGACTTTCGGCAGGATGTTACTCATGCCCCCGTACACTTGAACAGCACAGAGGTGGAATGAGTGATGGGTGTTAAGCTCCTGGGAGTGGTCATCTACCACAAGCTTTCTTGGACTCTTCATGTGGACACACTGGTTACAAAGGCCCAACAATGTCTCTTTTTCCTCAGGCAGCTAAGGAAATTTGGTATGATAGTGAATACCCTTGCCAACTTTTATAGGTATGCCATTGAGAGCATTCTGTCTGGATGTATCACTACCCGGTATGGCAACTGTACCATTCAAGATTGGTGATGTTACAGAGAGTAGTGAACTCGGCCCAGACAATCACAAAGGCCAACCTCCCATCTATAGAATCTATCGACCAGACCTGCTATCAAGGAAAGGCTGCCAGCATTCTCAAATATCCATCCCACCCTGACAATGTTTTTCTACAACATCTACCACTGGGGAGAAGATACAATAGCCTGATCTCTCACACCAGCTGGTTTTGTAACAGTGTCTATCCTACTGTCATTAGAATACAGAATGGACTCTCAAACTCTTAACATTCACCTGTACCTGTGTTTTTGTTTTTGTCGCTGTTTATCTATTTTTTTTATCTATGTGACTTAACTCTGATCTGCCTGTATTGCTCACAAGACAAAGCTTTTCACTGTGTCTCGGTACACATGAGAATGAATTCAATTCAATTACAAAGACGCTAGATGGTCAGTTTTAGATTGTCGGCACATCAAAGCAGCGATTTGCAAGATTCTTGAAACTCAAGTGCAGTTTATCAATTCAGTGGGTGAACAACATCAGTAAGGTCGGTTGGGGACAGACTTGTCCAAAGGTGTGCACTAAGCTGGAGAAGGGGGTTACAGTTTCTGGTCACATGCTACTGGATAAACTACAACTTAGGTTCTGAGGTGACCACATTGCAAAAGCCTCTCAAGTTCACCTCCTGGGATTCAAAAGACAGAGAGCAAGGACAATATGGTTCAAGACAGCTGGCTGCTTATGTACAGACAAGGCATTGGCATTTTCAGTAGCAGTGGAATCATCGGTTGAGAAATTCCTGTGCAATAACAAGAGCAGACAGGAGAAAACACAGAATATCATCAGGCCTTCTTAACAGTTGAGACGTCAAAATGTGTATAAAAACGCACTATATCTTTATTCAGTAAATGTCCCAAGGTACATCCTGAGAATGTAAACAGACAATAGAAGTTTCAGAACCAAAAGAAAACAAATTAAAGAGATCAAAGAGGTCGGTGAGATGGAAGGAATTTCAGAATTTCATAGAATCCCTATAGTGCGAAAGGAGGCCATTTTGGCCCATCAAATCCACACCAACCCACGCCCATCATATATACCATGGCTAATCCACCGAGCACATCCCTGAACATTACGGAAAATTTCAGCATTGCCAATCCACCTAACCTGCAAACTTTGAACTGTGGGAGGAAACTCAGGCAGACATGGGGAGAACGTGCCAAATCCCCACAGTTAACTGAGGGTGGCATCGAACCTGGGTCCCTGGCACTGAGAGGCAGTAGTGCTAACCACAGCCACCATGCCGCGCCAGTGGCAAAGCAGCTGAAGGAATGGCCACCAACGATTAGAAAGAGAGTAAGAGATGCACAGATTTACAGGAACAAGGAAATCTTGCTGAGATAGGGACACAGTGGTTGGATTGGGACAGAAGAAGGAGAATTTTCAGTTTTGAAGCATCTGCAGCCCAGTAATGGAGATCTGTCTGGGACCACAGCATTGATCAACATGACTGAGTGTAAGGGAGTAGCTTGAAGCTGAGCGTTAAGGGGGAGGGGGGGGGCAGAAGTTGTGATTTAGGCTGTAATTGTACAACATTGTACATTGTACAACAAGAAGAAAATCTGAGGAAGACTTTTCATCCAATTGACCGCCAATTCCCCAAAAGTGAGAGCTCGGATTTGAACTCTGGATAGAGTACCACAGGAAATCTGCTCTGCAAATTCTCAACAAAACTCCCCTTTTAGGTGAATCTATTAGGGCTTCTTACAATTCCAATTCACTTTCAGTTCCTCTAAACAAAGATGGTCATCAATCACACTACTGACAGCCTCTTGCACCATGGCAACGGATCAATGGATCATGGTTCAAACAGGCTGACAGAGTCCATTCGCCTTTCTGCCAAGGAGAGAACCACACATTATGATAGATGGTGGACCTTCAAAAGAACCTTGCTTTTTTCCTCCTTCCACACCCCCACACATCAATTCAGAATTCATCTGTACAGCTTCTCAGACAGATAGATTACAATACGGGAAAATCCAAGCCAAATGGGAGATAGTTTTGGGAAAAAAAAGTGACCAAGTCAGTCTGCTGAAAAACATTTCAATTGGATTCAAGAGCGTGGAGGACATAGTGACAGAGTAAACTATTGAGGTTGAGATCTGTCAAAATCAGATTGGTTTGAAGGGACATTTGCTAATAATTCTTCTGTTTCTTGGAGTTACTGGGTGGTTCGCTGAGCTGGTTGAATTTTTTTTTGCAAACATTTCATCCCCCTACTAGGTGAAACCTCCAGTGCTGTACAGCCTTTTCTATTTCTTCCTCCAAATTAGGAGGGCAAAAGAATGAACTTCGGTTAAAAGTGAAGCAGAAATGACCATCTGACAATCTGTGATGTGTTCAGACCTTCTCAGGTTAATCTGACTTGGGCATTACCTTAACAACAAGGCAAAGTCTCCACAGTTACAGATATAAAACCCGAAGATGATGAACGCACTGGTTTTAGTTAACGTTATCAGTGCTCAACACAGAGCGCGCAAAGACGCAGAGTTGAAAGGAACTGCACCAAATCACTAGCTGTCAATGCTTAAAGGCAGCACATTAAAGACACAAGCCAAGTAATTAAGAACAGAGTTGTCAATCTTCCATGATAGCTTTTAATGAACAATAAATTAAAGATTAATCACACAGACTCTGCCTTTTGAACAGCCAAGGAAACAAATCAAAGACATTAAAAAAAGTTAAGCTTTCATTAGTTATAAAAATATTGAACATGGGGTGGGAGAAGCTGTTTGGTTGTGCTGGGAGGGTATGGGCAGCTTCCCCTCCTCCCATCCTTTACAAGAGACCAATCTTGATATAATGAACATACTTTTCAATTTTTTTTGCACATAGCTTTCTTTCCCTCCAATTTCAATCACGAACAGAAAAATTAGCAAATTTTCTCACAGAAAGGAAGCGATTGCAACAGTCAGGAATAAACAGGATTTAAGAGCGCATCTGCTAGAAAACGGAATGAAGGAAAATGCTGCAAGTGCACAACTGGAGGAACAAGAAAGTGAGCCTCTTAAAGGGTCTCCTCTTTGGAACTGCCTACTTGCTTTTGCAATTCTGAAAAAGTGTCAACACCACTCAGTAATTGGCACAGCAGCTCAAAAGTACAGATAGAGTTGTCACTCTGAATTCAATCATAAATATTCATAAAATTACTCAGAGTAATGTCTCTTTTCAGACAACACAGACTAAACGCCAGCCAAGAAGTTGACTGTGAATGTATTGCTTACCCAAGGTAGAAGAGAGCAGACTAACAGAATGGCTTATGACAATGAACTGTGGACTGTAAAAGGGGCTCCCCTTTCAACTGAGGTGCTAAACTGTCTGCACCCTCAGTTTGGTATTCAAGATGTCACATCACTCCTGCCAAGAAGAGCTGGGGAGAGTTGATGCTGAGGACCTGATCAACATTTGTAACCCAACTAACACCATCACATTGCTGTTTGTAGGAGCTGGTTGCACACAAATAGGCTGTGGTGGCCTGTACATTGTAACAACAAGGCCACTTCAAAAATCCTTTGTTGGCTGTTGATACTTTTAAATCACCAAGTGCAGAGATCTTATGCCACACTTCTGGAGCAAGTGGAACTTGAGCTAGAGTTAGAGACACTACCACCATGCCACAACAGCAGAGCACATTGGGCAATGCCCTGGTTGTGAAAATCATGCTGCTGGTGGCTCCACCTTCTGTGTTCTTTGCTGAGTGACAAGTGAATATGGTGAATCAATCTGCATGGTCCCAGTTTGCAGAAACAGCAACAAGTTAGCTTGTGTATTGGAAAGCAGAGGGTGAAAGAGCAAACGTGGGAGTATGAGTGCGAGGGTGTGTGTAGGAATTGCCAGCCAACACACCCTTCCCAGCAGAACAGGGACTAGGAGCATAGCTCATGACACTCTACCTTCAGCATTTATAGACATCTGGAAACCTGAATTGTACACTTGCAAAGTGAAACACTCCAGTGATTTTAACTGAATGCACTGAGATCTTTGGGATTAAATGAAAAGTTGGCTAAAATGAAGAACTATGGGATAAAAGTTTCCAGACTTTTAAGTTAGTTGGCAGCCTAGTCTGACAGTCTATGGAACAAAACCGACTTCAATTCAAAAAGAACCATTCAACTTTGAGAATGTGTCAAGACACAACGCACATGGAACTTAATCTTTCTTCCCCAATTCAGAAAGGTCAACCTGAAACATCAAATGCATGTTAAAACATGTCCTTCGATTGGGCCTTAGGAGTCACGCTTTTGCCAGCTAGACCTACATAGAATCATAAAATCCCTACAGCAGGCAACAGGCCATTCAGCACAGAGTCCACACTACCTCTGAAGAACATCTCACCCAGACCCCCTGCCTTATGCTATGTCTGCAATCCCCATAGCTAACCCACCCAGCCTGCACACTAAGGATAATTTAGCATGGCCAATCCACCTAACTTGCACGTGTTTGGACTGTGGGAGGAAACCTACGCAGACACGGGGAGAGCATCTGTAAGGAGTTTGCATTGTCGCCCCAGACTGGAATTGAACCTGGGTCTGCAGTGCTGAGAGGCAGCAGTGCTAGCCACTGTGCTGCCCTAGTGCTGACTCAACTTTTATTTGGCATGAGGGGTTATACTCAATTACACTTCAGTTCCACCTTCCTGACTTCTGGCCCTGAAATTTAAGTCAATTACATCAGCGACTGACTGGAGTACATTATACAAAAATATTCATTTAAATCAGCGCTGCAACACTCGCAGATCAGAGAACACCCTACAGAAAAAGCATAGCCTTCCTTTTGGAATTATCATCTCACAGTGTATCCACAAGACAATGAGTTTTAAACTTGAAAGCACTTGTTTCTTTCATTCAAGATGGATTGAAATACTTCTCCATATCAATGGATGGGTTGCATGGTGACTCAGTGGTTAGCACTGCTGTCTCAGTGTCAGGGACCTGGGTTCAATTCCATCCTTGGGTGACTACAATTATAACATTTAAAAGTCATCTGGATGGGTATATGAATAGGAAGAGTTTGGAGGGATATGGGCCAAATGCTGGCAAATGGGACTAGATTAATTTAGGATATCTAGTCAGTATGGATGACCAGATGGGGATCTGTTTCCATGCTGTATAACTCAATGACTGTCTATGTAAATTTGCACATTCTCCACACGCATGCGTGGGAATTCCTTCAGGTATTCTAGTTTCCTCCCACAGTCCAAAGATATGCAGGTTAGGTGGATTGGCCATGCTAAATTGCCCATAGTCTCTAGGGTTAGGTGGATTAGTCAATGTAACTGCACGGATAGGGTAGAGGGGGATCTGGTTTGGGTAGGATGTCCTTCAGAGGGTTGGTGCAGATTCGATGGGCTGAATAGCCTCTTCCCTGCCCTGTTGGGATTCCATGATTGCATACAAAGTATGTTGGAGTGGGTAGCATATCATATCCAATCCAGTCCTCACTCAAGTTCAGTCTGTGGGTAGAAAGGCTGGAAAACTGGCATGACAAACAACCTCCAAAGCAAATTTGAAAATACAACATTTGTTGAGTTATTATTACTTCAAAATGATTTAGCAAACCAGCTGTTGTTTCCGGATGAGCAACCCATCAGTACAAAATGCACCAAAAGGCATGGGTGGATCAATTCATTCTGTCCTAAAATAATGCACTTTTATCAAAAATAAACACTGAAAAACAATCAACAATGCTTTCCTTAAACAATAAAAGGTTTGCCACTTCATTGGGAGGGCACCAGCCCTTTAATACAGCTTCATCTGCAGCCAAGCAGAAGGGAGAAAAACAGCAAAGAAACTGACCAGGACAAATCAACATTTCTGTCAATGCCTCAATTATTGCTTATGGCAGTATGTTATAACTGAGCTGTCAGGGGTTTGGCCCAGCTGGAGGTGCTGGTCAATGAATTCAATTAAGTTGGTGTTGGCCGAGTCTGCTTCGACTGGCATGTTTGGATGGCCAGGTGCAAATGTAGTTAAGGGCGAGGACAGGGCATCCTTTATTTGACCATTTCATGTCGAAACAGCTTCCTTCAGTCAACTGGTCGATTTCCCACTCTATTACTAGCTCAGGCGAACTTACAGGCCGCGTATTCTTCCCCAGTACTTCCCTGAACAAAACCCTTCTAAGTAAACAAGATCTGCCATCACTTGATGCCAATGATATCTTTCTACATTGTACCAATGTACTCCTGCTCTCCCCAGCTTTTTCCGGGACTGTATAAATGGGTGCATTAACAAGTTGCAAAACAAAATCAAATCCACCTGAAAATAAATGCACATTCATTCATGAGACTGAGTAGAAGTGATCCTTATTTCTCATTCCAAAGTGCCCTTGAGGAGATGGCAGTGACCTGTTGAGGGCATGCAGCGTAGGGATGGGGATCTGTTTTCAAGTCGGGACAGTGCGCAGGTCTTGGAGGGGAGCTCGTGCCTGGTGGTGTTCCCGCTTATCCTTGTGCTTCTTGTAGGGCGCCACTGGGAGGCGCCATTGAAGGAGGCTTGACAAACTGCCGCATTGCAACTTGAATGTCATACCCACTGCTGCCAAAAGGGTGTCTTGTGTTTGGGGGTGGTGGGTGAGATGCCAATGAAACAGGTTGCTGGGACCTGGATGTCGTGAGTTGCTTGAGTGTTGTACTTCTTTGGGCATGCAGGTGTCATTCGAATCACACACACCTTGTAGAGGCTTTGAGGAGTCAGGAGGGAAGAAAAGTTACCCACCACAGAATTCCTAGCCTCTGACCTACTCTATTCGTCAGTGCTTACACGACTAGATCAGTTAGGCCAATAGTGATCTCTGGGATATGGACAATTGGAGTATCAGCAATTGTAATAGCCTTCAACATCAAAGGGAAATGGCTAGAACCATTTGTGTTGGAGGTGGTCATTCTGAGGTATGTGTGGTTTAAAACACTGCTTACCAGCTGTTGTGTCAGGGTGCTGCAGTATCGCAGGATACTGGACAGAATGCCATCAGAAGTGAACATTTCCAGCATTGACCTCATGATGGAGAAAAGACAATTCACAATGGATGGATGGACCAGGACACTACCCTCAGGAACCCCTGCAGAGATGGTTTTGGACTCAGATGATGGACATTCAAAAACCACAACTGTTAGACTTTACGCTGGTTCTACCTCAAATAGCGACGAATTCTCCCAATAACTGACATTAATTAAGCAGCTCCGGCAATACCGAACTCCAAGTCAAAGCACTTCCCGAATAGGAGTTCCCTTCCAGGAAGGGCACTAGTGATGCTGTCACTGAACCCAGAGGACTCTGGGAAGGCTAAGGGAGTTGGTGGCAATCCAGAGGCCCAGGCTAATGGCCTGGTGGCAAGGGTTCAAATCCCAACATGGCAGCTGGTGGAATTTAAATACATTTAATAAAGACTGAGAATAAGTCTCCGTCATGGTGACGAAGAAGCTCGCCATTATTGTAAAAATCCATCTGGGTCACCACTGCCCTTTAGTGCCACAAACCTCGCCGTGCTTACCCAGTCTGACTTATTGGGACTCAGGACTCCCAGCATATCAACAAGGTCACTGGAATGGCAGGGCAGTGATGTCCCTAGCTTACCTGCTCCAAAAGGATATTCTATTTCAAAACGCACACACTACTGAAAAACAGCAGGTCCACAACAGCTTTCAGGATCAAGCCTGACACAGTATCCAGTGTCTCTGTGTACCCCCTTCAGGGATCTGCAACTTCATTTTTCATTTTCTGTTTTCAAATTTAAAGTGAAGATCAGAAAATGCTCACTATTTGTATTACATGAGAAACAAAAACAAAAGGAGGTTGGGAACAAGCCAGACTGGTTACACACAAGAGGGCTTTGCATAATTCACAGACTCCACAGGCATCAAAGATGAAGACTAATGCTTCCCTTAGTTTTTAAACACACACACGCCTCCCTAAATCTATCAGTGCAGCAACACGCTATGCTCCAAAATCACTGGATTGAGGAAAGTAACATCAGTCCCCTCTCCTGGCCTATGTGCTTATTCACCTCACTCTGTCCCTCATCTTTCACTGTAATGACCCTTCCCACAGTTGATTCGCCTATTGTCCTACAATCATGCTCAGATTGGCAAGATGAGAGCATCCACTCCAAACCTGCACCCTGAGTTGAGCCAATGTCTTCGGGGATAAATAACGATGAATTTTAAAAATCATTAAATGCAAACAGATTTTTACTTAAAGAAGAAATGGTTTGACATCTATTCACAACCTCATGATGTCCCAGAGTGCTTCACAGCCTACAAATTGCTGACAAAGTGCAGTCAAATTTTCAAACAATGCTTGAATTGTGGGTTTGAGATAAACTTACCAATGGAGATTGTCATGACTGTAAAGAGGTTAGCCAGGTGGACCTCAGAATAGGAGTTTCCTGATTGGGGCTGTTGATCTGTCAGCCAGGGCTCCCTGATTGGATTAGATTACAAAGGAGTGACAGTGGTTCGGTTCACTCAGAGCTGGCTGAGGGGGAGCTGGATCAGTGTGACTGGAGGGAGACTTGGAGCCAGGATACCAGCCTCTGTAGAGTTATTTCAGAGACCGAGCAAAAGGAAAATAGGACTGATGCTCTCAGAAAAATGTCACATGAAATGTGCACTTACAATTTAATTTATACGCACAACTACATTTTCAATGGAGCTTCCTTTATTAGTTCTTGGGCTGTGGGCGAGACTGGCCCTATTCTATTGCTCATCCACAAATGTCCTGAAGGCATTTGGAGGCAACTACATAGCATGGCTATGAAGGCAGTATAAGCTATACTGCATTCACGAACAGGCAGGTACCCTTCCCGGAAGGATTACTGGTGAGTGCGTTGGGACAAAACATCAGTTCTCATACTGGCCCACATTAATCGCCAAGATTTATTGAATTTAATTTTATCCCTTCTGGGGCAAGACGTGAAATCTTGACCTTTAAGCTGCTCGCCCAATGCCACTTTTGTTAAAATGGAAAACAAACTTGCTTTTTTTTTGCAGCATAAGTGATATTTTCGTCATCTTCAAATGATTGATAGAGCAGTCAACCGAATTAAATACTAAGTAAAAGTTTAAAGCTTGCCTAAACTCAACTCAAAATTAGAAAGTGCCTTGTAATTGTGATTATATGATAAATTATGAAAAATGAAAGACTATGATAAATAATATCTACAGTATGATTGGGTTAGAAATCAATACAAACACTGTGCAGTTAATCATACTCATTTCACCTGGAATTTCTAGGCAGCTCTTTCACCAGTCAGATTAATAATCCGCAATGCTACTACTCCCTAAAGCCTCGAGCTCTGAATATTTATCGGAATTTCATAAAAATCAACGGATGAATCTCAATTTCAATTTACATATAAATTGCACTGCTTCTACAAAAACAAAATCAATGACCAAACACACCCAGTCCTGAACACTGTATGTGATGGCCCTATGATTAAAACAAGCTCCACTGATATTAGTTGCCCTACTATCCATACCTTCCAAACACAGGGGTACTCAGGGACAAAAATAGAAATTGCTGGAAAAGCTCAGCAGGTCTGGCAGCATCGGTGGAGAGAAATCAGAGTTAATGTTCTGGGGTCCAGTGACCCTCGGAACTGATGGCAGCTAGGAAAAAGTTAGTTAGGGCCGGCATCCCTCCAATAAATAAACGTATTTTACAAATTTTTTAAAAAAGTGGAATAATATACTACTATTGAAACACTTCTGGCTGAACTTGTATCGAACATCGTCAACGTTTTTATCTGCAGCTCACCTTTTGTAGACTGCTGATCTGAAGACAGGAAGCAAGGAGTAAATGACAAGTGGAGACATGCAGTGACTTCACCTGATGAAGGAGCAGTGCTCCAAAAGCTTGTGATTTGACAGAAACCTGTTGCACTATAACCCGGCGTCCTGTAACGTCTGACTTGGAAGAGATGAGATACTGAGTTAAATATGACATAAAAACTCAAACAACTTGGTTGCGTCTGTGTGGGTGTGGTGGGTGGGGTGTGCGCATGCACGCGTGAGGGGGGTGCGTGCGGGTGATGTGCGTGTGTGGGGTATGTGTGTGCACGCGCATGGTGGGTGTAGGGTGTGTGTGGTGTCTAACAAGAGGAGCTGTGGATGGGGTCATTACACCTTACTGTCTGCCCATCTTTTGTGATTACGTCTGTGATGATGTGTCTCCAGACAGCAAGCATGTGATGCTCAATGCCAAAGCCCAGGCCTTTAGAGAGCAGTGGGCACTGTAGGGGCTCGGAGAATCATTAGCTTGAAAAATGTCATTTTAATGTAGTAAATATCTGTTTCATGATACAAAATTCCATTAAACTGCTCATTTGTGCTGTTTTTTGGGGGATACAGTTCCCAGCAGGGGCTGTTTAACCTTTGTTTTGACTTTCTATTTTAAAAGGAAAGCATTGAGGAAGCTTCATTCTGTATATGATCCTGTGCTATACCTGTTCTGAGACTGTTTGATGAGAACAGTGGACAGGGAGCTTTACTCTGTTTGGAAGAAGAAGGAATTTTACTTTCTGTTTTAAAAAAGGTGTTTCAATTTAAACTAGAAAACAAGATACAGTTTATCACATGTTTGCAACTATTCTATATATAGGTTGTATAGGAATACAAAGACTATAGGGAGGACATAACCTTATGTCTGTCTCCCAAGAGATCCTATTTTCCTCTCCTGTCAAGTCCCATGACATCACCACATGGGTGAGGTTTAATGTATCAAGTATTAACCGTTTTGTATCCTTCAAGATGCCCAGTCAACATCGGGTAGATTCAGAAATAGTGACACCTTTTGCCTGACAATAAAGCACAGAAACATTGAGTCAGGAGTAGACCAATCAGCCCCTCCAATCTGTCTCACACTTCAATTAATTCATGGCTAATCCCAAGTGTAGAGGTCTGGGAACATTAGCCTTGTGGTCATGTTATTGGATGACTAATCCAGAAGTCTGTCAAAACAGAAATCTCACATCACAGCAGCTGGGGAGTTTAAATTTAATAATTAATTAAAAGGAAGGAAAAAAAAGAGGAATAGAAAGGTAGGGGTAAAGCAAGGAAGTGATGGTGAACTTGTGATATTTGTTAGATCTCAGTGGGAGTATTGTGTAGGTGGCTGGGCACCTTGTTATAGGAAGAAGTGAGTGCATAAGAGATTTACAAGAAGGGTTCCAAGGATGAGAAACTTCAGTTATGAAGACAGATTGGAGACAAGTTGACTAAGAGGAGACCCGATCGAAGTTTTCAAAATCATGAGGAAGCTGGAGAGAATAGATAGGTCAAAAAAAAGTTCCTGTTTGGGAATGGATCAAAAATGAGTTTTTAAGTGTTTTCCACAAGAATCAAGTGCAAGATGTGAATGACCTTTTCCATATGAGGAGCTCAAGTCTGGAATCCACTGCCTGGAAATATTGTTGGAGCAGGTTCAACTGCTTTTGCCCGAAGCGTTGGTTTCGCTGCACTTTGGATGCTGCCTGAACCGCTGTGCTCTTCCAGCACCACTGATCCAGAATCTGTTTTCCAGGTTCAACTGAGACATTCAAAGGGGCATTAGATCATTATTTGAATAGAGATAACATGAAAAGGTATGGAGGGGGAAGGCAGGAAAACTGAGTTGATATAGACACAATGGCCATGAAACTACTGGATTGTTGCATAAAACAATCTCATTAACTAATACACCTTAGGAGAAGGAATTGGCATGGTGGCTCAGTGGTTAGCACTGCTGCCTCACAGCACCAGGGTCCCAGGTTTAAGTTCAGCCTTGGGCGACTGTATGAAGTTTGCACATTCTCCCCGTGTCTGCGTGGGTTTGCTCCAGTTTCCTCCCACAGTCCAAAGATGTGCAGGGCAGGTGAACTGGCCATGCTAAAATTGCCATAGTGTTAGGTGCATTAGTCAGAGGGAAATGGGTCTGGTGGGTTACTCTTCGGAGGGTCAGTGTGGACTTGTTAGGCCGAAGGGCCTGCTTTCACACTGTAGAGAATCTAATCTTATTCTATATGGACAATATGTGACTCTAACCATACAGTGATGTCCTAACCATCTTCAGAAACAGTAAAGCAAGACACACAGCTAAAAGCAGATGGTGACAACTAACAAATTTCCATTCATTGGTATGAAAGTCAAGTTGTTATAGTTTTACCTGACCCTAGGGATGTTCTCTCATTAGACAACCAGTGGTGGTTTAACCTGAGGGTCACCGTACCTCAGATCAGAAGCAAAGTTCTTCAAAGTAACCTCAGCTAGTGCAGGAATTGAACCCACGCTGTTGGTGTCACTTCTACTGATAGACTAGCTGCCCAGCCAACTGAGGTCAACCAACCATAATAGTCACAAGTACAATCAAATTCAATTATCTGTCCCATCTCCATAACCTTGCCTAGCAACAGATGCTGCCTGACCTGTTGTGCTTTTTCCAGTGCCACACTTTATCAACTCTGACTTTTCCTAACATCTGCAGTCCTCACTATCTCAGAGTCATGCACAATACTGCAAAAACCCTCACCTCTTTTGCCATGGACCCTCCAACGTTCAGTCTACCAGCAGCAAAACCCTTGTGTGACAAGCAAGCTGGCTAGGCCCATCTGAATCAAACAAAACCTGAAGCAAATATTCCCAAAATATCTTCCACAGAAGAACAAACCTTCCACCAAGATAGGGATCCAATGGTTTAAATATCACTGGCACCCGTCATCTACACTTATCACTTTGAGTTCACATTGACTCAAAGCAAATCAACAGTCGACAAAAAGGGAGCTGCAGTTGAAAATGTTGACAATGACCTTATAGAGGTCTGTAAAATCATGAGGGACATAGCATAAATAGCGAAGGTGTTTTCCCTGGGGTGGGGGAAAGTCCAGAAGTAAAGGGCATACATTTAATGTGAGGGAGGAAAGATTTAAATAGTACCTAAGGGGCAACCTTTTCACATGGAGGATGCTGAGTGTATGGAATGAGCTTCCAGAGGAAGTGGTGCAGGCTGGTCCAATTACAACATTTAGAAGGTATCTTGGATGTGTATATGAATAGGAAGGGTTTAGAGGGATATGGACCAAGTGCTAGCAAATGGGATATCTGGTTGGCATGGACAAGTTTGACCGAAGGGTCTGTTTCCGTGCTGGACAGCTCAATGACTACGTTCAATAAAATTTCAGCGAAAAGCGTTTCAATAGTAATATATTATTCCATAGTTTAATCTTTAAAATATGTTCATTTATTGGAGGGATGCAGGCCCCACTGGTGTTTATTGATCATCACTAATTGCCCTTAAGACGATGACAACAGTGAGGAACTGCTCCAACCCACATGGTGGGGGAACACCTACGATGCTGCTAGGGAGAGGCGGGGGGGGGGGGGGGGGTGTGCCAGGATTTTAACACAGCGACAGTGAAGGAAAAACAAATCAGGATGATATGCGGCTTGGAGGCAAATGTGCAACTTTCTATTCTTGGTCGCTCAAGATGATAGTTCTTACAGGTTTAGAAAGTGCTGTTAAAGAAGACTTGGTGAGTCATTGTCCAAGCAGCTGGAAGGAGGGCCTTTGTTGCTGCTGTTCAATATCGAGCTGAAGTGTTGTCGGATCTGCACCCGACCAGCCAACTGGAGCATATTCCATCACATCCCTGTCACATCCCCTTGTAGTTGGTACACACTCTGGGGAGTCAAGAGGAGAGTCTGACCTAAACTTGCTGAAATTGCTGATTAGATTTCTGATCATCTGTGGCCCGAAGATATTTCTGATGGGAATTCAGCAACAGTCATGGCAGAAATGCAACCCACTCGCTCCTCAGATGCTGCCTGACCTGTTGTGCTTTTTCCAGGGCCACACTTTATCAACTCTGACTTCTCCCAACATCTGCAGTCCTCACTATCTCAGAGTCATGCCCCATTGGATGTTAAAAATTGAGGTGGCTAGTGTCTTTTGTACGCTGTATCAAAGTGACAGGTGCCTCTGAAGCTCTGTCCAGCTGCCTTCCAGACATCAAACTGCATTCTCGTGCCAGCGGTCAAGAAATATTCCAACACAGTCCACACAAATGCAATGGCAAGAGTGCCACACTGTCAGTGATGCCACCTTTGTGAACAGGTGCCAAACCAAAGCCCTGTCTCATCAACAGATGGCATAAACAATCCAAAGCACAATTTGAAGAAAAACAATGACATTGCTGTGATATAGGAGCTTGGCCGATCAGTTTGCAATATCAAGGCTGGTGGTCAAAAGGCTCCACATGTTTATTCTATGTCCTGGCCAATGGTGATCCTGGCAAACACCACTAATTCTAATGATGTGGTCATTTATCTTCTAGTGGGAGTATGTTGCTCACAAATTGACTTCAGCTTTCTATATATTACAACAGTAGCTACAAGAGATTCCTTTAGCTGTCATGTCCTTGTGATATTCTAAGGTATGAAAGGAGCCATACAAGCACAGTCATTTTGTTTACATGCATTAGCCCCATCCATGCTGAATACATGTCTTTGATTACTAATATACAAGGACAGTGCTGATTCTCTCCCCTCCTTTCCAAAAAGAATAGATTCCTTTCCAGGGTACAGTACATTGTTATAATAACAATTAACTTGAGAGAAGACTCCAAGAGGAGAGCAGAAATGCTTTACTGGGTGCTCTCAGAGCATTCCTGGAGGTGTCAAACATCCCACCAACCCATGAGAGATGCGAGTCTATAACCAACCAACATGGAGGGCACTTGTCCATAGAATGAAACTAAACTCAGATTCAACCAGAACTTACACAGGAGAAGCTGAGGTGTCAGTGATAGAGGGCACACACCTTGGAACCACTCATCTCCAGCTGCCCAGCATGGGACACCGTTTGCCCATAACATATTGGTCTTATCCACATGGACAGACAGAACATTTCTTGTTCCAGTCCTACTCGGGGCCCCAGCAAGTTTTCCCTCTGGTACACCGATGTGATCATTGGTGCTGCTTCCCTCTCTTGTTCAGAATTGGAAAAACGTATGTATTTTGCTTCCGATTTCCATCCTGCTCTCACCTCTACCTGGTTCATCGCTGACTCCTTCCTCGACACCTCTGCTTCTGGGGTTTGGCTGACCACCGATATCCGTTATGAACCCCCAGACTCGCAGTTACCTGGACTTTCTCAACTTCCTGTAAGGGATAAATCCCATTTTTACAGTTTTACCAACTCCGTCATGTCTATTCTGATGATGCCAGCTTCCTCAGGGGAGCCTCAAACATCTGCCATTTTCTTCAACCAAGGATTTCCCAGCACTGTGATCTACAGAGCCTTTAGCTGCGTCTGACTCATCTCCTGCGCTTCGACCCTCACCTGATCCTCACTTAGCACCCCATAACCTCTGCAACTAAAGGATCATTAGGAGGCATTTCTGCCACCTCCAGTCAGATTCCACAACCAGACATACATTCCCCTGCCCCCCCCTTGTCTGCATTCCACAGGGATCATTCCTTCCGGGACACTCGGGTCCTCTTTTCCATCACTCCCACCACAGCACCTTCCCACACATTCACCGAAGGTGTAATACCTGCCCATTTACTTCCTCCCTCCTCACTATCCAGTCACACCTTCCAGATGAAGTAGAGACTTACCTGCCCTTCACTCAACCTAGTTTACTGTATTCGCTGCTCACTACACGATCTCCTCTCCATTGATGGAGCTGAAACAGACTGGGTGAGCATTTTTCAAAACACTTAACTTTCTGTTTGCAAAAAACGGCCGAGTTTCCAGTTGTCTGCTACTTCAACACACCACCCTGTCCCTTGGCCAACATGTGTCACAGGCTTCCTGCAGTGAGTCTCAGCATAAGCTGGAAGAACTGCACTTCACCTTCTGCTTGGGGTACCTGCAGCTTCTAGGATGCAAAGTCAAGTCCAATGACTTTAGAATCTGATTCAATTCTTCTGTGCCTTGTACCCGCTCCACACTCTAGTCCTGTCATGATGAGGGTCGCTTTCAGTATAGCCTACCCTCGTGCCAATTGTCACTTGTTCAGCTTCTCTTCTGTCCTGCTTTGCTTTTAATAATCCACTTGTTCGACTAGCCTTCTCTCTCTCTCTTTGGGCTCCATCTCCACCTCTCCACTCACCTCTTTATTCACCACCTCCTTTCACCCCACCACTTCTTCAATATAAATTGCCATTGTTTCCTAGATGCTGCCAGTTTGCAACAGTCACTGTACTCAAAGTGTTATCTTTGCTTTCTCCCCACAGATGCTGCTAGACCTGCTGAGTTTCTGTTTTTATTTTGGACTTATCAGAAATCTCAGGACCCATCAAATCAATAGGCAAACAAGTCATCCTCAGTCCCAATGGACTGTATAAGGATAAGATGGATGTGTGAGCCATGCATGTCCCTACCTATATTTCAGGCAATTTCAAAAGGGATTATCAGGATCAAGAATTCAGCTGATCATTGCATCATACAGTACAGAAGAGGCCCTTCAGTCCATCAAGTCTGTACCACCTAAAAAAAACTATCAACACCAGTCTCACAGCCTTGAATGGTACTGACACTAAGTGCTCATCCAAGTATATTTTTTGAAGGTTTCCTGCTTTTGTAAGACTGTGTGTTCCAGAACCCCACCATTCTCTGGGTGAAGAAGATTTCTCTCAAATCCCCTCTAAACCTCCTACCTGTTGCATGAAAATTATGTCAGTTATTGACCCGTCAATTTAGAGGAGCAGCTGCTTTCTATTCACTTTGACCACGCCCCTCATAATCTTATACACTTCTCTCAGGAACCCCTCAACTTTCCCTGCTCTAAGGAAAACAACCCAAACTAATCCAGGTCAGCTGCTCCATCCCAGGCCAGAACTTGGTGAATCTCCTCCACACTCTGTCCAATGGAGCCACACCCCTCCTACAGTGTGGTGACCAGAACTGAAAACAGTACTCCAGCTGCAATCTAACCCAAGTTCTGTACAGCTCTAACATGAGCTGGTTGCCTGTTATAATCTCTGCCATGACTGATAAAGACAATTATCTTGTGGGCCTTCTTAACCACCCTCTGAACCCGCCCAGCCACCTTCAGGGATCTATGGACAAGCACCCCCAACATCCCCGTGTTCCTCAGAGCTCCTACCATTCACCAAGTCTGAGCATCTTCTTCCTTTATCTAGAGTGTATCACCTCACATTTATGAGGGTTAAATTCCATCTGCTACTGATCTGCCCCACTTTGACCAATCCGTTAATATCCCGCTGTAACCTAACACCTTTAAGTCATCGGCAAACTTGTCATTCCTCCAAATTCTCATCCACTGATGAATATCACAAACAATGACCCAGCTCAAATCCCTGTGGCACAGGACTGCACACTGGGCTCCAATCACACAAACAGCCTTCCACCACCACCCTGTCTCCTGTCACTGACAATGTTGGACACACCTTGCCAAGTTACCCTGGATCCCATGAGCTTTTACCTTTTATCAGTGTCCCGGGTGAGATCTTGCCAAAGGCCTTTCTGAAATCCAGATAAACTACATTAAGTGTCCCATCCTCATCCAAAAACACTTGGCCACCTCCGTGAAAAATTCCAGATTTGTTGGCACGTCCTCTCTCTGACAAAGCCATGTTGACTATCCCTGATCAAACCTCACCTGTCTAAAATGGAGATTAATTTTCTACTTCATTGTTTTCTCAAATAGCTTCCCTACCACTGAGGTTAGACTCACCAGTCTAGAATTCACTGCTCTCTCTCTACCACCTGTGGTGTAAAGTGAAACCACAACTGCCCTCCAGATCTCCGACTGCAGTGGGGGCGATTTAGAAATCTCCCACGACAGCCTGCGATACAACTCATCCAGACCTGGTCAGCTTCTCTTCACTCCCCAAAGCCTGTTGTAAAAATCAACATCAGTTAAACTTTTGGCAGAACCTGAAGTGAGGCTGGAACAGTCTAGATCCGTTTGGCTGCTCACTGGATAGCAGATGGAAATCAGAGAGGAACTCATCTCCAAATTATTTCAGTTTAAGTCAATGGTTAAACCACACAGCATAGGTGAACTAGCAAGCATCTCTCTTGTCAGCTCTTTCGTGGCATCTATTACTAACTTATCTGCACACTATCTACAATATGGGGTCTGCTCTCTCACCTGTCAGTTTCCAATGGCAGGGCTTGTGAGCAGCAGAAACGATAAATTTATCTTCAATTGCTATGGTTTTCTTTGTCCCCTCCTCCTCTTCTTGCTTACCATGCTGTCGTTCTTAAATGGAAGATTGAAAACCCTGCAACGATTCCAACATTCCCCTCTGACACACTGGTGGCATTTCTGTTTTACTGCTGTCACGCACAAAAGGCAAGGCAGGAAAAGGATTCATTGCTCACAATAAAGCCATTTCTTCTCTATGCTGGATGACTTGTCAAAGAGCGACAAGCTTGAGCCCTAGGGGGAAAAGCCAAGGACAATTGTCAAAGCAAGTCTGGACTCTGAACCTGGACAGTCCATGGGTTTGATGATGTAGCGAATGGATTGCCAGAGGCAACTCATTTTGATGCATACAGTAACCGCTGCCAAGACCCTGCCTGCGGTTATGTGCAAGGGGCCCCTGCCCAGCTCCGTTTGCAGCTGTAGTCCCCATGACCTGCAAATAACTTCCATAACTTAATGAGGGGGGTTTCTTTTGAAAAGAAAAGAGGAGGGACACAATCAGCATCAATGAATAAGATTCACTGACGAACTGAGATTTGCAAAAGCAAAGCTGCAGGCTGGAAATTCACAGGACCACAGCTCCACCCCTTACAATGGCAGTGGAGGCTGGGGGAGAACAATCACATGGACGACTGATGTAAATACACAGTGATACAACTCATGGCCCCTCCATGCCAGCCAAGAACAAAACAAGTTGTTGCTAATTCATAGTTGACATACACTGTGCAGCAGCACCTGACCTCCATTTTAACAGTGCTTCACGCCTCCTCACTTCAGCGACTGCTAAATGCATCACAGAACGAGGGGCTAAATCAGGCAGTGCATTGCTCCATCAACTTAAATTCACCCCCGTTCCCATCAGCAGCAACTCCTTGTCTTTTTGTGTCTTTCAAAAGCAAAGTGGCAGCAGAATTAGTCGGTGCTCTGGACTGCCGCACAATGTGTCGACTCTGTTTTATTTTGGTTCCTCGGCTCTGATCCTTTGCCAGCCCCCACATACCGACACTCCGTCTCCCCAACTGCACCACCCTCCCCCCCCCCAAACCACACACTCTTATCAGGAAAAGCCAACAACAGCCCAGCAAGGGGGGAAAAGAGGAGAAACAGAAGCCCCTTTGTTCTGTCTCCTCCTTTCAGTATTCTATTGAGGTAAACTGCTGAAAAGACTTGGGCAACCCTCAATAGCACAAAGCTGAGCAATGCGACCAGAATACAACTCTGCTTGGCTAATCACTCGGCAGTATGGAGAGTGGCAGAGAGGCATTATACCCAGCGAGCTTTAAGTGCACAGAAATCCACTTGTATCTTGCAGCGTATTTGAATTATTTTTCATTGAAGTGCAGTGCAACAGACTTTCTTAGTGTGTTAAAGAAAGTACTCTTAAGAAAGGAAAGCAGATGCATTATCAAAATAGCTAACATACTGGTGGTGGAACAACCCACACTCTAAGCATAAATTAGCCAAAGCGACAATAGTAAACAAAATACATCAAAATTAGAAGCTGCCTCATACCCTCTCTCTACACTCTGCCAGCTTGATGTTGCACACTGCTGTTTGGAGGGGTTTGCTGTGTGCGTTGTCACGGTTATAAAATTAAATGCGATAATGTTTCAGAAAGTGCTTCACTGGCTGTAACATGTTTGAAATGTCCTTAAAGGTTATTAAACATATTCACCACGAAGACAGACTTTTAAAAAGAGCAAAGGGATCGAGGGTTGTGGGGAAAGAGGCAGGAAAGTGGAGCTGAAGATGACTGGATCAGATGATTCTCATTGAATGGTGCAGCAGGATGGATGGGCTGAATGGCTGAACTCTGCTCTGGCTTCTTATAAATCACAAAAACATTTTTCCCCCATCCCCTCATCTCTGAAGGGCATGGGCTTTAACTTGAACACAGGCTCCACCATCAAGTCCCTCACTGGCATGTCCATTCTAGTATGGGTGAAGTTTCACGGTGAATGCTATTTAACATCGAAGGCTGCACACACTCGAGCTCTACCTCCACCCATGTACTCACATGGGCAGACAGAAGTCAAGAATAATCAGCCCTATGCTGTCTTACTGAGTGCAAACATCCTACCCTCTCTTATACTCCATTGCCTCTAGCGAGAGACGAAAATGCAATTAACGCAAATGTACTGATTCTCCCTGGGAGGGGTACAAAGATGGCAGCTTAAGGAGCAGCCCAAATTCTTTGGAAAATTAAAGTGCACACAGCTTTTTAAAGGGATATTTTCAGGCAAACTGCATGAATAAAGCCACTGTAAGGTCATTCCTTTTAATTGCCTTTGACAAATTTGGACCCCACAGAGTCATCCTTTCAATAACATTCAACATCCCAGGCGTCTTTGTTTGCGACTGAAGCAGGGGAGCACTGTTTGCAGAGACTGGGACAACACAACCAACTGCACTCAAGACAAACTGGGTAGGGTTCCTCATTAGGCAGCTCAAGGGGGTCCACAGTTCAAGTGGTTCAGAATCACTTGCACTTGCACGATCAGTCTGTCTGCAAGACCACTGTGTACTGACTGCAGGCCTGAATTTCTCACTGCTTAAATCTTTTCTCATCCAAAATAACAGTAAGGTGCTAACTTGTGAATGTTAAACAGCACATTTTCTCCTCTAATCTTCTTTCTCTTAATGTGCTTGACTTTAGTCGAGACGTTTCCACTCACCTCAGGAACCTTGAAGTGGTTCTTCACACGTAGCTAAATATTTGAAGTTAAAAATCACACAACACCAGGTTATAGTCCAACAGGTTCAATTGGAAGCACTAGCTTTCAGAGCGCTGCTCCTTCATCAGGTGATTGTCCTGATGAAGGAGCAGCGCTCCGAAAGCCAGTGCTTCTAATTAAACCTATTGAACTACTACCTTGTGTTCTGTAATTTTTAAACTTTGTACACCCCAGTCCAACACCGGCACCTCCAAACCATGACTAAATATTCGAGCACTGAGGATCAATCCAGCTGATCTGATCCGGACATGCTTAGTTTCTAACTCAGGGCCGTAGAAGTAGTGCCGAGAAAGAAGAAATCAGCCAACATTTGTCTTTCTTTTCCCTTCCCCTCCCTAGGCCACTCCACTCAACAGTCCTCCAATTATGGCTAACTGTAAAATATAAAAGGTGCCGCTGAGAAACAGAATTAGGTGGGATTTAAGGGAATGCAGAACAATTTGCACCAACAAAGAGCCTTTCACATACAAACCATTGTGCATTTTTTTGGGAACTCAATTAAAGCATTAACTTGAGTAATTGAGTTAGATGCTAAACTTTCGCCTTTTTAACCAGGTTGATGAGATGCAAGTATTCCTTTACTAAGATCCCATGTGAAATGGGTTTGACCAGACATGCCTATAGTGTTTAATAGGCATTCAGTGGGCAGGTCGCCCACTGATCTATGTAATAGTGCTTGATCGCTTAAACCTACAGGAGGAGATAAGTATCTAATGGCTGACTCCACACAAAGCTCAGTGAAGAGTGAAGACCTGTAAAACCTTGCAGATTCTACATTAGAACTTCTAAAAATTCAAAGATGTATCTCACATTCTATGAATAAGCTCTTTGGATTTAGAACCATAGTCATTCCCATGTTTTTTAGATTGGATTCCCTACAGCGTGGAAACAGGCCCTTTGGCCCAACCAGTCCACACCGACTCTCTGAAGAGTAACCCACCCAGACCCATTTCCCTTTAATTAATGAACCAAACATGATGGGCAATTTAGCATGGCAAAACACAATGGGCAATTCACCTGGCATGCACATCTTTGGACTGCAGGAGGAAACCAGAGCACCCAGATGAAACCCACGCAGACATGGGGAGAATGTGTAACCTCCACACAGAGTCACCAGAAGCTGGAATTGAACCTGGGACCCTGGTGCTGTGAGGCAGCAGTGCTAACCACTGAGCCACCGTGCCACCCATATTGCTTTGACAAGAATCAGATTAATAAGATACATACCAAAATGGCAAATACACACCATTATTCAGTTCCAAATGGCTGCACATCTAAATTGCAATGGAGCTCAGGATAAGGCTGACTAGGACAAACGTGGGAGATACAGTCAGAATTGTAAACCCAAGATTAGAACAAAGTAACAATGCTGGCAAGGGTGGAGGGCGTTTTACACTGCATCTGGTGGCTGACCTGGAATGCTCAGAGTGGGAAAAGTTCCATTTCCCCCATTGGAATGTGAAACAAAACACAAGTAAATCATTCTCCTGCTCCTAGGAGACAGTTCCAAAACGTGACAAAACCACCCATTGAAAAGTCAAAGTATGCTTCCAATGGAGTAAGGTAGGTTAAGGCAGTCAGACAGGATAAACTGCATAAGGCAACAGTAACATTCCTTTTTGGAAGGATCATTTAAGCATTTGATACACCCATCACAAAATCCCTAGAGTGTGGAAGCAGGCCATTCAGTCCATACCAACCTGCCAAAGAACATCCCACCCAGACCCACCCCCACTCCCCAACCCTATCCTTGGAACTCTGCACTTCCCAGGGCCAACCCACCCAACCTACATACCCCCAGACACTATGGGCAATTTAGCATGGCCAATCCACCTAACCTGCACACCTTTGGACTATGGGAGGAAACCTGAGCACCCTGAGGAAACCCACACAGACACACGGAGAATGTGCAAACTCCACACACAGTCGCCCAAAGGTGGAAGTGAACCAGGGTCCCTTGTGCTGTGATGCAGCAGTTCTCACCAGTGAACCATCATGTTGCTGCATTGACATACAATTCACACAGTTGTCCAATGGATTGCAAGGGAAAACAAAAACTATTAAATGTCTTCATTGCAAAATTACAAAACAATATGAAAACAGCTAGTTGAGGGGAAAGATGGACATTGATAACTCCAATGAAAGCATTAGGAATTCAGTGAGAATTTCCAAGACCATCCCACAACATCATGAGGTCAAATATAATCCCTCTCTTGGCACAAACCACCTCCCTCTTCCTCCACCCACAACAGTGCATAAACTATCCCCCGTGTAGTCAAATAAACCAATAACAATGATATTCCCAAACATATATTAGAACACAAGATTAGCTACATGTATTTCTGATGACCATTAACAATCCAACTTGTCAGACCAATTTGAACACCAGCACATTAAGTGGTACAATTGGGCAACACCAATGGTCAATGACTAAATGGTTTTTTAATCCACCAAATGTCTGACAGTATTAAAAATAAGTAAAAGTGTTCATGAAACATGAGAAATTTCACCATTTTTAATGCCTCTATGATATTCCACCCCCCCCTTCCCCCCGCCCCCGCCAACCCGGCTCCCTGCATCGCCCCGAGGAGCTAACTCTTCAATGCCTGACAGCTCCAGCTCCCAGAAGACCTAGCAACGGAAAAAAGACACCACTCGCTGAGCAACATGATAATTATTTAGAGATTATCCTTTAAATTCCCCTCACAATTCTTCTGAACCCTTGAGATCCAGACAAAATGAACAATCGAACCCTCAGACATACAAACTCCATAAGCATGCACATTCCAGGAAATCTAATGGCCTCATGTCCGTTTCGCAACAACTACGGCTTTTTTTCTGAAATCCAAGTGTAAAATTTTCAGAAGTCATCATTGGAAAACTCAAGCATGAAAGTAAAACATATACATGCATTCTGCAGCCAGAAGGCATCTAGACAGAGCAGCAATCCCATAATTACTTGCCAACCAAGCACATGAATGTCATTTTTTTCCTAATGCAATTTTCTGCTGATCAAACAATAATGTGTGCTTAATAATTAGCTCAAATAATGTCTCCCACAGGGAAGTGGAGCACTTGACCCATGTGCTTTGCATTTACCACTGCTGTGATAGCGCTGCAAGAAAATGGTTTTCTTGCATTCCTGAATTTTATGCTTGGTGTACAGTTAAAATGAGCAAAAAACAGTAGCTGAATATATTGAGTTAATCTCTCAGCTCATGAAAACGAACGTATCTTCTCTGCCCAATAACACCAGCAACCAAACATGACACATTTGCCATTGTATTAGCATGGTGCCATGTGAATGTACCTTCTGTACTCCCACGAGCAGATTGAATCAAACTTTAAAATGAAATTATTGTTCAAAAGTTAAACCAATAAATAACACTCAGAGCAAAAACAAGTGTTAGTACTTTTACTTGTCTTTGCAAAAATAGCATAAACACTAATGCGGTTTTCTTCTTCTCAATTTTGCTGCAATATGTGTGGCCACCGAATAGCCTCCCTAGTAAATCCCAACAGCAGAGCAAGTTCCAACTCAGTTGCCAGCTTCAGGGGGGCGGTTGTAACCATTCTCAGCTGCCAATCAAAGGCCGTGGGCCACAGAACCTCCCAGGGAAACTGCCAAGATTCACCGGGCCAATAGGCCCCCAGCACAGCTGTCATCCAAAATCAGTGTCCCAGGATGCAAATGACGGACGAAGTTCAGAATTGAACGGATGATTTGATCCATCTGTGTTGCAGGATTGGAGTGATCTGCTTGAGGAGGAGCCTATTTCAGGATTAAGTGATGCTGCATATCGCCAGGCCAGCAAGCATAGTACTGACTGGATAGCTCCCTTTTCAGTTATGCCTGAAGATCACACTGCTGCAAGTGCCTGGAATTTACATTATGCACTGAATTACCAGGCTTCATTTACAGATTTATTTTTCATTGCAAAATTATAATCTGTGTTGTGCAAATAGCCTCCACTTCTGATACTTATGTTGGAGAGTTAGCCTTGCCTTTACAGGGAGGGAATTGGAATAGATTAGATCATGTTTTTTTTAAGATTACTTACAATGTGGAGACAGGCCCTTCGGCCCAACAAGTCCACACTGACCCGCCGAAGCGCAACCCATCCATTCCCCTACGTTTACCCCTTCAACTAACACCACGGGCAATTTAGCACAGCCAATTCACCTAACCTGCACATTTCTGGAGTGTGGGAGGAAACCGGAGCGCCCAGAGGAAACCCACGCAGACACAGGGAGAATGTGCAAACTCCACACAGAGTCGCCCGAGGAAGGAATTGAACCCAGGTCTCTGGCGCTGTGGTTAGATTCCCTACAGTGTGGAAACAGGCCCTTCCGCACCAACCCTCCAAAGAGTAACCCACCCAGACCCATTTCCCTCTGACTAATGCACCTAGCACTATGGGCAACTTAGCATGGCTAATTCACCTGACCTGCACATCCTTGGACTGAGGGAGGAAACCTGAGCACCTGGAGGAAACCCATGCAGACACAGGAGAACATGCAAACTCTACACAGACAGTCACCCAAGGCTGGAATCGAACCTAGGTCACTGGCATTGTGAGGCAGCAGTGCTAACCACTGACCCACCATGCTGCTTCAGAGACTATGTTTACTACATCTAATGTAGACTGTTGCTTTTGCAAACTGACTGAAAGTCTTGAAATGAATACATCATATCCCATCGACACATCAATTTAAAATATGACTTCTTAAAATGGCATATGTACACCATACTAACTCTGTAGACTATTTGACAAAACGTAATTGTGGCCTGTTCTCAGAGTTCTGTCCATGTCCTACTTCCAACTCAATGAGTTTTAAAAATCTACTCACAGGAAGTGGGCGTTGCTGGCAAATCTGGAATTTATTCCCCATCCATATTGCCCTTGAGAAAATGGTGGTAGTGAGCCATTTTGTAGAACCACTGCAGCTCATATGGTGTAGATAGACCCATTGTACTGGCCATAAGGGTTATTCAGGATTTTGACCCAGCAACAGTGAAGCAACAGCCATATAATTTCACATCAGGATGATGTGTGGCTGGGCGGGGGAACTTATCGGTACCTTTAAAGCATCTACAGTCCCCGTTCTTCTGAGTGATGAAGGCCATGGAATTGCTGTCGAGGGAGCCTTGAGTTGTGACAACACTGTGTCAAACAGATAGTCTCTCATGAAGCAAACACCATGGGCATACTGCAACTCCTACAACAACGTGCACTTCTGCCTTGAAGTTCAGATATTCTAGAAATCACAAAATGTATTTCTTAAGTTGCACAAACCATAAGCAGCAAATGTCACCAACATTATGTCAACCATAAAAAACAGAACTAATATTGCAAAGACTACCTGAGTATTATTTTCAACACTTGCAAGTTACAATGCCGAATGGTAAATTCTTGGCCTAGTCCAAGGCTTGGAATAAAACTCCAATCCCAGCATTTAATTAAATAAATTGATAATTAAAAGCCAATCCATGTAATGATGGCTGTCTAACTACTGAACGGTCATAAAACCCTTCAGGGTTTATGAATATCCTTTAAAGTCTGGAAGGAAATCTTCTACCTTTCTTGGTCCGAGTAACAACACTCTGAAGTGTCCTACCAAACCTCTCTCAGTACTATTAAACCGGTACCAAAAACGTCAAATTGGAATCAACTTTTACAGAAAAGAAAGTCCAAATGCCAAACAATTAGTCAGAACGTACTTCCTGATGACACTGCTTTTCCACTACTACTACCTCAGAGAAGGTAACTGAAGGGGATCTTCAGAATTTGAAAACACAAGGCGCTAAGCAGGACGACAATGCAGTTTAATGGAGGGAGGGTCATTTATCAAAAAGACAATCCTGGGCCCCATTCCAATATCAGTATGAAAGGATAGGAAAAGGCCACTATGTTTTAGGAGCTTGTTAGCTTAATTTACATTGACAATTAATTACTGATACACGACCCATACTCCATTTGGGATTGATTAATAAAGTTGCTGTCAGTTTTTAATCATCGAGGAAGATAAGAATTTGAAAACACTTGAAACTGCCTGACAGGGAGCCTTGACATGGCTCTCGACTTGGCAAAGTCTCCCTAGTCGGCATGAAGTCAAATCAATCACTATTTCATGAATTCACTTGCCTGTTCGAAGGAGGTTCAGCTTTTAAGGGTGTGTTGGGGGCAGGGATTGGAATGACCAGTACAAAAAGCCTTCACTTCCACTTTGCTCCATCCGGCAAGGGAAACCTCTCGATGACATCTCTCATCATTCAGCAGTGAACGCGAGAATTCCAGAAGCTGAAAGTCATAAAACTAGTTATCCATCTGGCTCTGCTCAATTGGCACAACTTCTCTGTTCAAAGGCCAGGTATTCATCCACACATCATCAATCATTAGAGAAACCAATGTGCTGGTTCCTCCGCAAAATGTATTCCAAATCCACTCTACTGGAACAAGCTCATGCACATCTACACCAGTAGGAAAACAGTGGCATTGCAATGATTTCACCAGAGCCATGATCCAGAAACATTATCTAACACTCCTGGAACTCAGGTTAAAATCCTTGAAATCCAGCAAATCAAATTTGGAAGTAATTATCAAACTACAATCGATTGTGGTAAATACTTATTGGAGCTCTTATGTCCTTTGGGGAAGGAAATCTGTCTTCTTTACTCCCACAGCGATGTGGTTGATATGTAACTACCCTCAAACAGCTGAGCAAGCCTTTCAGTTCCAAGTCAATTATGGACCGTCAACAAATGTTGGTCTTGTGAGGGATGGGAGAAAGTGAGGTCTGCAGATGCTGGAGATCAGAGCTGAAAATGTGTTGCTGGAAAAGCGCAGCAGGTCAGGCAGCATCCAAGGAGCAGGAGAGTCGACGTTTCGGGCATGAGCCCTTCTTCAGGAATGGGCCTTCTTCAGGAACTTCAGGATTCCTGAAGGGGGGCTCATTCCCGAAACGTCGACTCTCCTGCTCCTTGGATGCTGCCTGACCTGCTGCGCTTGTTAAGGACGGCCAATCTCCTGAAAGGATTTAACAAAAAGACATGGAAGGACAGCCTGCGTACCTCCATTGAAAAGCAAAACATCATGCAGTGCAATTCATAAGTAATATTTGATGTGCAAGTTTGCAATAATCTAAACTAGTAATGTGCCCTCTGCTACACACAAAATGCAAAGTTTTTTTTCTCCTTATGTCATCATGCTTCTTTCAAGTATTTCATAGCTAAGCTGACCTTTAAGATGAAGTTGAAGGCAGTGAGTTTTCCTTTGGGAGTAGTTGCCTATTAACAAGGATAACTCATATCAAAATGCTTCTGTTCAGATTATTTTAATCCTGCAGGATAGAGGTGTGGATTTTACCTGAGGTTGCATTACATCTGCTGGAAGAAAGGTTACTTTCTGACAGGAATGAAGCACATTGTTGAGTTAACTATTGAGAATAAGCAAAGGATTACAGCTCCACTAAGTGCAATATCTTTATTTTAGTAACATATGTAGGCTATCAAATTTGATCATCTATCATCACGTTATACAGGAGATTGTTGTTTAAAATGAAAAATTTTAATCAAAGAAAGAAGCGTAGATCTAAGATAGCTGCAGTGGTCAGTTGACCACAGATTGAGACAAGTTTTGAGGGCCCGTGTGGAATAGTTGAAACCTTTTTCACTGACATGGCCATATTGAATTGACTAACATTACAACCAGGCAGTAGAATCAGCAGCAATAAATCCAAATTCCCATTTACTGGCATATGAAAGGCTCATCTTGTCAGTTAGCCAACTTGGAAAGACAATGAAATTAGACTCCTGAAAAACATTGAACACTCAATTTCAATAATAGTGTTTTATATAAACAGCAGGACAGAGAGAAGAACATGGATTCACCACAGCAGATCATTTCTTTTCCTAGCCTCCCCTCTCATCACCTCTAAACAACAGCTAACTAAAGAGCACACTGGGAAAACCACTCAGAGCTCAAAATCCAACACTGCTGCAAATGTGAGCCAATTGTTGACTTATTGAACCATCAGGTTTAAAAATATAAAATCTTAAAGACTTTGAAGACTTTTAAATTGCACAGCCATATTACTCCCTAGGTGTAGCACTTTCCTCTTTTTGTAAAAAAAGTTTGATTATATATTTAATGCTATGTTTATATTACTTTTTCTCAGGATTGATAGGTAATAAAATTCAATTTACTTTCACTCAACGAAAGCTTGGTAACTGGCTCCTTCATTTTCTAAGAGAAAATGAGGACTGCAGATGCTGGCAATCAGAGTTGGCTGTGGTGCAGGACAGGCAGCGTTTGAGGAGCAGGAGAGTTGACGTTTTGGTATACCTGAAATGTTGATTCTCCTACTGCTCAGATGCTGCCTGGCTGGCTGTGCTTTTCCAGCACCACACACCCTACTCCTTCATTTTCTAGCAAGTTACATTTGAATTGACATATATTCGCTGTATGCATAAAAGAGATAAAGCATTTTTTGTGACAGATTCAGAAAGGGTTCAAAAAGAGAGGAAACATTCTCTTGTCACACAATTTCCTTGTACCTTTAAGCCACAGAACATCTAAGCTAGTTTCTTTCCTCTCCACTCACCCGCTTTGGACTAACACCCTATAGTAGCTACTTATTTTTCATATAGGTATGCCTGTCATATTCAAAATGGACTTTGGCATCAAGCTCTGCACAAAAGTTAATGTCTGCCACCTCAATCAAAAAAACAGAAGGAAGTCACCCAATCCCTGGTGGCTATTAAATTTTAGCATGGATTATTTCAATCTCAAATCTATTTATTCATCGTTGTGCTGTTTTGGGACATGTCTTTTCCCAACAGCAGATTTCTGATTGCTATCTTGCAAGTTTCAGTTGACTCTGCAGCGTTAAATGTAATCAAGTCAACCGGTGTAGACAGAAAGCTGCAGGGCATGGGATGATGGGAGCTCTGGATTTTCATCACCCATTTTGTGAGAACTTGTGTCCAGATTTCACTCAACAGCCTAAAGCTAATTTTATGGTGGCAAGGGCATAGAATGGCTCTCAAGCACTACTATTGACAGGGTTGGATAATATCCAGACAGGACCTGACAAATGACAAGGAGCATTCATGCCAAGCAAGTACCAAGCAATGGCCTCCGATAACCATAGGAGAGAGCATTGTATTCACCCTAATCTTCTCAGCCAAAGATGTTCTTTAAACATATTAAAGGAAAAAGAATAACTAGAGGGAGAATAGGACCCCTCAAGTACAAAGTGGACGCATATGTGTATAATCACAAGAGATGGGGGAGGTCCCCCTCAATGAATATTTCCCCTCTGTGTTTACCGTGGAGAAAGACATGAAGACTTGGGAACTTGGGGGAGTTAGTGGTCATACCTGGGGAACAGTCCATTCCATAGTAGAGGTGGTGTTGGATGTATTAGAATGTACAAAGATGGATAAATCTCCTGGTCCTGACCAGATATATCCAAGAACACTGCAAGAGGCTAGAGAAGAAATTGGGGGGGGGACCCTGGCTTATATTTTTGCATCATTAGCCAGGGATGAGGTCCCGGAAGACTGGAGGGTAGTGGATGTTGTGCTCTTAGTCAAGAAGGGCTGCAAAGAAAAATCAGGGAACCATGGACCAGTAAGCCCAACATCTCTGGGAGGTAAGTTAGTTGAGAAGATTCTAAGACATATGATATACATGCATTTGGAAATACAGGGTTTGATTAGGAGTAGTCAGCATGGCTTTGTACATGGGAGATCATGCCTCACAAATTTGTTAGAGTTCTTTGATGAAGTGACCAAGGAGGCTGACGAGGGAAAGGCAGTAGATGTAGTCTGTATAGATTTCAGTAAGGCCTTTGATAAGGCTTCATATGTTAGGCTGCCCTGGAAGGTTAGATTACATGGACTCCAGGGACAGCTGACAAATTGAATACACAGTTGGCTTGATGGTAGGAAGCAGAGGGTAATAGTGGAAGGATGCTTGTCGAACTGAAGACCAGTGACTAGTAGAGTGCCTCAGGGGTCGATGCAGGACCCATTTCTGCTTGTTATCTATATCAATGATTTGAATGAGAATGTGTAAAGCATGATTAGTAAATTTACAGCTGACACCAAAATAAGCGGTATCGTGGACAGTGGGAAAGGTCATCAGAAATTGAAGCAGGACCTCAATCAGCTGGGGAAGTGGGCCAAGAAATGGCAAATGGAGTTTAATATAGATAAGTGTGAGGAGTTGAGTTTTGGAAAGTCAAATCAAGGTAGGAGTTTCACAGTGAATGGTAGGGCCTTGAGTGGAACAGAGGGATCTTTGGAGTTCAGGTGCATGGTTCTTTGCAAGTGGAGTCACAGGTAGACAGGGCAGTGAAGGAAGCCTTTGGCAAACTGGCCTTCATCAGTCAAGGCACCGAGTATAGAAGTTTGGAAGTTATGTTGCAGTTGTATAGAACATTGGTGAGGCTGCACTTGGAGTATTGTGTTCAGTTCTGGTCAGCCTGCTTTAGGAAGGATATTATTAAACTGAAAAGAGTGTAGAAGAAATTTACAAGGATGTTGCCAGGACTCAATGGTCTGAGTCATAGGGAGAGGTTGGACAAGCTAGGACTTTTTTCTTTAGAGCATAGGAGACTGAGGGGGGATCTTACAGAAGTGTATAAGGTCATGAGAAGCATGGATAGGGTGAATGCACTCTGTTTTTCCCAGGGTTGGGGAAAGGAAGACTAGAGGACATCAGCTTAAGGTCAGAGAGGAAAGAATAATTGGGAGACTGATGGCAACTTTTTTTAAAACACAGAGGGTGGTACGCGTATGGAATGAGCTATCAGCAGAAGTGATTGAGGCAGAGACATTAACAACATTGGAAAGGCATCTGGATAACTAGATGGATAGGAAAGGATTAGAAGAATATGGACCAAGTGCAGGGAAATGGGGTGAGCGTGGACAGACATTTTGGTCAGCACAGACCAGTTTGGGCAAAAGGGCCTGGTCTGCATACTGTAGAACTCTATGAGCCAAAGATATGGGAGCAGAATTAGGCCATTTGGTCCATCAGCTCTGCTCCACCATTCAAACATGTTCCTCACCATCATTCTCCTGCCTTCTACGAGCAATCTCTGATCCCTTTACTAATTAAGATCCTACCTCTGTCTTAAAGACACTCAATGATTTGACCCCACAGCCCATTTTTTTTTGACAAAAAGTTCTATGGATTCACCATTCTCTAGCTGAAGGAATTCTTCCTCATCTCAGTTCTAACTGGTCGCCCCTTCACTCTGAGGCTGTGCCCTCTGGTCCTAGTCTCTATCTCCACTCTATCCAGGCCTCAGCATTCTAAGTTTGAACGAGATGCCCCTTTATCCTTCTTGACCCGACTGAATAAAGGCTAAGAGTCCTCCAGCACTCATGAGAAGCCCTTTATTGCTTGGATCATTCTTGTAAACATAGTCCTGACCACTCCAAAGCTACCACATCCTCCCTTAGATACAGGGCCCAAAACTGCTCACAAATATTCCTAATGCAGCCTGACCAGAGCCTTATACAGACTCAACAGCACATCCCTGCTCTTGTACTCTAACCCTCTTGAAATGAATGCTAATATTCCATTTACCTTCCTAATTGTCAACTAAACCCACATATTAACCTTAAGAGAATTAGTCATAGAGATGGAAACAGACCCCTCGGTCCAACCTGTCCATGCTGACCAAATATCACAGCCCAATCTGGTCCCACCTGCCAGCACCTGGCCCATATCCCTCCAAACCCTTCCTCTTCATATACCCATCCAGATGCCTCTTAAGTGTTACAATTGTACCAGCCTCCACCACTTGCTCTGGCAGCTCATTCCATACATGTACCACCCTCTGTGGGAAAAAGTTGCCAGATAGGTCTCTTTTATATCTTTCCCCTCTCACCCTAAACCTATGCCCTCTAGTTCTGGACTCCCTCACCACAGGGAAAAGACTTTGTCTATTTATTCTAACCATGCCCCTCATGATTTTATACACCTCTATAAGGTCACCACTCAGTTTTCGACGCTCCAGGGAAAACAGGCCTAGCCTGTTCAGCCTCTCCCTATAGCTCAAATCCTCCAACCTTGGCAACATCCTTGTAAATCTTTTCTGAACCCTTTCAAGTTTCACAACATCTTTCCGATAGGAAGGAGACCAGAATTGCATGCAATATTCCAACAGTGGCCTAACCAATGTCCTGTACATCCGCAACATGACCTCCCAAATCCTGTACTTAATACTCTGACCAATAAAGGAAAGCATACCAAACGCCTTCTTCACTATCCTATCTACCTGCAACTCCACTTTCAAAGAGCTATGAATTTGCACTCCAAGGTCTCTTTGTTCAGCAACACTCCCAAGGACCTTACCATTAAGCATATAAATCCTGCGAAGATTTGCTTTCCCAAAAATGCAGCACCTCGCATTTATCTGAATTAAACTCCATCTGCCACTTCTCAGCCACATTGGCCCTTCTGACAAAAGTCCTGTTGTAATCAGCCTTCTTCGCTGTCCACGACACCTCAAATTTTGGTGTCATCTGCAAACTTACTAACTGTACCTCTTATGCTCACATCAAAATCATTTATGTAAATGACAAAAAGTAGAGGACTCAGCACCAATCCTTGTGGCACTCCACTGGTCACAGGCCTCCTGTTTGAAAAACAACCTTCCACCACCACCACCCTCTGTCTTCTACCTTTCAGTCAGTTCTGTATCCAAATGGCTAGTTCTCCCTGTATTCCATGAGATCTAATCTTGCTAATCAGTCTCCCATGGGGAACCTTGTCAAACGCCTTACTGAAGTCCATATAGATCACATCTACCGCTCTGCCCTCATCAATCCTCTTCGTTACTTCTTCAAAAAACAAAATGAAGTTAGTGAGACATGATTTCCCACGCACAAAGCCATGTTGACTATCCCTACTCAGTCCATGCCTTTCCAAATACATGAACACCCTGTCCCTCAGGATTCTCTCCAACAACTTACCCACCAGCAATGTTAGGCTCACTGGTCGAAACTTCCCTGGTTGGTCTTTATTACCCTTCTTCAACAGTGGCACCATGTTCGCCAACCTCCAGTCTTCTGGCACCTTTTCTGTGTTTCAAGACATCCAGCACTTCCTCCTCTGTAATATGGACAGTTTTCAAGATGCCACCATCTATTTCCCTACATTCTATATCTTCCATGTCCTTGCCCACAGTAAATACTGATGCAGAATACTCGTTTATTATCTGCCCCACCTCCTGCAGCTCCACACAAAGGCCACCTTGCTGATCTTCGAGGGGCCCTATTCTCTCCCTAGTTACTCTTTTGTCCTTAATATATTTGTAAAAACCCTTTGGATTCTCCATAATTCTATTTGCCAAAGCTATCGCATGTCCCCTTTTATGCCCTCTTGATCTCCCTCTTAAGTATACTCCTACTGCCTTTATACTCTAAGGATTCACTCATTCTATCCTGAGTATACCTGACATATGCCTCCTTCTTTTCCTTAACCAAACCCTCACTTTATTTAGTCATCCAGCACCTACTAGCCTTTCCTTTCACACCAACATGAATATACTTTCTCTGGATTTTCATTATTTCATTTCTGAAGGCTTCCCATTTTCCAGCCATCCCTTTACCTGCAAAGTCCAATCAGCTTTTGAAAGTTCTTGCCTTATACCATCAAAATTGGCCTTCCTCCAATTTAGAAATTCAACTTTTAGATCTGGTCTATCCTTTTCTATCACTATTTTAAATCTAATAGAATTATGGTCGCTGTCCACAAAGTGTTCCCCTACTAATACCTCAGTCACCTGCCTGGTTTTATTTCCCAAGAATAGGTCAGGTTTTGCACCTTCTCTAGTAGGTACATCCACATACTGAATCAGAACATTTTCTTGTACACACTTAACAAATTCCTCTCCATCTAAACCCTTAACACTATGGCAGTCCCTGTCTATGTTTTGAAAGTTAAAATCACCCATCATAACCACCCTATTATTCTTACAGATAGCTGAGATCTCCTTACAAGTTTGTTTCTCAATTTCCCTCTGACTATTGGGGGGTCTATAATACAATCCCAATAAGGTGATCATCCCTTTCTTATTTCTCAGTTTCACCCAAATAGCTTCCCTGGATGTATTTCCGAGACTATCCTCCCTCAGTGCAGCCGTAATGCTATCCCTTATTAAAAATGCCACTCCCCCTCCTCTCTTGCCTCCCTTTCTATCCTTCCTGTTGCATTTGTATCCTGGAACATTAAGCTGCCAGTCCTGTCCATCTCTGAGCCATGTTTCAGTAATTGCTATGATATCCGAGTCCCATGTTCCTAACCATGCCCTGAGTTCATGTCCCTTCCCTGTTAGGCCTCTTGCATTGAAATAAATGCGGTTTAATTAGATTAGATTAGATTACTTACAGTGTGGAAACAGGCCCTTCGGCCCAACAAGTCCATACAGACCCGCTGAAGCGCAACCCACCCATACCCCTACATTTACCCCTTACCTAACACTACGGGCAATTTAGCATGGCCAATTCACCTAACCCGCACATCTTTGGACTGTGGGAGGAAACCGGAGCACCCGGAGGAAACCCACGCAGACACGGGGAGAACATATCAGTCCTACCTTGTTCTCAGTTTTGTCCCTGCTTGCCCTGACTGTTTGACTCGCCATTGTTCTTAACAGTTCTGAACTAGGCCTCCTAAATCTCTTTGTGCTTCAGATTTCCGAAGCCTTTCCCAGTTCAGAAAATGGTCAATGCCTCTGTTCTTCCAATCAAAGTGCATAACATCATACTTTCCCACATCGCATTCCATCTGCCAATTATTTGTCGCATTCTCAGCCTGTCCAAGTCCTTCTATAGCCTTCCCACTTCCTCTGTCCCTCCACCTATCTTTGCGCCATTTGCAAACCAAGCATTAATACCCTCAGTTCCATCATCCAGATCACTAACGTGTGACGTGAATAGTTGCAGCCCCAACACTGACCCCTTGCAGAACTTCACTGTCACTGCCTGCCATCCTAAAAGAGCTTTCTTTATCCCCTTTAAACTGGAGCGGCTGTAGACTGCTTTGGGCAGACTTCATTCACAGGGTCATGGAAAGGTCACTACAGATGTAGGCGTCACAGTGCAACGATTGACAGTAACTCCATTTACCATGCACTTGCCAGTGATTTTTAATATTTCCTTAACCTCTTAAATGTCATACTTTTGGCTTTGAAAGCCAGTAGCAGTCACATTTAATAATCTTTTGTTTCTCAAATTCCTCCGGCTCCCCAACTGCCCAACATTAATTTCAACACTCAGATTAGATTAGATTCTCTACAGTGTAGAAATAGACCCTTCAGCCCAACAAGTCCACACCAACCCTCTGAAGAGTAACCCACCCAGACCCAGTCCCTTACCTTATACTGACCTCTGACTAATGCAACTAACACTATGGGCAATTTAGCATGGCTAATTCATCTAACCTGCACATCTTTGGATTGTGGGAGGAAACTGGAGCACCAGAGGAAACCAACACAGACATGGGGAGAATGTGCGAACTCCACACAGACAGCTGCTCAAGGTAGGAATTGAACCTGGATCCCTGGCCCTGCAAGGCAACAGTGCTAACCCCTGAACCACCGTGCCACCCCTACTCACGTTACCAAAGCAGACCAACTGATAAGTTTGTCACCTTCGGGGACCTTACTGCTTCAAAATATCAAAATTGTATATCAAACAGCGGTTACTTCAAAGATTATTCAACGTTTCAAGACAACATAAAGTCACAGAAAAGGTCTTCATAGTATTAACTTATACAATTTTGTTGTCTAAGTATTGGAACTTTATTCCTTTTAATTGATCAGTTATAAAAACACAAGCTTTCCACAATTTTGGAAACATGTGTTCAACATCCGCATTTGAAGATCTCTGCTCCAGAGAATATAACTACCCAAATCTCCTCAATATGATCTTTTTCATCCTGATCAATAAAGTAGTGGACAGGGAGTCCATTCCTAACAGCAGCTACATTAGCTCCAAAACTGTGAAAACAAGAGCAAACTAATACTGCACTCTCAAAACTAAATTTCTAAACCTCAATAACAAAAAAGTTTCACTCCCTTTCCTGTTCCGAGGCGTGTGGCAGTTCGCATTTAGTTTGCTCAGGTATAAGCAAAAAGTCTTTCGAGCACAGTATAGCAGAATCAGGAAGTAAACTGAAGCTCGGGCACGAGAGGATGGTGCTGGAAAAGCACAGCGGGTCAGGCAACATCCGAGGAGCAGGAGAATTGACGTTTCGGGCATAAGCCCTCCATCAGGAATGAGGCTTCTGGGCTGGGGAGGCGTGGCCCACACAGACCCATTCCCCATTTTTACACCTGACTAATGCACCTCACACTATGGGCAATTTAGCATGGCCAATTCATCTTCGGTCTGCGGGAGGAAACCGGAGCACCCGGAGGAAATCCACACAGACACTGGGAGAATGTGCAAACTCTACACGGACAGTTGGCCGAGGCTGGAATCGAACCAGAGTCCCTGGTGCTGTGAGGCAACAGTGCTAACCACTCAGCCACCGTGCTGTCCCCTGGTCAACCTACATCATTGTTAGGGAGGGAGCTCCAAGAGTTTGACCCAGTGACACAGAGAAGGAAAAGTCAGTTTTTATACAGTTGGGGAGGAAAAACATTTTCCTAGTTACTATTGTTTCTGAAGAATGGTCAATAGACCCGAAACATTACCTCCGATTTCTCTCCACAGATGCTGCCTGACCTGCTGCGCTTTTCCAGCAATTTGTTTTTTATTAGTTTCCAATTTCCAGCAACCACAATTCTTTCGGTTGCTTCATTCGGAGTCATTGATATTGGTAGCTCGTTGAGGTCCCAGCATCACATCCTTCTAATCTGAAGACAACCTATTTATGCCTATTCCGTGCTACATGAAGATAGTGCTCAGTCTATCGTGGGCAGGTATCATTTTCATTTAACCTGGAATCAAAGAGAGGGGCCAGACAAGCAGAAAGCACACTAGAAATCACTGAATATACCAGGGAGATCAATACAGCAGTAGCACGTGTGCATTAAGACGTCTGTGTACTTGGATACTGTGGTGTAGACACTTGTCATGGCCAACCTTCTGATCTTGGATAATAATGCAAGTGAACACAGATCAATATAAACAACAAAGTCTAGGGTTTCCACTCTCCTCAAAAATCAGCCGAGTCAGTGCAAAGCAGCAGCCAATTTTCAAGCACAAATTATCCTACATAAATGGAGACGGTATAACTTTATTTACACTGAAAAGAAATCACATGAAAAACTGGCTACTGCCACGGTGAATTAATCACCATGGTGAATTGCACCCATTTGCAATGTTGCAGGAGGCTTTTAATATTAAGTCTATGTTTTTAAAATGCATTTCATTTTTTATTTGCAAAATAAAGTGCCCTACTGTTTTGGTTCGGTGACATGGAAGTGAGTTTTAGCATGAATAGAGCAAAGAAACTTCATTTTTGACCACCTATCAGTGGAAGTCGCTGGTGCTATTTGCCTCATTAGGACTCAGCACCAGTAACATGGCCCAGAGCATAAACTGTGCAGGCTTCAGGACAACAACATTAACTCTTTCTGATGGATCTTTCACTGAGCTGACTGTGGTGAGGATTCCTCCTGCAACTGGAATGCAGGGTTGTTACTCAGTGGGGCATAAAGATGGAAATGGGCTCCATAATGATCTGTACTAGGGGCACTGCTGCTGACAACTTGCATTAACAATTTGGACTGTGAAGCCAAAAACTCATTCTAAACTTGCAAATAGCACATGTCTTTTACATGCGCAGGCTGTAACAGGCAATATTGAAGAGGTCTGTGACAAATTACAAGAGGGCTTTGATAAACTCGCAGAATTAGAAAATAATTGGCGAATGAAGCTCCACACAGATAAATGCGGGGCAGCGCATTTCAGTTAGAAGAATATGGAGGTCATAGGTTATTTGGAGTACATGTCTGGTTTGGGTGGAGGTATGATGGGATTGCAGGTTATTAATTCAAGCAGAACCGCAGGTTTGTAAGGCTGTAAAAATGTAACACAAACAATAGGCTTTGCTTCAAAAGGAATACCAATATCAGGATGTTTTGCTAAATCATAACTAGAATTTGATTAAACCACGCCTAACAGCAGTATATGCAATTCTGGTAACAATGCTATAGAATGAATATCAAGAGACTGCAAAGACGATTGACAGTGATGATGCCAGAAGTATACAGATAGATATAATCAGGGATATATAAAGTGAGCAGACTGAGATTCTCTCTCTGGGGAGATTAAAGGAGACAGAGCTGATTTAATACAGGTCTGTTGCCTGGACAGAGCGACAATGTCTCCATTTGCATGGGAGGGCGGTCAAATTGCAAACATCACATCAGAAGTTCCTTAAGCCCTCCCCAAAAGAGTCAACGCCTTTTCAGAAAAGGCACTAGGTGCATTTTAGGAGAAGCTAGACAGAATTTGAGGAAGAGAACAGTTTATTACAATCATAAACATAGGTGAGGAAAGATAGAGGGAAGCTTGAGTGGAACAGTAGCATGGACTGAATGGCCTGTTTCTTTGCATTATATCCTATGGAATTCTCTGACCATGCCCAGCAATGCAGCCTGACTAAGGTAAAACAGAAGAGGGCATTCCTGATCTGGTAGCTCAGCTACTGACAGGATCAATTCACTCAAGGTCCGTTACCTAGAACTTTAATGTGAGCAGTTTAAATTGAGATGATAATCTAAACCATCACAGGCAAGTCCAGTACAAATAGAAATGAAACCCAACAATTAGGTTTGATCATTCACCATCTAAATGTTGATCTTCCAGTCCAAATATTATGTTTTTTAATCCCTCCTTAAACAGCAGCACGTTATCGGAGGTACGGAGTAGATAAAGTAATGTTGAAGCTGGATAAATTGTTACTGCAGATTACTTTTGAATATTTCAGAGAGCAAGCAGTCAGTCTACGAGATCGACTCGCTAGAGAGACTGGGAAACGGGTTGTATTGATTCATTCAGATGTAAATCAGATAGATCTCTTGCTGAAAATATCATTCTGCAATAAAAGTGATCTTCTCCCTGGTAATGATCATTCCTGAAGCAATATCAGTAAAGCAGATGATGTGGTCATTATCTCATAGCTGCTTGTGGGAGAGAGATACCACATTTCCTACATTACAGAAGTAATTACACTTCAAAAATGCATTTATGCGGCTGCAACGAATTTTCTGATGTGTAACGGAGTTGTACAAACGCAAGAATTTCTTTTTATTTCAGACATGTTGCTGTCAGTGTCGGATTTAGAAAACAACGACTTCAGAGCAACGGTTCTCAGATCTCTCTCCCACAAAGGCTTTCCTTCGGCCAAGTCTGGCTCTGTTGTCAACTAATTGAAAGAGATTAATTGTCATCGTCAGATTGCATGATGTTCCAGGAATGATGGGGGAAGGCAAAGAAATGAACCTTGATTTTGTGTCATCCAGCATTCCCTGTGGCTCATTGCCTCCACAGATTCCCGGAGCGGATACGCAGCATATCTGGCTTATTTCACAAACAATTTCACAGGATTCAGGACAACCTCAACAAGATGGACTAGGCATTACATTGATATGGCAGCGATGGATCAAATCAACAGAGTCCACCCGAAAGGATCACTGCATGAAAAATAAGGAGTCCTTCACTTCCAATTAGAGGCAAAGACATGATTGAATGGCAACAAGAAACAGATGACAAGCCAATAGACTAAAAGACACGAGCATCAATCATGAATTCATGTGCCGCGTGTCCCAGTGGAGTACATGTTAAAGGTTTGTTCAGTACTGCTCCACTAACCATGTATAAACACGTGCAACGGGCTTTGCTCTCAATCCCTTGGGGGGGGGGGGGGGGGGGGGGGGGGGGGGAGTTGGCTGGAAATTGCTGGAAAGACATGGAATGAGAGTTTTGGGGGCAATAATTCACTTTGGCTTTCCTCTCTTGGGTGTTGATGGAGATATTCTGCATTCACAGAGTTACCTGGGCTCAAAAGAGCACATGCAGTTTATCCTTAAGCTAAAGATCAGTTTGGAGAAAATTTGTCTGCATTGACAACTCCTCTTTCCTTCCTCTAACCTGAGGCATGATTATCATGAGGCTGCTTTGAGATAGCAGTTAGCAATGAAGTAGGAAGTTGTAACCTGTATCAATAGTTGGATCAGGTGTATGGGAGAATAGCAAGTGGTATCTAATCCAGAGGAGCAACAGGAGTGATGCACTTCAGGAAGACCAACAAGATCGAGAATTAGACAATTGAGGATAATATACTGCGAAATGTCAATGATGAAGGATACCTGCAAGCCTGCAACCACCACTGTGTCCCCACCTTCAAATGGCATCTAAAATAATAGACTGTGCCAAGCACATCCCAAAATAACGGGACCGAGATTATGGTCAGGGAGCACTCAAGCTTTGAAGCCTCAGTTTATGACATAAGCTGATCATGGAACATATTCTTCTTAGAATCAGAGTGCAGAAGCAGGCCATTCAGCCCATTGAGTCCACACTAACCCTCCGAACAGCATCCCAACCAGACCACCCCCACAATTCCCAGGGCCAATCCACCTAACATGCACATCTTTGGATTGTGGGAAGAAACCCACACAGACATGGGGACAATGTGCAAACTCCCCTCAGACGCCCCAGGCTGGAATTGAACACAGGTCCCTGGTGTCGTGAGGTAGCAGAGCTAACCACTGAGCCACCGTGACCCGCCCCATACTTCATGCTTCAAAGTTTCTCATCATACGTTCACAGAAAACCATGTGGGCTGATTATTATGTTTATGCTAGGCAAAATTAAGAACAAAATTAAATAAGATTTATAATATCAAGAGAAAGCAAGATTGAAATTCTATGAATGGATCCATGCAAAGTATATTCACGGCATGTTTCCAACTTATAAGTTTAAAACAGAGTGAGTACTCTTCAATGCTGGACAATGGCAGTGTTCGAAATGTGATGCCCTACATAGTTGAATAACTTGGTTTCAGCTAATGCACCACTCAGGCCAGCCATTGGAGAAGCTTGATTTTTTTTGTGCTGGGCAATGGTAATCAGCACTTTTTCGTTTTTATCACGTCGACTGCACCTTAAACACTACTCGTCTATTCTTTCCTCTCTATAGCACTCTGAAACAAGTCGATAAATAACATCAAGACGGATCAATACTAAATTATGTGCATTCTGTTGTCTGGAAACAGTGTAGCCACAGAGGCAGAAATTACAATCATTGACCACTTCTATTATCTTGAGGGCAGAACAAATTGCTTATTGGAATGAGGTTACACAAAAGCAACATCAGATTGTGCGATCTCCTCTCCACGTTATTAACAGCAGAGAAGATTTGATCTCATCTCATTCCTGCACAGTTACTACTTATGCTTCACACAAAATTGCAAAATAAAATTAATCAGTCCACCATTCATTGTAATTGTTTCAATCCAGTTTTTAATTAATAAAAGGGAGAATGTCAAGTCTTTGCATGAAACACTTTAGCTGATTGCACTTGTTATCATTTTCATAAAAAGTGGAAGATTTGGAATGCGAACCATTGAAAAAAAATGCTGGATCCACACAACAGCGCAGTCAGTGTCTGTTGAGAGAATGGATAGATTCAACACTCCTTCAGAAAAGGACAGAAAGGGAATGCTGAGGCATCTGCTCTCTCTTGCCATGGCTTTTTGTACACACCCTGGACTGTTGCCACCAGAGGTGCTGCGTTTCTGGCCTTATTTGCCATGGATTACGTGGCCCTGTGACTTTAAGAGATGTATTTTGTCCTGGGCTTTTGTTTTGTGAAGAGGGGTTTTAATGCAGAGGAGCAGAGCAGTCTGTGAAAAGATAAACAACTTGCAAGCCTTGTTGCTTTATTTTAAAAATTGGAACAATAAAAGCAGCTTGAATGGGTGTGGCTGAGGTCCCACAGAACCAGAATTTTTTTTGCTTTAGGTTTGAACAGGTGCTATTGGTGTTGTGAAGAAATTGAAGCTATTTTGCTCCCTTCTCTCAGTTACAGCCAACAGTTGGGAGTTCTCTGCCTGCTACGAGAGTTGCATATGAAACACACAATCTGCTTTCTGAACTGGCCTATTCCAAGGATGCATTTATGGGATGTTATTATATTGGAACAATTAATTAGTAATAGTTACTGTGCCTATTGTTAAGTTTTCCAATAGAGTATTCCAATTCCTTCTTTTTTTTGCTGTATTTTAACTACAATGTATGAAGGAAGGGTGTTTTATTTTAAAAAAAACCCAAGGCTTCACAAGTTGTTTATCTTCTCAGACATTTTGTCACCTCTGCATTTAAAACCCTGCTTCAAAAACACAAGACCAGAACAAAATACATCTGTCAAACCACACCCAGAATATGAAGGCAATTCTAGGAATGACTGAAGGGAGGTCACTAAAGGGAGGGGTCCACACTGGCAGAAGTGTCATTGCTCTCTCCTTTCTCCTACCACCACCTTGTTTTTGTCTTCACCCTTGCAATGACCAGGTTAATTTCCTGGTTTGATTTGGAGGTCAGAGCTCCAGCTCCAAATGCTATATTGGCATTCAACAACTCCCATTCATGAGACACTCACCCACTTTGTACATGTCATGGGAACCATCGAAGGCTATCCACTCCAGCAAGTGGTTACAGCCGCAGAAGGAGCGAGTGTTCACATCAGTGCCTGTGAAATTAGTGAATCCGACTATGGGTTCATACTGAACTCTATGGGAACAGTTACCAAGAGATGTGCAGAGACTGCCTTCTGGAGTTGTCACAGACTCACAGAAGTATTATGGTGCCAAAGTGGTTCCATTGGGTCCACCACGTCTGTGTCAGCAAGTTAAATAAACATCATTGCTTAGCATCATTCCCTGCCTTCCAACCCCCTCACACAGTTGCATTTTTTTTTTAAAATCCACATTAACATCCAATGCTCCCTTGAATGAAATTGAACCTCCCTCTGTTCATCTCACCCCCCCCCCACCCCATCGCATTTCATACCAGAACTTTTCATTAAGCGAGGAAGTTTCTCCTCAGTTCACCCTTGCTTCCTTTGCAGTTCACTTCAAATCTATTGATGTGGGTCGACATGTTTCATGTATTGATTTATCAGTCCCTTCCCTCAGTTCCGCAGGTGCGCTCATCACACTCCATTACAATTCTTCCTGGATTCGTGTTGTTGATTGTTAGCCACCCTGCAGCCCCTGAATGATCAGTACAGTCATCCAAACCCACTCAAACCACGACACAAAGCACAGACGGCACCAACTGCAGGATTTTGGCTCCTACAACACAAAAACCCAGTGCAGCACGTTCACTCGGGTATTTCATGCGGTAGCAACCTATAAAATGTCCCCAAATTCTCAAACTTGAGAACGTAAACAAATTAATGCAAGCTGTACAAGTGTACCATTTTATCACAGAGTCCTCGATATAAAATTAAATGCTTTTGGAATTCCACGATGGCTATCATGTAAAATAACACAGGAGCTGTTATACATTAACAATAACTTATAGTCAGGAGATGAATGAGCATTCATTCTGTTGTTGATGAACCTGCACTTGATGCATGAACAGCTCAACACCAAAACACTTAAGTGCATCTCACGACACACTCCACTGAGAAAATAATAACTGCAGTTGACAATGTCCTTGCTAGAAATGCGACACTCCCAATCAAATCTCACCTTGGTATTCTAAAAGGGGCATCAATATAGCCATTCTAAATGGCAAAACCAGCCTGTTTAATCACTTAGTTAGTCCAGATTACTGGAGAATGGGCAGGCTACTGCAGATATCATTCAGGGTTGTGTGTCTGGGCAGTTCTGAGGTCACAGAGTTGGGGGAAGAGACATGGGTAGGAGCAGGCTGCAGGTGGAACAGTGAACACGTCTTTCTTCTGAGCGACCCACTAGTATGGGAGAAAATGTTCCCTCAGCTCTGGGTTCAAGGCCAGAACTCGAGCCTGAAATCACGAGGTTGAGGTTTCAAGTCCCATGAAATAAAGCGCCTGTCAACCAAACTGCCCAAGGTGACACAGCAGTGCAGTGCTGAGGGTGTACTACGTTGCCAGAGCTACAGACTTCAAGTGTAGAACAGATGACCTGGTCATTATTTTACCATCGTTTGTGGGAATTTGCTCTCCCTATACAAATTTGTCATCTGACCTGTGAACATCTGTACTTATGAACAGCTAATTTATATTATCTCTATATTGCATTCCGACTTGCACATCAAGCCAACTTACAAATGCATGAAGGACCAGAACCCAGTCTTAACCCAAGGACTGCCTGTATTAAAACAGTGACTCTAAAAGCAGTTATTCATTTGCCAGCATGTGGCTGGAGTGGGTAAAGAGTGGGAAAAGCACAGCAGGTCAAGCAGAAGAGCCAGAAGTCATCATTTCAGGTCGGAACCTTTCATCAGTCCTGAAATATCGACTCCTCTGATGCTCCCTGACCTGCTGCGCTTTTTCCAGCTCCACACTTTATTGTCTCTGACTCTCCAGCATCTGCAGTCCTCACTACCTCCAAGTTGGTGATGCAAAACACAGTGACAAAGTAAGTTCATTCTCTCTGCACTTCAACAAGACCTCATTTGTTTTCCCAGAAAGACAGGATAAAACTCTGACATGGATACAAAAGGCCACACTTTAAACAAGCACGAGATAACCTCGGTAAGGTTGTTAGTCAAACCAGTTGTGTGCTGTGCTATTGCCTCAAGCACAATTCAAACTTTGTCTTATCATAGAAGTGGGTTTGAGTTGCTCACCTGTCCCCTCCTTGCCTACCTGGTCAGGGGTTTAAGGCAGACATGGATGACCAGCTCCTACGCCTGTACAACAACTCCCGGCTAGAAATGGCACAGGGACATGTTCCGCAAGCTACTTCAGGTAATAATGCATTCTCTGGACTTAGCTTTATTCAGCAGATTGCATGTGACAGAACTTCATTATTCATGATGGTACCAAGCTAAAGCACACAATGCAAAATGCTGGAAGTTGCCCAAGCCCAGCTTAAACAATTCATTTGAATTTTTGGCTAGCCGGTCAAATATTAAATAACTTATACAAAATTAAAGTAACATACTGTGTCTTTGTCTTTCTTACCCCTTTCCCTCCCATTGCTGAAAGCATCCATTGGCTAAGAGCCATCAGTTGTGCGTCACCTTCGATCGTCCCAGTCAGCAGGCCTCCTGGCTGTGAACATTACAGCTGAGGCCCAATTCGACACACACCTGGCATCTTAGAGTTGCTTCTGTAAGTTCCAGCAGGGTTTGCTGGCGAGTGATCAGGAGAGGAAGAGTCATTCCCAAAACCCAGGGCAACGTTGGTTCAACTGCGAGCTGTCAGAAAGCAGCATTGCAGCTCATGACAGGCCTCAAACGTAGACCTCGGGATGATTCTCTGCAACAAACGAAATCTCAATCCTGTCCGTACCCCTGAGCAACTGGACAATCTCCGTTTTAATTTCAACCTGGTTGGATAAGTTCCAAGTGACTTAAAACTGGTCCCCAATATCAACTTAGGAAGGGTCACTTGACCCGAAACATTATCTGATTTCTCTCCACAGGTGCGGCCAGACTTGCTGAGCTTTTCCAGCAATTTCTGATTTTGTTTCAATATTTGTACATTTGGTTGCACTGGGAAAAAGACACCTTTGGAGCTGAACCAAGTCCTATTGCTCAACCTACATCAGGCAGACAATAACCCTTACTTCAAAGTGGCGCTTGCCCATCCCCTCCAAACAAAGCTGACCCCTGACACTAAGTTCTAAGCCAAGAGTCCATAGATATCAGGAAACAGGTGGGGGGCAGCCCAGCTTATCTTCCATAGGATTCTTATAAACAAAGGAAATTTTCAGCTTGGGATGGATTAGGCTCCAGATCTGAGAGAAGACAGCTTGATATCTAACTGATTCTACTCGAATCAAAAATCAAAGCTAGTATTTGATATGGCATTGTAAAAAAAAATCACACACAGTTTACAATGGCAGATGTGAGGAATTCTATCCATAGTATAGCAATGCAGCAGTAATTGCCTACACATCAGGCATTGTAGAGCACTTTTAAAGTGCACAACACAAAATGTCCCACTTTCACTCAGGATCAAACATGCCTTTATACCAAGTTTTGAACATTATTTAAGATTACACCACGACTAAACACAACCACCAGTCAGTAACGACCTTATACTGGACATCCGTTTGGAGAAACTGATCAGCGTAGATCTTCAATAATTCTGTCATGGAATTCAATTGTCATTGTTCTTTAAAAAAGTGCTTAATAAATGCAAAATAAATTCCAGTGCAATATGAAGGAAGCAAGCAAGCAAGCTATACAATGACTCCCAGAACGTGGTTTTGTTAGCATAGTTTAATTACAATTGGTGGTTTGTTATCCATACTGAATAAACACCCTAATGAAAATACTCAAGAATAATAAATTTTCAATTAATCATTAATTAGGTCTGTGAACATACAAGAAATGCCTGTAGTAAGTGTGCAGATGCTCACACATTTGAATTCCAGTCTATGTAAATTTGAATTACAAATACACAATGGGAACCTGCATTGGTCTATAGATAATATAAATTAATTTCAGTTCTATCAATCACACACGAGCAATTTTTGCATTACAAATATTAATATTTTTGCTTTTCACGCTATGTATTCCTGCATTATTTTCTGTCTGCGTGTTTGATTGTTTCATTGAGCAGTTTGTGCTCTTGTAAATGTCCTTCTTATTGTTTTCTGTGCAGTGTTGGGCTTCCATGAGCTACAAAGCATGTAAAATCCATGAAACATATTGCATGGATGCTCCAGTCATTTAGAAAGACTTCACTAAAGCCAAGAATATTAAGTGGGAACGCGCCAGAGGTCTTCAAGGTGATGATGAGTTTCAATAGGGGAACATCTAATGAGATTGTTTCTACCGGTTGTTGACAAGATTATGAGAACGCATAAATGTAAGGCAGTTACAGAAGTGATTAATGAGGACATTTGTAAACAAAAGTCTCTTTACACAGAGGGTGGTCAAAAAGTAAAAATCTCTCACACAAGCCATTGTTAAAGTCAAGAACTAGATGGTTGATTGAAGGAGGGGAATACAGGAGGGTTTGGACATTAAGCAAATGCATTGAATTAGACAGCAAGGAGATGGCATAAATTACCAGCATTAAGGCAAAGGCTGTATTTGTTGAACAATATGATTACTAAATTGCAAATATATCTTCCCGCAATTATTTTCTGCCTCCTTCTGGTATTGCCCATGCACTGATCCAATCAGAACATGTTGCATTATACCCCATCCATTGCATCCTCTCTTGGGACATTGTAACTATTGTGTCAATGCTTAGCTTTGAGAGGTGTTTTTCCCTAGTTTCTTTTAGAGAGAGACTGGGGGACAGGTATCAAGCAGTCTATTATAAGATAAACAACTTGTGAGGTATTGGGTTTTTTTAAAAGTTGGAACAATAGAAGTCACCTGAGCGGGTGTGGTCAAGCTCTGTCTGACCCAGGAATTTTAGTTCCCTTGTAGTTGTTGTTGCTTGGGTCTCTGCAGAGGTGGAAGGCAGTGAATCTGTACTCTCTTTCTCTGAATTGTCTTTTGATGTTCTTTCCTCCTGGCTTGGAGAAGTGCATGTGAGACAAGCTGTTTTATGAATGTGTCGTTTTGCCAAGGGTGTATTTATCAGATGTCAATTAGTAATAGTTACTGCGTCTAGCATTCTGTTAAAGTTTTTCAGCAGAGTTAAGTTATTTCAAGTTCTTTCTTTTTTTATATTTTAACTGTAGTGTTTGTAGGGAAACAAGTTTTGCTTAACATAGAGTAGTTTGGCCAATCAAACGGCATCTGGATCACAGCACATGACATTTACCTTTACAATAAGAAAAAGTTAGGGTTAAGGCTACTTTCTTAATGTATTTTGAGGGGGTCTGGTCTAGTCCATAACACTGTGCAACTATTGACAATCCTCTGTCCCACTGTGCAATTCACCTCAACACCTGAATGAAGTTTCGGTGCCAGTGAAGTATTGGGATTTTGGTTTCACTTTGATTGGCAGTAAGCTAATCTTTATAAAACGCTCAACACAATGTCAATCAATGGCACCCTGATGCTTCAACATAATATCCTCATTATGGAAATTAAAACATGTTTTTTCTCTACTTCAAGACAAAATCACAATTTGACTGAAGTATATTTTTTCTCTCAAAACCAGCAATCCACACAAAATCCACATAATAGGACTTTTTAAGATTAGATTAGATTCCCTACAGTGTGGAAACAGGCCCTTCAGCCCAACCAGTCCACACCGACTCTCCAAAGAGTAACCTACCTAGACCCATTTCCCTCTGATTAATGCACCTAACACGAAGGCCAATTCAACATGGCCAATTCACCTAATCTGCACATCTTTGGACTTCTGGAAAATAAATAACACTGCTTCCAAACTTCAGACTTGTAACAACTCATGATCCACAAACACAGGTATACAATTAAAATACAAGCAATGCTTTGGTGCAGTAATTTATTTTGAAGCCAGTTCTTCTGTATATTAAAAAACCTTCAAAATTCCCTATTAAAATAACTAAATAAAAGCAAAATAGTGCACATGCTGGAAATCTTGAAGTAAACACTGAATGCTGGAGAAACTCAGCGGGTCAAGCAACACCTGTGGAGACAGGGAAACAGTTTTGACATTTCAAGTCTAGTATGACTCTTCGTCAAATCCGTTCAAACGACCGCTTGCATCAGATGCTGGGAGGTTCACGGGTAGATCTCAGCGGAACATTCTACAGATTCCTGGGAGATCAGAAACTCCGAAGGTTGAGATACAAAATATATCCTAAAAGTATGTAATGTGATGGGAATCGCAGCTCTATGAACAATCTCTCTTCAGGTCACCAACAACTCGCTCTCAACAAATACACACTTTTTGCCTGTTACACAGTTAGGATCTTTGCTGTCCCACCAGGTGTTAGAAGTAGATTCTATCATAACATGCAAGTGGGAATTGGAAAAGGAAATCCTTGCAAGTTGAGAGAGAAAAAGAGCAAGGTTATTGGACAAGTGGTAGAGCTTTTTCAAAGAGCTGGGTTAAGCCTAACAGTCTCTTTTTACATTGAATAACAATGATTTTTTTGCCTTCACATAAGTTTTTGGACAGTGCGTCACCCTGCCCATTTCATCTCTGACCAAGGGGCCACAACCAGAGTGCGAACACAAAAGGCCAAGGCTTTCAGAGTGAAGACACAAGTGCCTTTCTCAAAGTGCCCTGTTCTTCTAGGTGCAGTGTTTCGATCCAACAGCTCAATACTGAAGAATATGGAGAACTTAGAAAATGAGTTGAGGTCAAGAAAATATGACCACCTGTCTCACAACCAGCAAGAATGGACTTGACATTGTAAAGAAACAAACAGGTCAACGTCCATCCATCAAGATGCTCAATATATAAAAAAATGCAAGCAACAGCAATATTAATAGGTGTGTGTGTATGTATGTGCACGCATGTGGGGGGGTTGCAGGCCACCATATGGAAGAATCCCTGGGATCAGACTGTGCGGGATGAAGAAATCAGTGTGCAGCCTGAGTACACACAATGAGCACAGAACCTCGGTCAGAGAAAACAAAAACAACTGATCATTTCACACACACCCTCTGGAACATTCCACAGGTTTCTTTTGGACTGCTCCCTGCCATAAAGAAACTCACCTCAATTGCTCATATCTTCGAGCATGTGCAGCACCAGGACTAATGTTTCGGCAATGGCTATCTGGCCCATTTATTAAGGAATAGGCCATTAATTCCCCATGGCTGGAGCAATCCATTTTAAATGGGATTGGTGCTAGACAAACTAATGGCCCTGGTTAGAAGAGAAGGATTTTAAAAAACAGACACTGAATTCCATTCCATCCTTCTCTTCACGCAGAGGCAGTAGACTGAAGTGCTTTAAAATGCACAAAAAGATCTACAGACCTGATGTGATTAGTCATTACCCTGTTACAAGTTCCACTGGAGGGGTGTTGGATCAAGAGGTTATTGCCACATGGAGGGGATGTTTTTCTGGGGAGGGGTGGGGGGAGAGAAGAGAAATGCCATGAGGGGATGGAGAAAGAGAAATGCATGGGGGTGTGTGGAGAGAAAGTAATGCATGGGGGGGTGTAAAAAGAAATGCATGGGGGGGGTTGGAGAGAGAGAAATGGATGGGAGGGTGTGGAGAGATAGAAATGCATGGGGGGGTTGGAGAAAGAGAAATGCATAGGGGGGTGAAGAGACAGAAATGCATGGGGGGGTGTGGAGAGAAATGCATGGGGGGGTGTGGAGAGAAATGCATGGGGGGGTGTGGAGAGAAATACACAACCCTGCATTTCCTTAGTGCCCTACTCACTAGCTGGTAATGTTCACAGATCCACGGAATGAGATGTTGGGGGGGGGGGGCACTTGCTGTACGGTATTTTGCCCACATCTGTGTATCCGAGCTGAGAAAGGGGGGGAGCTGATGTTCACCCCAAGGACGGCGTTTTGTGATTAAATGAAAATGACACCCACCCCCTTTTTTTCAAATCAGTTGTATCCAGCAGCCAAGGTATATAAAGGCACCCGGGGTGGGCGGGGGACGTGAAATTAACAAAGCCACAGGGATGGAGCTGCGACGCTATTTCTAAACGTGTTAAGCACCTCGCACCGATGGCAGTCAGGAATATGCTCAGCAACACTCCCGGGGAGGGAAGCTGGATTCAATCCACAAAAAAAATGTCGCATTTGCACCCAAATCCTCCCGGAAAATCTAGTTGATTCTCTCTCAGACTCCCATCGCAAAGTGACAGTATCACCGGTTGCTCAGGGCTGCAAACATGAAGCTTTCTTTTAAAAAAAAGACATCACCCCAGCACCACAAATGCCTGGAATATTAACCTTCTCCTCTCTCCAATGCTCACCCCCGACACATATATCAAATTTAAAACAAAATCAAGAGTTCGTAAAGGCAAATTAAAAAGGGAGGAATGAACTGTAACTGTCCTTACCAGATTCGTGGGTGAATTTTCTTGCAGAGATGATTTTTGACCAATTTCAGGGCAACGCGAGCGTCTTTACAATGTAATAAATAAATACACAAGGGCTTGTTGCAAAGGGCGGGGGCTGAGAGGATCTTGCTGGCTTTTCTTGCGAGCTCCCGTGAGCGGATTGCTGTTATCAGTGAGAGACCCCCCCCAGCCACCCCCTCCCCAGCCCTTGCTCTGGGTTGCTTTTACCGCAGCGAACACTGCGCTGCCCTATGACTGCAGTCAGAACAGCAGCGACACCAGCGGCTGCTCCTGCTCTCTGTCTGCTCAGAGACACACACACACACCAGCCCCGTACTCTCTGTGTGACAAGACACACACCCTCTCTCACCGCAGAGTCAGCACCCACATATTTGGGTTGGGGGTGGGGTTCTCGTTTTTCGAACTGTTTCCAAAAATGAAACAGCCACCCCAACAGCCCTGTATTTTGATTGTGTTTTTAAAATGAATAAATATCTTATTTTTGTTTCCAATTCTCTGTTGGGAGGATGTTATTTTGTCAGCTGCCTCCACCTTTTCATGTGGCGGATTCCAAATCAGAACTCACTGCTTCTCAGGAAACTTCTCACCTTGCCGCTTGACAACGCCAAGCCTTGAGAGTGATGTTATAGAGTCAAACAGCACCCTTCGCTCATCACACAAGGTTCGCTGAACTGAACAGTCCCATTTACCATGTCGTTCTGTAGGTTTCCTATCCAGGTTCCATTTGAAATGCTATAATTATATCAGCCTCCACCACTTACCCCTCATTCCATAAACACACCACCCTCTGTGGGGGTAAAAATTGCCCTGTGGTCCCTTTCATATCTTTTCTCTTTCACTTAAAACCTATGGCCTCTCGTTGTGAATTCCCAAACCCTGGGGAAAAGACTTCGGCTGTTCACCCTATCCGTGCCCCTCACGATTTTATAAACCTGTTGTAAGGTCACTCCTGGAACATTCCAGCGGCACGGTGGCACAGTGGTTAGCACTGTTGCCTCACAGCGCCTGTAGACCCGGGTTCAATTCCCGACTCAGGCGACTGACTGTGTGGAGTTTGCACGTTCTCCCCGTGTCTGCGTGGGTTTCCTCCGGGTGCTCCGGTTTCCTCCCACAGTCACAAAGATGTGCGGGTCAGGTGAATTGGCCAAGCTATATTGCCCGTAGTGTTAGGTAAGGGGTAAATGTAGGGGTATGGGTGGGTTGCGCTTCGGCGGGTCGGTGTGGACTTGTTGGGCCGAAGGGCCTGTTTCCACACTGTAAGTCTAATCTAATCTAAAAAAAATAGCCCGAATTATCCAGCCTCTGCTTACAACTCAAACCCTCCTGTCATGGTAACATCCCCACAAATCTTCCTGAACCCTTGTGGTTAAATAACATCCTTTCTATAGAAGGGTGATGAGAATTGGTGGGAGTATTCCATAAGTGGCCTCACCAATGTCCTCTACAGCTGCCACATGACCTTCCAACTCCTAAACTCAATGCACTGACCAATGAAGGCAAGCATACCAAACACCTCCTTCACCACCCTGCCCACCTGCGACTCCACTTTCAAAGAACAATGCAGTGCACCCCTAGGTCTCTCTGTTTGGCAAAACTCTTGAGTGCTGGAGTTAAAGCAAACAAAAAAAACACACACATCAAAGAACTGTGGATGCTGGAAATCAGAAACAAAAACTGAAATTACTGGGGAAAACTCAGCAACTGAAGAGAGAAAGTTGAGTTAATATTTCAAGCCCAGTGACTTTCTTCAGAACTGGATGTAGCTAGGGAAAGGTTGGTATATATGCCGAAAATGGGATGGGTGGCTGGGATAGGAGTAAACAATAGATGGAGATGGAGCCCAGAGAGAGAAACAATTGGGCAAACGAAGGGATGTGTACGGGTCAGTCTGGGAGAATCAATAGCTGACAATGGTTGTGGTAGCAGCCCATGTGATGAACAGGTCTGGTGTTTTGGGTTGGGGTAAGGAGGCGGGAGAAGGTATTCAGGCTTTAAAATTATTGAACTGGATATTGAGTCCTGAAGGCGCTAGAGTCCCCAAGCAGAAAAAGAGGTGCTATTTTCCAACTGAGCTTCTCTAGAGCATTGTAGCAAGCCCAAGAGAGAGATGTTGGCCAGGGACCAAAGGGGTGGTGTTGAAATAGTAGGCAACTGGAATCTCAGGGTCATGTTTGAGGACACAGCATAGGTGTTCTGCAAAGCGGTCACCCAGTGTATGTTTCATTTCCCCAGTGGAGGGGAGACCACATTGTGAGCAGTCAATACCATAGAGTAGATTGAGTGAAGTGCAGGTAAAGCATTGCTTCACTTGGAAGATGTGCCTGGTCCTTTGGATAGTGAGGAGGGAGGGAGGAAGTAAATGGGCAAGTATTACATTTTCTGTGCTTGCAGGGAAAGGTGCCATAGCAGGTGTGGGGAGGTGTTGGGAGCGGAGGAGGAGGAGTGAGCTTGGGTGTCCTGAGGGAACAGTCTCTGCAGAAGACTGACAAGGGAGGGGAGGGGAATATGTGTCTGGTGATGGCATACCACTGCAGGAGTCAGAAATCGTGGCTAATGATCCTCTGGATGTGGATGCTGGTAGGCGAGGACATGGGGGATTCTATCGCTGTTGCAGGAGGGGAGATAGGGGGTGAGGGTTGAAATGCAGGAGAGGGTTCGGACACAGCTGGGTACCCTGTCAACCACTGTGATGGGAAATCGTAGGTTGAGGAAGAAGGTGGATGTTTCAGAGACCCCCTGGCATCAACAGGACAGATGCAATGAAATGGAGGAATTGGGAGAATAGAATAAAGTCTTTGCAGGAAGCAGGGTGTGAGGATGTATAACTGTGGGTAACTGTGAGAGTCGGTGGGTTTAATGTGGATATTGATGGCCAGCCTATACCCAGAAATAGTTAGGAGTTAAATCAGGTTGTGTTCAAGCAAGTTGCCTCTCTCCATCAGTAATGAACATGCCTTCAGCTGTCCTGGTCTCTACCCTTTGAAATTCCATCCCTGAATCTCTCAACTCCTCTCTCTTCCTTTAAGATACTCAATAAACTTCCCTGTCCAAATCAACATTTTATTCCTCATCCAATTATCTTTCTTTATGGCTCAGTGTCAAAACTTGTCCAAACATTTCATTATGTTAAAAATATTAAACACATGCCATTTTTCTCAGTAGACAGTCCCTAAGTTGCAATGGTCAGAGTTAAGTGACACAAGTTATGAATAATCATCCAGAAGATGAAAAGACTGACAACATTGTTGACAAAATGGGCTATCTCAAAGATAATGAGATTTTTAAAGTGACCAAAAAGGTGATAAATAGAACATAGAATAAAAGATTTTAAAAAGGGTAAATTTGCACATGTCCCAAAGGATCATGGGAGAAAGTTAAAAACCACACAACACTAAGTTATAGGCCAACAGCTTTATTTGGAAGCACTAGCTTTCGGAGGTACCTGATGAAGGAGCAGCGTTCCGAAAGCTAGTGTTTCCAAATAAAGCTGTTGGACTATAACCTGATGTTGTGCAATTTTTAACTTTGTTCACCTCAGTCCAACACTGGCTTCTCCACATCATTGAGGGGGGGGGCGGGGAAGAGAGAGAGAGAGAGAGACAGACAGAGAGAGACAGCGAGACAGAGAGAGACAGAGAGAGACAGAGAGAGACAGATGACTGAAGGTGGTTTAACCTGAGTAAGATAAAGAAAACAGATTGTAAGAGTATGTAACTCCAAGTATGTAACTTGGAGGATCATAAAGGTAATCCTTAATAGAGACAGAGAAAGAAATTCTAAAAGTCTAAACAGGGAATGGTTGGAATGTTAAATGAATAATTTGTCTCTTTTCACAGTGTACACACAAAAATATAACAGAGACTGTGGGGAACCAAATGAAAGTGAGGGACTTACAATTATTACCATTAGTAAACAAAAGGTGCTGAAGCACTTAATGGGATTAAAGTATGACAAATCATTTGGAGTTGATGACCTACATTCTGGGGTTTTATTACAGATGGCTACTAGAGATAGCGACTGCACTGGATTTGATCTTCCAGCACTCCCTGGTTTCTAGAATGGTCCCTATGGATTGGAAAGTAACAAATGTAATCCTGAGTAACCCTAATTCGAAAGTGATAACCAGGAACAACAATCTACTTGATTAATGTTAGTACAAGGGAAAAGGCTGGAGTTGGTCAGTGAACACATGGTAACAAGGCGTAAAAAATGAGGTCTGCAGATGCTGGAGATCACAGCTGCAAATGTGTTGCTGGTCAAAGCACAGCAGGCCAGGCAGCATCTCAGGAATAGAGAATTCGACGTTTCGAGCATAAGCCCTTCATCAGGAATAAGAGAGAGAGAGCCAAGCAGGCTAAGATAAAAGGTAGGGAGGAGGGACTAGGGGGCTTAGCCTGCTTGGCTCTCTCTCTCTTATTCCTACCTCCTTCCACCTATCCCACCTCCATCGCCCCTCCCCCTAGTCCCTCCTCCCTACCTTTTATCTTAGCCTGCTTGGCTCTCTCTCTCTTATTCCTGATGAAGGGCTTATGCTCGAAACGTCGAATTCTCTATTCCTGAGATGCTGCCTGGCCTGCTGTGCTTTAACCAGCAACACATTTGCAGACATGGTAACAAGGCACTTGGTAAATCACAGTACAATTAGGAAGGATCAATAAGATTTTATAAAAGGGAAATCATGTTTGACAAATCTATTAAAAGCAAATTTCTGCACATGCTGGACATATGAAATAAGACAAACTCAGCAGGTCTGGCAGCATCTGTGGAGACAGAAACCAGAGTTGATGCTTCAAGTCTAGTATGAACCTACTTCAGAACTGAAAGGAAAATAGCACTTATAGTATCGTCAGGAAGAGAGACAGGAGCACATGGTAAGAGTGCCCGGAGTAAAAGACAAAAGGTTGTAAAGGAGGGATTGAGATGTAAAATAGGTATAAATGCTTTGTGTTGGGGGGGGGGGAGAGAGGGGCAGGAAGGAGGAATGTTGTACTTAAGATGGGCAATCAGAGTACATGCTCTGAAGCTGATAAACTCAACACTGCATCCTAAAGGCTGGAAGGTGCCTAAGTGGAAAATGAAGTATTGTTCCTTCAGCTTGCAGGCACTTCAATAAATAAACAAACAAATTGCCATTTCAATTGACCATCTTGAGGACACATTTTCTCCTTTTCACACCTAACGTTCAATGAGTACACTCAAGGCTGATACTGATAGATGTTTAGGTCATAAGGGTTTGAAGGATAGAGATTGAAAGCAGGAAAATGGAGTTAATGTAGAAATTCAACCACCAGCTTGTTGAATGACAGAGACAGGTTGAACGGCCATGTAACTTATTCTGGTTCTTACTTCGAAAAAGGCTCAGTTACACATATGTTTTGTTTTCTGTCAGCCAATTAGTCCTTTAAATTTAGTGCTCATACTTACACCAACCTTTTAAGTGGTACTTTGTAAACCATCTTCTGGAATTTCAAGGACAGTGTATTTAAAGACTCCCTTTTGTTCATAACACTTGTCTTTCCTTCAAAGAGAACCAATAATTTGTCTAAACATTATCTGAACTTCATTTCCCATATTTCAATTCACCAAAGCTCCTTAGACAGCACCTTCCAAACCCAGGACTACATCCACCTTGAAGCATAAGGGCAGCCGATTCATGGGAAGAAAACCACCTGCAAATTCACCTTCAAGCCACTTGCCGTCCTGACTGGGAAATGTATTGCTGTTCCTTCACTGTTGCTGGGCCAACATCCTGGAATTCTCCTACTAACTGCGGTGCAGGTTTACCTACAGCACACAGACTCCAGCAGTTCAAGAAGGCAGGTCAGCATCACCTTCTTAAGGGCAACTAGGGGGGCAATAAATGCTGGCCCAGCCAGTGATGCCCACATCCCACAAATGAATAGATAAAACTTTGTGCTACTGCCTTGACTCTTATCCCTTGATTTGTTACAACTCGTCAAACTTGATCTCTTGTGTTGTTTAGAACACTTTTTACTTCCTTAGTTCTATAGTTTGCTGATGACTGGTGCCAGCAGGGTTCAGGTGCAGACTATCTCAATGGTAAAGCACCGATTTGATCCAGTGCTAATGATATTGACCATCAAACTTGAATTGATCTCTCACACATCAGTCTTTGAACCATGTATCAATTTCAGTAACGTTACTTGAGGAACTTTGCTAGGAATGTAAAAGCAGGTGGTAAGAATTTCTACAGGGTATCTTAAAAGGAATTGAGTAGGTCAAGTGAGTATTAGTCCTCTAGAGAGTGAGAGTGGGGAGTTAATTGTAGATAATAAAGAAGAGATGATTCTTCCTTCACTATATAGGATAGAAGAATACATTCCAGGGCATAAGTCAACAGGTGAAGGCAGAGAGGAGCTTAGTAAGGATTATAGGGTTGGGGTGGTGGGGTTGGGAAGATCTAGGTGGATCGTTCTTCAGAAGGTCCGTGTGGACTCAATAGGTTGAATAGTAACTGCTTCCAGACGGTAGGGATTGTACGATTCTACTACAAACGCGTTTGCTCTGGAATACACTGGCATCCAGGAGCTCCCACATGCTGCAGAGTTGGCATGTGTTATTTCAACGAACCACTTCAATAATTTATTCAGTTATTTGGTTCCCTTTTTAATAAATTCTCTGTTAACTCTGTCCACAGTCCCAATACTATTTTAAATGTTAAGAATTGAATCGGCTTTGACCACGTACCAAATACTTACCAAATGGTGAACTTTTTCCCTTGTAGTAAAGAACCAGTGCCAAAGGGTAAGCACTCAGCTTCCATATCCCCTGCTTTTGCTCATTCTTCTAACTGACTGCCTTTTGTGCTCCATCAGTTATGTTGTGTCTGGGAGTTCGGTGTGAATTCTACTCTCAAAGTGAATGGTTTTCAGAAAATTACTGTCAGTTAACAACTTCGGAAAAGCTTTAGGAGTATACCTCCCTTGGTTTCAGTTTATAAACTGCTTAAAAAGACTGGCAAAATGACTCAGCGTCATTCAAACCCGGTTTGGCACCATTGCGTTTATATCATGCCCGAGTGCAAAAGCTGCCCTTTAGGGCAGGTAGCTGACACTGCCACACTCCAGAGACTGATTACACTCTCAATCTGGAGTCAATCTGTCATTTTTAGGTCACGGTGAAGCAGAAAATCAACATTCACAGAAATGGAAACCTAAATGTCTCTGAGGACAAAGATTTCAACAAAAATATGTCTACAAATTTCTGGGAATTCCCCTGCTTTCTTAGCTGTTTACCAGCATTTAAGGAGGCTCTTTCTCCCATCCCTTCAACAGTCAGTTCTTCATTACAGCAGTCTAAAAATACTGTGCCTCATTATGTTGGGATTTCTCCTTGAGGGGATAGTGGGTGCTCAGTCAATGAGTAAAATCAAGACTGAGATCATCAGATGTTTAGGCACCACAGAATCAAAGGGTTTATTTTTTTATTAGATTACTTACAGTGTGGAAACAGGCCCTTCGGCCCAACAAGTCCACACCGACCCGCAACCCACCCATACCCCTACATTTACCCCTTACCTAACACCACGGGCAATTTAGCATGGCCAATTCACCTGACCCGCACATCTTTGGACTGTGGGAGGAAACTGGAGCACCCGGAGGAAACCCACGCAGACACGGGGAGAACGTGCAAACTCCACACAGTCAGTCGCCTGAGTCAGGGATTGAACCCGGGTCTCAGACGTTTATATTATGGTATGGTAACATAATTGTTCCATTACACAGTTATGGACTGATAATCCAGAAAGGAAGAAGTGTGGTGCTGGAAAAGCACAGCAGGTCAGGCAGCATCCAAGGAGCAGGAGCACTTTCTCCTGATAGTCCAGTGATCCAAGTTTGAATCCCCCTGATCCCAGGCAGGTTGAGAAATTTAAACTATTAATTAAACAAACTTGAATTTAAATGAAAAATAGTATCTATAATGGTCACCAGGAAGCCACCAGTTTGTCGTAAAATATTAAGCGTTTCACTTTTGTCATTTTGGGAAGGAAATCTCATTACCGCTATCTGGTCAGGCATACATGTGACTCCAGACCCATGATAATGTGGTTTGCTTTTGAATGTCCTCTGAACTGACCACAGATGTAAATCAGTTCAGAAATTGAGGGGTGAGCATTAAGTTCTAACCTTGCCAGTGACATCTATGTCCTGTGAATGAACACAAAAATCTTCCAGTAGATCTGTATTTTTCTCCATTCCAAATGTGTTCCTAGTTTCAAAGAAATTCTCATATATTTGCATCTCAGTCTAGACTAGCAAATGTCTTTGGGAAATGGTGATGATCTTTATAGTGAAGGTACAAATGAATGAACGGAATTTCAAGATTTTGATCCAGTGACTGAACCCTAATCCAAATATATGCTCAAGTCAAGCTGATAGGTCTTCCCTTCAAATGCTGACCATTCTGAGGAAGAGTCACTGTTCCCGAAACGTTAACACTGATTTCTCTCCACAGTTGCTGCCAGACCTCCTGACCTTTTCCAGCAATTTATGTTTTTGACCCGTATGTCAGTGCTGCAGTCAATGCATCTGTAGTTTCATTTATTTTACCTTCATGATGTCACTAATGTATAATAAATTATCAGTTTTAGAGTGGCTCATTAGTTAACAGCACCAGGGACCTGGGTTCGATTCTAATTACTCTGTGGAGTTTGCACATTCTCCCAGTGTTTGTGTGGGTTTCCTCCCACAGGTTAGGTGGATTGGCCATACTAAATGGCTCATAGTGTCCAGGGATTTGTAGGCTGTGAGTGTTAACCATGGGGTTATGGGGATGGGCTGGGTGTGGGTGGGATGCCTTTTGGAGGGTTAGTGCAGACTCGGTGGGCAAAATGGTCTCTTTAGTACTATAGGGGATTCTATGATTTCTGTTATTACAGTAGCTCAGATACTGAAACTGATCAGTGAAAGTAATTGAAAGTAAATACCTAACATCAGTAAAAGTGACTGTGAAGGTGTTGGATGAGCGGAGAAACCAAACTAATCCTTACCTGATATTTTGACTTGGTCTGGCCTACACTTGATGCCAGACCCAGAGTAAATGGCCGGTTTCTAACTATCAACGGAAATAGTGTAACAGACCACTCAGTCAGGGCAGGTATGGATGGAGAGTAAATCCCAGCTTTGCTAGTAAAGCTCGCATCTGGGAATGAAGAAGGAAAACCCCCAAATTCATCTGAAAACCTACTCTCCAGAGGCCGGACAAATAGACCAACCTGTTTGTTTCAGGCAGGTTGAACGTTTCCAATAGGGAGAGAAAAAAAATTCACACAGTCGCGTGAGGCATTTTAACTGTCATTGTTGCTTCAGAGAATAGCGACTATTTGGTGTGATTACAAAACAGAAATTTAATTTATAGGTTCAACTGTGAACGAACTCAGGTAATTTATAAACATGAGTTGAATCTGATTAGTTCGCATCTTGCGATCCATAGTGGTTTCGCTTCTTTTTCAATAACGTGTTCATTTTCTGTGGTATTTTTCATGTGGCCTCGGGTCAGTTGCCACGCTGTTGTCAGTTCTGAAATTCAAGTCATCTGACTCCATGACATTGATGTGGAGGTTTTGCTTGACTGCTTACACTTGTCACTAAGTCCTCAGCCAAGATTGCACATTCAAAATCACACTCGGCGTACCTTCTCCATCCCTTCTTACCTAATTGTCTAAATGCAAACCTTACAATGAAGGGTGGGGGGGGCAAGATTCATTCAAATTCCTCTCCTGTGTCTTTAATTTTCTTTTCTGGTGGTCGCCGAGATTGCAGCGAGGTAGAGGAGCAATGATTACGACTTTAATTAGTGTGACGTTAATTAGCAATGAAAACTTCAGTCGTCTGGCTGGTGATGAATGCTGTCAGTTAGAAGATGGGACTGAGAAATGGTGTGCAGAAATAGTGCAATTAAGTTGCTGCTCAAAGAATTTTAAAGAGAGCAATTAGACAGTGAGTGAAGTTTTGGATCTGATATTTCGTCCTCGTTTCTTCCTCAGATTTCGGAGTACAAAAGAGGAAGAGAATGGAAACAATCCCCTTGTCTCACTCTCATACTTCATAGCACTGGATCCCTGCCCCATTTTGACAAAAAAAATGCAGCTAATTCACACCGTGCCAGTTCAATGGTTCCGTGTGACATTCTGTCCATATTTACCTCATCCAGTGAAGGCATCAAAGTACTGGTTTGATACATGTGCTGCCATGTACTGCGGGATTCGAGATGAGGGATGAATTCAAATCAGTTTCCCTTTTTCACCTTACATTGTTGTTGACTAAATTCCCATGACTAATCACTTGGTTACGAACAGTAATAATTACCACTTCCAAGCGATTATTCATGAGTTCAACTGAGTGTCGACTGCAAAACCATGCTTTAAATTGAATGGCTTATAGTGGCCAGATACAGAGCAGCGGTGAAGAGATGTACCATTGTGACTGATTTCCATGAGCAAGCGTTACAATGAATTGCACACTCTACATATGTCAAGATGAACAAACCAATTAAGGTTTTCTCTTGGAGAGGGATAATAATCTGAAACTAAACTTGATAAGAACCCAAAAGAATTGGCTAATTGGACTTGCGCTTCTGCTTGTCCTGAAACCAACTCCATCTTTTATTGGTCAGCCCAGCCCACAAGTTGATGAGAACATATTCAGCTGGCAAAGCAGCCAATAGAAATTCATCCACATGTATTCAACCTGTCTCTGAGTAATGTAACAACTATAACTTTTGTTTCTCTGAGATGCAATTCACTGACACAACTCTGTCTCTCGATTCTTTCTCCAAGGAACATTAAAATGTAGATTTAAGTCTATTCAGTATATGGAGAGACTGGGATTTGTTTCACTGGTTGAGTGGTGACTTTATAGAGGTTTATAAAACCAAGACGGGCATAGACAGGGTTAATGGTAGGTTTTACTTCCCCCCCTAGGCTGGGGGATTTCAAGATTAGTGGGCACTTTTAAAGTGAGAGGAGAAAGATTTTAAAAAGACATGGGGAGGGGGCAATCTTTTTACACAGAACGTGGTTCTGTGTTGAATGAACTTCCTGAAGAAGTGGTAGAAGTGGGCAAGATTTTCCTGGAAGGAAAAACAGGACAGAGTATTATTTAAATAGTGGAAGATTGCAGCATGCTGTAGTGCAGAAGGACTTAGGAGTGCTCATATATATCAACTTTTAGAAAGACTAAAAGTTGATTTGCAAGTGCAACTGGTAATCAGGAAGCCAAATGGATTATTGGCTTTCATTGCTGATAGGATTGAATTTAAGAGCAGGGAGGTTCTGCTGCAATTGTACAAGGTGTTGGGGAGGACGCACCTGGAGTATTGTGCGCAGTTCTGGTCTCCTTACTTGGGGAAGGATACACTGGCTTTGGAAGCAGGGCAGAGGAGGTCAATCAGCTTGATTCCACAGATGAGAGGATTACCCAATGAGGAGAGGTTGAGCTGCCTGGGACTGTACTCGCTAGAATTTAGAAGAATGAGAGGGGATCTTATAGAAACATATAAATCATGAAAGGGATAGATAATATAGAGGCAGGCAAGTTGTTTCGGCTGGTGGATGAGACTAAGATTAGGGGGAGTAGATTTAAGACAGACATGAGGAGGAACTGCTTTTCCCCAAGAAAGTAGTGAATCTATGGGATTCTCTGCCCAAGGAAGCAGTAGAGGCAGCTTCATTAAATATATTCAAGGCACAGTTGGATGGGTTTTTGCATGGTTGGGGAATTAAGGGTCATGGAGATAATGCAGGTAGGAGGAGCCGAGATGATAGATAAATCAGCCATGATCTTAATGAATGGTGGAGCAGGCTTGATGGGCCAAATGGCCTACACCTGCTTCAACTACTATGAAACATTTAGATAGATACATGAATAGGAAAGATTAGAGGGATATGGGCCAGGAACAGGAGGTAGCACCAGTTTAGTTTGAGATTATGTTCAGCGTGGATTGGTTAGACCAAAGGGTCTGTTTCCATGCTATCTGACTCTATGAGGATGTTAAATTAACTGCCCAAATAAATAGCAGATGCAGGTCCAGTTGCAACATTTAAAAGACATTTGGACAGGTACATGAAGAGGAAAGGTTTAGAAGGATATGGGCCAAAGGCAAGCAAATGGGATTAGTTTAGTTTGGGAAATTTACCTTGGATGAATTGGACTGAAGGGTCTGTTTCCATGCTGTATGACTCTAACTCAGAACTGATGTGGCAGTAAAACGACCGGATCTTTACTCTTTATATTTTCACACTAAACTGTATATGGTAATAAACATATTTGCAAGTATATTAGATCATATGCTCACTTCTGGTTGAGGAGAGTTTCAGGAGGATGAGAATATACCCCCAGTATTAGATTAGATTTCCTACAGTGTGGAAACAAACCATTCGGCCCAACAAATCCACATTGACCATTCAAAGAGTAACCCACCCAGGTCCATTTCTCTCTGACTAATGCACCTAACACTATGGCAATTTAGCACCTGACCTGCGCATCTTTGGACCATGGGAGGAAACCGGAGCGAAATCCAGACAGACACAGAGAGAATGTGCAAACTCCATACAGACAGTCACCTGAGGCTGGAATCGAACCTGGGTCCCTGGCGCTGTGAGGCTGCAGTGCTAACTGCAGAGCCACTGTTACTTACAAAAGAATATAAGGAACAAAGACAAGAATAATCTATTCAGCCTTTCAAGCCTGCTCCACCATTCAGAGCTGAAAATGTGTTGCTGGAAAAGCGCAGCAGGTCAGGCAGCATCAAAGGAGCAGGAGAATCGATGTTTCGGGGCATGAGCCCTTCTAGGATGCTGCCTGACCTGCTGCACTTTTCCAGCAACACATTTTCAGCTCTAATCTCCAGCATCTGCAGTCCTCACTTTCTGCTCCACCATTCAGACAAGATAATGGCTGATATTCCAGTTCAGCGGCACCTTCCAACCTATCCTAAGAACCCAGATTCTCTGTATACCCAAAAATCGTGAATATACTCAATGACTGAATATTCACAGCCTCCTGAAGTGGCCAATTCAAAGATTCACAACTGCCTTAGTGAAAGAATTGTTCTGCATCTGAGTACTAAATGACCCAGTTGTAACGCTGAGGCTAGATCCCTCACCTCTCAACTCCCTGGGCTGTGTAAACTCCTCCCAGTACAGCCCCCCCAGTGTATTATGAACCCAGTATCTGCTCAATCTAGACCCACAGGACAATCACTAAATCACTGAAGTCTCGTGAGGTTCCCTCTCAGAAAGTCATTCTTACCTTTAGGTAAGAAGATCAAAACCACATACAGCCCTCAAGATCCAATTTAAATAAATGTGAGGGGCTGCATCTTTGTCAGCCAAATCAGAGCAGGACTTATATACCTAATGGCAGGGTCCTGGGGTGTGTTGCTGACAAAGAGATCTTGGGGTGCAGGTTCATAGTTCCTTGAAAGTGGAATTGCAGGTAGACAGGTTTATTTGCTTGACTTTTGGTCTATGCATTGAATATAGGAGTTGGGATTCTTTCCTGAAGAAGGGCTCATGCCCGAAACGTCAATTCTCCTGCTCCCTGGATGCTGCCTGACCTGCTGCGCTTTTCCAGCAACACATTTTTCAGCTATAGGAGTTGGGATGTCATTTTTTGAGTGTATAGGTCATTGATTAGGCCACCTGGCCATGTTCAGTTCTGGTGTCCCTACTATTAGAAAGATGTAGTTAAACTTGAAACGGTGTAGAAAAGATTGACAAGGATGTTGCCAGGGTTGGAGGGTTTGAGCTATAGGGAGAGGCTGAATATGCTGGAGCTATTTTCCCTGGAGTCTTAGAAGCTAAGGGATGACCTTATAGAGGTTTATAAAATCATGAGGGGCATGGATAGGGTGAATAGCCAAAGTCTTTTCCTTGGGGTGGAAGAGTCCAGAACTAGAGGATACAGGTTAAGGTGAGAGTGGAAAGATTTATAAGGAGCCTAAGGGCAACGTTGTCACACAGAGGGTGGTACATGTATGGAGTGAGCCGCCAGAGGAAGTGGTGGAGGCTAGTAGTACAATTACAACATTTAATAGGCATCTGGATGGGTCCATGAATAGGAAGGGATTAGAGGGAAATGAGCCAAGTGCTGGCAAATGGGACTAAATTAATTTAGGATATCTGGTCAACATGGATGAGTTGGACCGAAGGGTCTGTTTCTGTGCTGTACAACTCTATGACTCAAAGTAGTTTCACTAATAGCCTAAATAATGACAGTATCATCTCTTTACATTTACACTCTTAACTGCATTATAATAAAGATTAATGTACCATCTGATTTCTAATTGCTAGTTGCTCCTGTTTGTTAACTTTCTAAGATTCATGTATTCACCAGGCTTTCTCTGAACACTCATCTTTCCTTGTAACTCACCATTTAAACAATATATTGCATTTAAATATTCACATCTGCCAGGACCTTTTCCAGTCATTTCACTCTATTTTTCATTCTGTAGCCACTTTGCTTCCTAATCACTGTTTACCTTCCTATCCAACATCATATCATTCGCAAATTTAGAAGTTACTCAGAATATAGTTGTCAATGTAGTAGATTTTAAATAGCCGAGGGGCAAGTACTAATTCTTATGGCACCTCACCAGTCACACCCCAAAAGCAACCCATTTATCCCTGCTGCTTGTTTTCAGTTCCTAATCCTCAATCTGATGTATTACCCTCAATCTCATGAAATTTACTTTTCTCGAATAACCTATCGTGAGATACACAAATCTAATGCACTCTGTCTATCCAAACTACTGAGCCACAATCTGGAAAATATCAAAGCAGATTTGTCAACTGTGACTTCCCTTTCATGAGCTGACTCTACCAATCAGATCATAATTTCATAAATTTCCTGTTATCATGTGCCGATTAACAGATTCTATCATTACTACTGACTTCAGAGTTAACAGCACTCTATTCCCCACATTCTCCCACCTTCCTTCTTTGAAGGTTACATTTGTTATTTTCCAATCATTGGGAACTATTTTTAAAGCCAAGAAATTTTGTCAGATCGAAGCCAATGCATCTGCTACCTCTAGCTATGTCTTTTGAAACTCTAAAATGTCGACCATCAGTCTTAGAGCACTAGTCACCTTTTTCATTCATTAGTTTCTCCAGATTAGTTTCTTTTCTGATGTTCATTTATTTAATTTTCACTAGAGACTTTGACTCCTCTTGAAATGTTTTGTTTGTCTTCTGCTGTGAAGGCAGACACAAAGTATTTACAATATCTCTGTAATAGAGCCATAGAGTCATGCCAGTCCAACCAGTCCATGCCAACCATAATCCCAAAATAAACTAGTCCCACTTGCCGGCTCCTAACCCATATCCCTCCAAACCTTTCCTACTCATGTACTTATCCAAATACCTTTTAAATGTTGTAATTGTAACCACATTCACCACTTCCTCCAAAAGTTCTTCCACACGTGAACCACCCTCAGTGTGAAATATTTACAATGTCTTTTTTAAAAATCTCTCTACCCTCTCACCTTAAAAGGTGCCCCCTCATCTTGAAATTCCCCGGCTAGGGAAAAAAAACAACTGAAAATGTGTTGCTGGTTAAAGCACAGCAGGTTAGGCAGCATCTCAGGAATAGGGAATTCGACGTTTCGAGCATAAGCCCTTCATCAGGAATGAGAGAGAGTAGCCAAGCAGGCTAAGATAAAAGGTAGGGAGGAGGGACTTGGGGGAGGGGCGATGGAGGTGGGACAGGTGGAAGGAGGTCAAGGTGAGGGTGATAGGCCGGAGTGGGGTGGGGGCGGAGAGGTCAGGAAGGAGATTGCAGGTTAGGAGGGCAGTGCTGAGTTGAGGGAACCGACTGAGACAAGGTGGGGGGAGGGGAAATGAGCTTTAACCAGCAACACATTTTCAGCTGTGATCTCCAGCATCTGCAGACCTCATTTTTTTACTCGAAAAAAAACAACTACCATGAACTCTATCGCTACCTCTCATTATTTTATGAACTTCTATCAGATTGCCTCTCAACCTCCAGCCCCCTGGTTAAAAAAAAGGTCCCAGCCTATCCAGCCTTTGTAACGCAAATTTTCCAAACCCAGCAACATCCTGTCATTTCCTTGTTCCTCATCACAATTTCACCCATTGCAGTTTTTTGTCCTTTGTTTTTACGTCTTTGGCTGGTTTATTCACATATTCTCATTTCTCTGCTTTAAATCAATTTCTCGATCATCTTTTGTTTAGTTCTTAAGATGTTCCTAATCCCTAAATTAACTATGCTTAGCAACAACATTATAAATCTAAACCTCGAATCTAAATTATATTTCACTTCTCTTGTCGCCCATCATTGCAATAAATTTTCTGTGAGATTTTTATTCCTTAAGATACTTTCTATTTGCTGTGAATTATGAGTTAAGTGTTCATTGTTATTTATCTAACACATTTTTAAAACAAATTTCTTAATCTATTTTAGCTAATGTTCCCAATACTTATGTAGCTGGTTTCAGACTTAACTAACTGCTCTTAAACAAAATTTTTAAATTCCATGATATTGTGATCCCTCTTTCCAAGAGTTTCTTGGAGTGCAATCTTATCATTACCCCACTCTGTTTACACTATATGACATCTGAAAAGAAAAATGTTTCTTCATTGGTTTTTAACTCACCATTCTAGAAAATTATTCTCTATGCACTCCATGAACTTATTCTTCACACAATTAAGATATAGTTGGTTTTCTGAATCAATATGTCAAATAAATTCCTCCATGATTTCTGCCTTGCTTTTGACATATGTGTCACAAATGACTTGACGTGTACCAAATTCAACTCCTGTTAGGAAGCCTATGAACTAATTACACCAATGTTTTCTGTCATGTCTTGTTGCTTAGCTTGACCTAATATCTTTATCTTTTTATTCACAGGCAAACCTCCTATTCCTCTTTGGCTAAATTTTCCACATCCCTTCATTTTTATCTGTACCATCAATCTATTTTGTTGCAAATCTAGTTTGACTCACTGGACTGAGATGTATGAATGAGAATTAGTGATTGTCAATCACTAATGCAATTGAATAAAAGTCACATCTATCTCCTCACCACATTTTCCTTTCTCCCCTTTACTTGGGCTCCAGAGTCAAACAGCGCTGACCAACCAGTCCATGCCAAATATAATCCCAAACTAAACTAGTCCCACCTGCCTGCTGTTGGCCTGTATCCCTCCAAATCTACTTGAAGAAAATCTATCCCAAGATATTATTGTAATTTCTGATATAACTGATTGATTTGGTAAGCCAGCAATATTTTTAAGAAATATGTTCATTTTGAGGAGGGACAAATACACTCACATTTACCTCATCCCAATAGCAGCCCACTAAATCTTCAATCCTTGTAGCAATTCACAAGTAACATCAAAACACTGAACAAAATGATAATTAATTTTATGCTGAAAATTATATATTCCTTGCACCAGCTTGCATGAAGTTCAGGGGCCGCTCCACAAGTCATTGTCATTAGTGCATTTTGTTCTGATTTTTAAAATGAGTTTTTAATGTGCATTGTTTAACCACTAAAGATCATGCTGTAGGAAGAATCCAAATAAAACATTGAGAAGTGAGAGCAAGGACCAGAGGACTGCTGGGAAGGTGAGTGAACCCGCCCTCCACCTCTAACCAAAAAAACTGGACTCTGTGATGAGTTGATCAGGTAAGGATTTTCTATTTCCATTTTTTAAATTGTTTTATTGAGTGATTTCGTGAAAAAAGAACTTTCCTTTATCATTTACCTAAGGCTAATATTCAATTTAAGGCTAGAAATGGCAGGCGATCTCAGACCCGTGTTATGCTCCTCTTGCTCAATGTGGGCTGGTGTCCCTGACTCCTTCACGTGCAGGAAGTGCATCCAGTCTTGTTAGACTGAATGACGGCTCTGGAGCTGCGGATGGACTCACTTTGGAGCATATGCTTTGCTGAGGGGGTCGTGGGTAGCACGTTTAGTGAATTGGTCACACCGGAGATTAGGGTTGCTGAGACAGAAACAGAATGGGTGAGCAAAAAGCAGAGAACAAGCAGGAAGGCAGTGCAGGTGTCCCCTGCTGTCACCTCCCTCCAAAACTGGTATACCGTGTTGGATACTGTTGGGGAAGATGGCTCACCAGGGGAAGGCAGCAGTTGCCAGGTTCATGGCACCGTAGTTGGCTCTGCAGTTCAGAAGGGCAGGAGAAAAAATGGATGGGCTACAGTCATAGGGGTTCAACTGTAAAAGGAGTAGATAGGTGGTTCAGTGGTCGAAAACAAGACTCCTGAATGGTATGATGCCTCCCAGGCGCACAGGCACAGGAGGTCTCGGAACAACTGCAGAACATTCTCAAGGGGGAGGGTAAACAGCCAGCTGGTGTGGTGCACATAGGCACAAACGATATAGATAAAAAATGAGATGAGGTCCTCCAAGCAGAATTTAGGGAGTTAGGAGCTAAATTAAAAAGGAAGACCTCAGAGGTAGCAATCTCAGGATTGCTACCAGTGCCACGTGCTAGTCAGAGTAGGAATGATAGAATAAGCAGGACGAATGCATCGCTTAAGAGATGGTGCAGGGTTCAGAGTTTTGGGACATTGGGACAAGTTCTGGGGGAGATGGGACTATTACAAATTGGACAGTCTCCACCTGGGCTGGACTGGAACCAATGCCCTTGGGGGTGCCTGTGATAATGCTGCTAGGGAGGGTTTAAACTAATGTGGCAGGGAATGGGAACCAAAGGAGGTTAGAGGACAGTAAGGAAGCAGTAACTAAAGCTTGTAAGTAAGTAGATAGTGAAGTCAGCATGACTAAGGGGAAGAGGAGGCAGGGAGCAGGTGATGAATGCAAAGGGACTGGTGGTCTGAGGTGCATTTAATTTAATGCAAGAAATGTAGTAGGTAAGGCAAATGAACTTAGAGCTTGGATTAGTACCTGGGACCATTATGTTATTGCTATTACTGAGACTTGGTTGAGAGAAGGGCATGTTTGGCAGCTAAACATCCCAGGATATTGATGCTTCAGGCAGGACAGAGAGGGAGGTAAAAGGGGTGGAGGAGTTGCATTACTGGTCAGAGACGATATCACAACTGTGCTGAAGGAGGGCACTATGGAGGACTCAAGCAGTGAGGTAATACGGGCAGAGCACAGAAATAGGAAGGGTGCGGTAACCATGTTGGGGCTATACTACAGGCTTCCCAACAGTGAGCATAAATTAGTGGTGCAAATGGGTAAACAGATTATGGAAAGATGTTGGAGCAACAGGGTGGTGATAGGAGATTTTAATTTTCCCAATATTGACTGGGATTCGCTTAGTGTTAGAGGTCTAGATGGAGCAGAATTTGTAAGGAGCATCCAGGAGGGTTTTCTGGAGCAGTATGGGGCCATACTAGACCTGGTGTTGGGAAATTAACCCAGCCAGGTGGCTGATGTTTCAGTCGGGGATTATTTTGGAAATAGTGATCACAATTCCTTAAGTTTTAGAATACCCATGGACAAGGACGAGAGTGGTTCTAAAGGAAGAATACTAAATTGGGACAAGGCCAACTATATCAAAATTCATCAGGAATCAGGGAAAGTAGGTTGGGAGCAGCTGTTTGAAGGTAAATTCACATTCGATATGTGAGAGGTTTTTAAAGAGAGGTTGCTTAGAGTTCAGGAGAGATATGTTCCTGTGAAAATGAGGGATAGAAATGGTAAGATTAGGGAACCTGGATGACAGGTGAAATTGGGAGACTTGCTAAGAGGAAAAAAGGAAGCGCACATAAGGTCTCGGCGACTGAAGACAGACAAAGCTTTGGAAGAATAGCGGGAATATAGGACCAATCTGAAACGAGGAATTAAGAAAGCTAAAAGGGGTCATGAAACATCTTTTGCAAACGGGGTTAAGGAAAATCCCAAAATCTTACTTTCATATATAAGGAGCAAGAGGGTAACTACAGAAAGGGTTGGCCCACTCAAGGACAAAGGAGAAAAGTTATGGGTGGAGTCAGAGAAAATGGGCATGATTCTTAACAAGTACTTTGCATTGGTATTCACTGAGGAGAGGGACATGATGGATGTTGAGGTTAGAGATAGATCTTTGAGTACTCTAAATCAAGTTGGCATAAGGAGGGAGGAAGTTCTGGGTATTCTAAAAGGCATTAAGGTAGATAAGTCCCCAGGTCCGGATAAGATCTACCCCAGGTTACTAAGGGAAGAGAAAGGAAATAGTTGGGGCTTTAACAGATATCTTTGCAGCATCCTTGAATACAGGTGAGGTCTCGGAGGACTGGAGAATTGTTAATGTTGTTCCCTTGTTTAAGAAGGGCAGCAGGGATAATTCAGGTAATTATGGATCAGTGAGCCCGATGTCAGTGGCAGGGAAGCTGCTGGAGAAGATACTGAGGGATAGGATCTATTTATATTTGGAAATAAATGGGCTTATCAGTGATAGGCAACATGATTTTGTGCAGGGAAGGTCATATCTTACTAACTTAATAGAATTATTTGAGGAAGTGACAAAATTGATAGATGAGGGAAGGGCTGTAGATGTCAGATACATGGACTTTAGTAAGGTGTTTGATAAGGCTCCCCATGGTAGGTTGATAGAGAAGGTGAAGTCGCATGTGCTCCAGGGTATTCTAGCCAGATGGATAGAGAACTCATTGGGCAATAGGAAACAGTAGTAGTGGAAGGGAGTTTTTCAAAATGGAGAACGGTGACCAGTGGTGTTTCACAGGGATCAGTGCTGGGACCACTGTTGTTTGTGTTATACATAAATGATCTGGAGAAAGTTATTGGTGGTCTGATTAGAAAGTCTGCAAATGACACTAAGATTGGTGGAGTGGCAGATGGTGAAGGGGATTGTCAGAGAATACAGCAGAATATAAATAGATGGGCAGGGAAATAGCAGATGGAGTTCAATCCGGGCAAATGCGTGGTGATGCATTTTGGAAGATCTAAATTTAAGAGCAATCTATACAGTAAATGGAAAAGTCTTGGGGAAAATTGACGTACAGAGAGATCTGGGTGTTCAGGTTCATTGTTCCCTGAAGGTGGCAATGCAGGTCAGTAAAGTGGTCAAGAAGGCATACGGCATGTTTTCCTTCATCGGATGGTGTATTGAGTACAAGAGTTGGCAGGTCATGTTATAGTTGTATAGGACTTTGGTACGGCCGCAATTGGAATACTGCATACAGTTCTGGTCGCCACATTACCAAAAGGATGTGGATGCTTTGGAAAGGTGCAGAGGAGGTTCACCAGGACGTTGCCTGGTATAGAGAGTGCTAGCTAGGAAGAGACATTAAGTAGATTAGGATTATTTTCATTAGAAAGATGGAGGTTGAGGGGGTACCTGATTGAGATCTGTAAAATCATGAGCGGTATAGATAGGGTGGATAGCAAGAAGCTTTCTCCCCAGAGTGGGGGACTCAATTACTAGGGGTCATGAGTTCAAAATGAGAGGGCAAAGATTTAGGGGAGGTATGTGTGGAAAGTTCTTTATGAAGAGGGTGGTGGGGGCCTGGAATGCGTTGCCAGCAGAGGGGTAGGGGCGGGAACAATAGCGTCATTTTAGATGTATCAAGACAGATCCATGAATGGGCAGGGAGCAGATGAATACAGATCCTTAGAAAATAGGGCACAGGTTTAGGTAGAGGATCTGGATCAGTGCAGGCTTGGAGCACTGAAGGGCCTGTTCCTGTGCTGTAATGTTCTTTGTTCTTTGTTCTTTCTTGTTTGAGGTGTTGGAAACTGAATCTCACGAATAAGACAAGGATAAAAGCTTTCTGTTTGGAATAAAAAATCTGCAGTGGAATCAATTGGTGCCTTTTAAAGTACAGCATTGCATGTCATCGGAACGTGTGTTGTGCATATGGTGTTGAGGTCTGGCAGCTCAAACACAAGGCCTTGTTCTTCTTGAGATGGGATTTCAAAAGCACTGTCGGGTGATCTTTACTGAATAGGAGAAAGTGAGGACTACAAATGCTGGAGAACAGAGCTGAAAATGTGTTGCTGGAAAAGCGCAGCAGGTCAGGCAACATCCAAGGAGCAGGAGAGTTGACGTTTTGGGCATGAGCCCTTCTTCAGGAATCTGTAGAGGGAGGAAGAGAGCGTCTTTAAGGAAGGCATCCTTGCAAGAGTATTCGCAGTAGGTAAAAATCTTCTAGGAGAAAATGAGGACTGCAGATGCTGGAGATCAGAGCTGAAAATGTGTTGCTGGAAAAGCACAGCAGGTCAGGCAGCATCCAAGGAGCAGGAGAATCGATGTTTCAGGCATGAACCCTTCTTCAGGAATGAGGAAAGTGTGCCCAGCAGGCTAAGATTCGCAGTAGGTTAAAATCTTCTAGGAGAAAGTGAGCACTGCAGATGCTGGAGATCAGAGCTGAAAATGTGTTGCTGGAAAAGCACAGCAGGTCAGGCAGCATCCTAGAACGGCTCATGCCCGAAACATTGATTCTCCTGCTCGTTGGAAGCTGCCTGAACTGCTGACCTTTACTGAATGCAGAGATGAACTCATTAGAATGAAAATACAACAGCTGGACAAATATTGGCACTTCATCCAAGTCACCATCCAGAATCGTGCTGACAATGACAGCAGTGGCTTAGAGAAGAATGCATTTGAAGAAACATTGGTCAGATTTAGCTGGAACACAAGACAATACTTCCTTTAGCATTGAAAATGGGGTTATAAGGAATCAGTTGACTCAGATTTCACCTTATGTTAGTGGAAGTTGCCAATTGAATTTGGACATGATTACACCAATGGCTTGTCAAGAAATCCTTTCATTGAATATAGGGTTCAACAAATCCAATTGAAAGAAGATGTCTGCTTTATAAAGAGAGACTGCCTTGTGTGTAATGAGTCTTCATGTTTGACAGCACAAAGCTCAATGTTCGTTTCATTGAAGTTCACAAAATTGCAGCTCCCCAAAATATCAAGCATGAAGACCTGCTATATCAAATCCAGTTGGCACTTGCTGGTCTAGCTAACTTTGTACTTTAGATTCATCATGTCCCACTCCAGAGACTTGATGGCATAATCCAGGTGATGGGGTGGTGCATTGGCTCATGATAAAAGGCAGAATTTGAGGCCCTGTCTTCCCTCACAGATGGATGTAAAGGATTTTACAGTAGCTCTGCTGGGGACTTGACAAATATTTATCTCTGAATCAACATGCCTATGACAGATTATCTATTGATAGTGTGAGAGCTTTCTGTGTACAAACTGGTTGTCATACTTGCTAAGTTAAAACATGACCACACTTCAAAGATACTTTATGGGCTGCAATGCCCCATGGAATGTCTTGAGGTTGGGAAGAGGTTATAAAAGTGCAGGTTCCTATTGTTTATAAATTCTGAAAATTGGGGACACCCCATAAAATGAGTGTGGGTGTTAAAGGCAGTGGTGATTATCTATGAAGGTTTCCTGCTCCACTTCAACGGAACAGGCCTGCTGAATATGGTTGACAGATTTTGGTGACTCTTCTATCAGATTTCGCTCCTTGAGGGGAAAACCTGTTCAGAAGCAGAGTAGCTGAGGGGCATTGATAAGGTGGCCGAATGGGCAGACCCCTGGCAGATGAATTTCAATGCAGAGAAAGGTGAGGTGATGCATTTGGAATCGTGGAGAGACAGGAAATGGTCCAACTTTCAGGGGAGTACAGGAGCAGGGGGATCTCAGGGTTTGAGAACATAATTCTCTGAACAGAAGGAGGCAAGTTGAAATAGTTGTTAATAAGGCTTATAGGATCCTTGGGTTTATAAGTAGAGGCATAGGGTATAAACTGGGGAGATGATGTCTCAGTGATATTATCACTGTCTGTTAATCCAAAGACCCAGGTAATGTTCTGGGGACCCAGCTTCACATCCTGCCATGGCAGATTAGATTAGATTCCCTACAGTGTGGAAACTGGCCCTTCGGCCAAACAGTAACCCACCCAGACCTATTTCCCTCTGACTAATGCACCTAACGCTATGGGCAATTTAGGCATGGCCAACTCACCTGACCTGCACATCTTTGTGACTGTGGGAGGAAACCGGAGCACCCAGAGGATACCCACGCAGACACGGGGAGAATGTACAAACTTCACACAGACAGTCACGCAAGGCTGGAATCGAACCTAAGACCCTGGTGCTGTGAGGCAGCAATGCTAACCACTAAGCCACCATGGTGGAATGTGAATTCAATAAACATCTGGAATTGAGTCCAATGAAAACCTTGAATCCCCTGTTGGTTGTGAGAACCTATCTGGTTCACTTATGTCCTTTAGAGTAGGGAACTGCCAACGTACCCTGGACTTGATGGGCCAAATGGCCTGTTTCTACACTGTAGGAGTTCTATGAAAGAGGTGGATATATATTTGAAAGTTAGACTTTCGAGGGCTACAGTGATCGGGTTGGAGGATGTAACTAGGTTGGTAGCTCCTTCGGAAGCCAGTACTTTCAAATTCTATGCTTCTATGATGCACAACCGCTGAGTGTTCCTTCAGGGAGAGAGTGATGGAGGAGGAGGTTTGTGAAAGTGGAGGGAATGGAGTGGGCATGGAGGGAGTAGTATAAGGAGTGAACCATTGCATCTGGTGACTCTATCTTGATGCATTCTACTCACCTTCTAATATTAATGGGCACTTTGTGGCAGGGCTGCAGTTAGAACCAGCGGCCTCATAGCTAATCCCATCTCTCACCCACCACCCTCAACTCATGGGACCTCTGCAAAGTTACACACTATTGCTTATTCCATCATGTAACTGAAATGACCTTGCCATGTGGGGAATTGCCCGCACATTTGATGCAAACTCAGCTGATATTTGGTGCTGCCAGGCTGTGTTTAACACCCTTCATCAAGGGTTAACAAAATCCTTCAGTGTAAATACACAAAAGGGCATGAAAATGGAAGACGAAATTAGAAGGCATTAAATATATCACTGTACATAATTCTGATTAATCACCCCGTGTGATTTTCATAGAAGCCCTACAGCGCGGAAGCAGACCATTCAGCCCATCGAGTCTGCACTAACCTTCCGAAGATCATTTCACCCAGATCCAACCCCCTACCCTATCCCTGTAACTCTACATTTCCCATGGCTAATCCACCTATTCTGCACAACACTGCACATTATGGCCAATTTAGCATGGCCAAACTGCACATCTGTGGAACATGGGAAGAAATCAGAGCACTCAGAGGAAACCAACTAAGACATGGGGAGAATGTGCAATTTCCACCCAGAGAGTTGCCCAAGGTTGTTATCAAACTTAGGTCGTGACGCTGTGAAACAGCAATCTAACCAGTGATAGATTTTGCCTACAACATGACATTTTATCTGATGTGGCAGTGCTTATGTTATTTCCAAAAATTTAAGAAACTGGTATGGATATTGTTAAAAATCACACAACACCAGGTTATAGTCCAACTGGTTTAATTGGAAGCACAGTAGCTTTCGGAGCCACGCTCCTTCATCAGGTGATAGTGGAGGGCTCGATCGTAACACAGAATTTATAGCAAAAATTTACAGTGTGATGTAACTGAAATCATACATTGAAAAATTGATTGTTAAGCCTTTCATCTGTTAGAATACAGTATGTATTTTATGTTAATTACAAAACCTTTTTTTTGTAAAGTTACATTCTCGGGTTAGCTGTTACAATGGTGATAGCTAGACAATATGTTGAAGGTGTTAGCCCCCTGTGTTCTCTGTCTATGACATGATGTTTAGATTGATTCTAATCTAAAAAGTGAGATAACAGAGTTTTACATAAATTCATGCAGTTTTTGAGCTCAGAGTTCTACATGAATGCATGCAGTTTTTGAGCAAAGTACAATGTAACTCTGCAAGTACAAATTCACCCCACAAAATATATGTGTGCATGTGGGTCTTTGTCTGTTTGTGTGTCTGTCTGGGGTGGAGAGTGTGAGTGTGAGAAAATGTGTGTGTGTGTGTGTGTGTGTGTGTCTGTGTGTGTAGTGAGTGCAGAGTGTCTTAAGGCTGTGAGGGGGTGCATGTGTGAGTGTGGGAGTGTGTGTGACTATAAGGGTGTATGTGGGTGTCTGTGTGCACGTCTGTGTGTACCTGTGTCCGTATGTATGTGAGAGTGTGTGTGTATAGGAATATCTATGTGTGTGTGTAGTGCAATGGTGATCACCTGTAATGTGACATGAACCCAAGGTCCCGGTTGAGACCCTCCCTATGGGTACCGAACTCAGCTATCAGCCTCTGCTCGGCCACTTTTCTCTAATGCCTGTCCCGAAGTCCACCTTGGAGGATAGTCACCCGAAAGTCCGAGGCTGAATGTCCACAGCAAGGAACCATAATGACCTCCTCAGGAGACAGACACGTGCTGCAACTGACAGAGTACCCTTCATTGTTCAGTACTTCCCAGGAGCTGAAAAATTATGCCATGTTCTTCGTGACCTGCAACACAGTATCAATGAGGATGAGCACCTCACCAAGACCTTCCCCACACCTCCACTACTTGTCTTTAAACAACCGCCAAATCTCAAACAGATCATTGTTCGTAGCAAACTGCCCGGGTCTCAGGCCAACTCCATACAACCCTGTCACGGTGGACGCTGCAAGACATGTCAGATTGTGGACATAGATACCACTATTACACGTGGGGACACCTCCCACCTTGTACGTGGCAGGTACTCATGTGACTCAGCCAACTTTGTCTATCTTATACGTTGCAGACAAGGATGCCCGGAGGCATGGTACATTGGGGAAACCAAGCAAAGACTACGACAACGGATGAATGGGCACCGCACAACAATCAACAGACAGGAGGGTTCCCTCCCAGTTGGGGAACACTTCAGTGGTCCAGGACATTCGGACCTTCAAGTGACCATCCTCCAAGGTGGACTTCAGGACAGGCAGCAGAGAAAAGTGGCCGAACAGAGGCTGATAGCTAAGTTCGATACCCATAGGGAGGGCCTCAACCGGGACCTTGGGTTCATGTCACATTACAGGTGACCACCATTGTACTACACAGACTCACAGATATTCCTACACACACACTCTCACATACACACGGACACAGGTACACACAAACGTGCACTCAGACACCCACACACACCCTTATAGACACACACACACTCCCACACTCCCACATGCACCCCCTCACAGACTTAAGAGACTCTGCACTCACTACACACACACACACTTTCTCATACTCACAACCCCCACCCCAGACAGACACACACACACAGACAAAGACCCACATGCACACATATATTTTGTGGGTGAATTTGTACTTGCAGAGTTACATTGTGCTTTGCTCAAAAACTGCATGCATTCATGTAGAACTCTGAGCTCAAAAACTGCATGAATTTATGTAAAATTCTGTTATCTCACTTTTTAGATTAGAATCAATCTAAACATCAGGTCATAGACAGAGAACACAGGGGGCTAAAACCTTCAACATATTGTCTAGCTATCACCATTGTTAACAGCTAACCTGAGAATGTAACTTTACAAAAAAAAGGTTTTGTGATTTAAGAAAGAAAGAAGTGAAACTAACAGTTGAAAGGCTTAACAGACAAACAATTTTTCAATGTATAATTTCAGTTACATCACACTGTAAATTTTTGCTATAAATTCTGTGTTACGATTGAGCCCTCCACTATCACCTGATGAAGGAGCATCGCTCCGAAAGCTAGTGCTTCCAATTAAACCAATTCGACTATAACCTGGTGGTGTGTGATTTTTAACTTTGTACACCCCAGTCCAACACCGGCATCTCCAAGGTAAGGATATTGTGGTACTGAAAAATCCAGTGGACACTTGTTACAGTTAACTGTTATGTATAAACATTACATTCACCTAGCCTTTAAGTGGCTGGATTAATATTAAGCAATTCATTTACAACAGAGGATCATACTTTTTAGCAGAGTGTCATGCTTCACATAATTAAAGGTAAGATGAAAAATGAGACCCTCGGGTCACGAGAATGTGTCTTAAAAGTATATTAATATTTACAATATGTTGTCGGTCTGAAATAATACAATTACTTCAGCTCAGTTATAAGGAGCACTGGAGTTTTACCTACCTGTTCTACTGGAAAATTTGGAGGCAACCTGAAGATGTCAGGATTCCTGCATGCTGCAGAGCGTTAACTCGGGGGTTCACATGATATCACTTATCAGTTCCCAGCCTGGGACTCAGCCTGACTGACAGGTGACAGGATCAGAGGACAGTGCACAGGACAGTGTTGGGTTAATTCTGGTGGAGTTTTAAAGCTATGGGTCCTAGGATTTCATACAGAGAATTGGACATTTAGGGAGCAAATGGTTATAAGGGAGTTTGTTATGGACCAGAGCAGACCCCCTCAAAATATTTTAAGAAGGTAGCCTAAACCCTAAACTTTTCTTATTTTAAAGATGTGAAATGCCGTGTTCCAGATGAGATGTGACTGGTCAAACTACTCATTCATTAAGCAAAATACAATTTATTTAAACTTTAGGGATGGGCAATAAATGCTAGTCAGCCAGCAACGCCTAAATCCAAAAAGTGAATAAATAAAAATAACTGTAGTTAAAATACAAACAAAAGAAAGAGGAGTTTAGAATAATTTAACTACTAGAACAACATTAAGCCAATAATAGATACAGTACCAATTACTAATTAACTGTTCCAATATAGTAGCATCCCATAAACACACCCCTTGGCAAAAAGGCAAATTCAGAGACATTCTTACATGCAGTTGTCCAATCCAGGAGGAAGAAACATTAAGACAAAATTCAGAGAATGTAGCAGCCAAAAGACATTCACTGAAGCTTCCAATTGTTTTGAGACCTCAAACAGCTTCCGACTGCTTAAAGCTAAAACACTGGAAAGCCTAGTCAGAGAGAGCTGGCCACACCCAGCTGTTTCCATAATTCCAACTTTTAGAAAATCCTAAAAACCTTGCAAGTTGTTCACTTAAGTTGTTTTCAAGTAGCCTTTTGGCACCTCTGCCATGCAAGCTCTCTTCAAAAAAGACCAGGACAAAATAACCTTTTAAAGTTATCATCACAAGTGTCCAATAGTGATGACATGTATTTCTAGACATTGCATCATGTCTTCTCCCATGCTTCAGCCATTTTTTAGCCAAGATACCCATCCTTGTGAAATGTTGACTTCTCACACTGATTAGAAAGCAAAGAGACTCATTCTCTAATCGAATGATGTGTGACTATCAAGCATTCTTATATCTGGGGAAGAGAAATATTCAAAGAAAATTTCAATAAATACCTAATGGTTTTTAACATCCTGATGGGTTTTCTCCCGGGATGCACATGGCAGTGTTCTGCCAAATCCACGTCAATTCCAGATGTTACCGACCAGATGCTGGGCAAACAGCATCCTATATGATGGAAATGGAATTCTGGGTACGGGACCAAAGAGCCAAGGGGCAGATCAGAGGTCTCAGCAGGGTGAGAATCAGAGGATTGAGAAGGCAGCTTGTTATTTGAGCGCTTGGGAGGAAGATCAAGGGGTTTGTGCCAAAATGCCGGAATTCTGTGGCTCCCCAGGATTCTGCAAGCTAGCGTCAGGAGATTGACATAACAACACTCGCCAGCACTGGCCTCAATACAACTGCCTTGGGAAATACTGCCAACAAGAGTTGTATTTGAAACAATGAATGTCAATATTCAGGTACCAATTTGCCTCCTCAGTCAACTGTCCAGTATCCTGCCACAGTTAATGCTGCAGGTCAGAGAGTTGGAACTGAGTTTGGGCTCACAATCTGAAGAATTCAATGCCTCTTGGAACCCCAAACCCAACATTTTGTGTCATTCGTGAATTGTTTCGCTCTGCCCTGCTTAGACCCCTTTGATGACTATTTGCAAATCTGGGGCTCACCTAGATTCTCCATATACTTAACACACAGCAAACATCCAATTTCCCCAATGTTCCTTTTGCTAATGCACGCTCTAAATTAGTTGTTCCAAATTATTTGGGAATTTAAACCATAAGGAAATACTCAGCAGGAGGCAACAGTGTTAATATTTCATTTTTTTTTCACACCAAAACATGGAATTTGATTTACCAAAAATAAAATTGCATTTCACACTGCAGTTGTTCCAGTCCAACTAAAACTGCCACATGTTGTTTCCAAATTCACATTTTATCCTATAACATCACCACACAGATCATTAAAAATGAAGTTAATCAACAGATTTTAAATTCAAGGAGTAATCTAAAGCATGATTTGTCAGTGCTGCAAATTATTTAGGAATTAAATCTTAACTCACAGATGAAATTGTAGATTGATGGATTAATAAATGTACTCTTTCCTGGTATATGCCATCACACTCACACACACACTTTGCTGTTTCTGTAAAGATTTCTGTTTTGATCAGAATGATTACAACTGTAGATTCAGTCTTGTAGCTTGACAAGGAACACACAACTAGGATCATCTCTAGCTACCCTAGATAGTCCCCAAGATAATAAACCCATCATGTGTTTGAAAGGATCCACATTTTCTGTATTGTTAATTAATTTATGCAATTCAGTAGTTATAAAACCAGAAGAGCACCTGGCAGGAGAACTGCCAAGAAGGAAAACAAAAGCATGAATCCACTTGCGTAGAACTTTTAACATGGATGAAAATATCTCCTCACAGTGTCCAGGGGAAACCTAATGGCAAGATACACTGCATTGAAATTATTTTGTTCGGATTGTTTCATGTTTGCTGTTGTAGATGGATCAGTTAAGGAAATAAGATGTGTTGGATTGTGTGCACATGTGTGTGCACCTCCATATGTTTATGCATACCAGCTTGTGTATGCGTGGACCTGCGCATTTTTGTTTGCATTTTAAAAGGCAAGAGGCTGCATATGAAGAAGTGGAATTTGAAAATGTATGTAATTTTGTTGGCAATGAGTTATTCAGAAAATAACAGCTGCAATAATATTATGATTGATGCTCAAGAAGTCATTTGTAAATGGAAATATTGTAAATGATATGAGCAATATATAGGTAAAAGTAATTGCAATATTCCGATCTTAGGTTGGGTTGTATGAGGCCATTGCAAACATGACAGAACTTTGGCACCAGGGTCTGACTGGAGCCTCAAATACCTACAAGTGTTATCAGGCCACCAGGAAGTATCCTCCAACACTTGGGTAAGACAGAGTGTGGAGGTCAATACAATTCCCTGCAAAACTGTGTTCGAGAAGCTCATACGGCACAATTGGAGCCCCTGGACAATTCATAACCTTGCTGCAGTGTCTCCGTCAGGCTAAGAGTTAAGTGCACTCTCTGAATATTTTTAAAAATAGTGCCTAAGTGTGAGCACAGATCTCAGTCCTTAGGAGTGGAGCACAGATTGCACCATTCACATCCCACAATATACCCTTGACATTACCCAGCTCTTTTTCTGACTGCACAGCTAGTAGCTTCCAAACTGCAATTCTCTACAACCCCAGTGATTTGCTGAAGCTTTACTTAAAGTCAGACCTATAGCACTGACAAAGCTTTGACGAAGGGTCAGTTAGGCTCGAAACGTCAGCTCTTTTCTCTCCTTACAGATGCTACCAGACCTGCTGAGATTTTCCAGCATTTTGTCTTTTGGTTTCAGATTCCAGCATCCGCAGTAATTTGCTTTTATAGCACTAACAATTAACAGTTGTGACTCCAAGAGAATAGGATTGGTTTTGAGGTGGGGGTGGGGGAGAGAGGTTGGGTGGAGAATACCAGGGACAAGCCACAGCGGCCAGGTCTCTGGCACTGAGCCTGCTCTGTAGCTCGAGGGAAAGGCGGGAGAATAGGATAGCAATAGTGATAGGAGATTCAATCATGAGAGGAACAGACAGGAGATTCTGTTGCCGTGAGCCAGATTCCCAGATGATATGTTGCCACCCAGGTTCCAGGGTCAGGGAAGTCACGGATCGAGTCTCCAGGATTCTTAAGGGAGATGGAGAGCAGCCAGAAGTTGTGGTACACATTGGTACCGATGACATAGCTAGGAAAAGGGATGAGGACCTGAAATAAGAATATAGAGAGTTAGAAGAACATTACAACACAGTGCAGGCCCTTCATCCCTTGATGTTGCGTTGACATGTGGAACCAATCTGAAGCCCATCTTACCGATACTATTTTATTTTCATTGAGATTTTATTTTCAATGCTCTTAAAGTTAGCAAGTCTCCTACTATTGCAGGCAGGGTGTTCTACACCCCTACTACTCTCTGAGTAAAGAAACTACCTTTGACATCTGTCCTATATCTATCACCCCACAGTTTAAAGCTATGTCCCCTCATTCTTGCCATCGCCATCTCATGAAAAAGGCTCTCACTGTCCAAACTACCTAACCCTTTGATTATCATATATGTCTCAATTAAGTCACCTCTCAACCGTCTTCTCTCTAACAAAAACAGGCTCAAGTCCTTCAGCCTTTCCTCATAAGACCTTCCCTCCATACCAGGCAACATCCTAGTAAAGCTCCTCTGAAATCTTTCCAAAGCTTCCATGTCCTTCCTATAATGCAAGGACCAGAAATGCACGCAATACTCCAAGTGCAGCTCGACCAGAGTTTTGTACAGCTGAAACATGACCTCATTGCTCCTTCACTGAATCCCTCTACCAATTAAAAACTAATACACCATATGCCTTCTTAACAACCCTATCAACCTGGGTGGCAATGTTCAGGGATCTATGTGCATGGACACCGAGATCTCTCTGCTCACCTACACTACCAAGAATCTTAACATTAGCCCAGTAGTCTTTATTCCTGTTGCTCCTTCCAAAGTGAATCACCTCACACTTTTCCACATTAAACTCCATTTGCCACCTCTCCGCCCAGCTCTGCAGCTTATGTATGTCCCTCTGTAACATACATCATCTTTCGGCATTATCCATAACTCCACTGACCTTAGTGTCATCCACAAATTTACTAACCCATCCTTCTACGCTCTCATCCAGATCATTTTAAAAATGGCAAAAAGCGGTGGACCCAAAACAGATCCTTGTGGTACACCATGAGTAACTGAACTCCAGGATGCACATTTCCCATCAACCACCACCCTCTGTCTTCTTTCAGTTAGCCAACTTCTGACCCAAACTGCTAAATGATGCTCAAACCCATGCCTCCGTATTTTGTGCAATAGCCTAGCATGGAGAACCTTATCAAAGTTCGGTTGGAAGTTAGAAGGCAGGGTGAGCAGAGTAGTAATCTCAGGATTGCTACCGGTACCATGGCTAGTGAGGCTAGGAATAGAGAGCAAGTGTAGATGAACACATGGCTGCAGGGCTGGTGTAGGAGGGAGGGCTTCAGATATGTGGATCATTGAGATACCTTCGGGAAGGTGAGATCTGTACAAGAAGGATTGGTTGCACCTAAACTGGAGGGACATCAACATCCTGGGCAGGAGGTCTGCTGGAGCTCTTCGCAAGGGTTTAAACTAGACTGGCCGAGCTGGGGGAGGGAACCTGAACTACGGATCAGATGATGGAGTAGGTGGTGAACAGGCAGATACAGCATGCAGAAAGTCTGTGAGGAGGGATAGTGGAAGAAACATTCGCCTGGAGTCAGATGAAGTAGGGGAGGTCCTTAATAAATACTGTGTTTCAGTATTCACTCGTGAAAGGGACTTTGACATTTCTGAGGACAGCATGAGACAGACTGATATGCTGGAACAGGTTGATGTTAGGAAGGAGAATATGCTGAAAATTATGAACAACATAAAGATAGATAAATCCCCTGGGTCAAAAGGTGCAGTCAGTGAGATGGGTTGAAATGTGTCTATTTTAACGCTATATGTATCAGGAATAAGGGTGACAAACTCCGAACATAGATCAGTACTTAGAACTATGATGTTGTGGCCATTATGGACATGTGGATATCACAGGGACAGGAATAGTTGTTGGATGTTCCGGGGTTTAGATGTTTCAAATGGATTGGGGGGGTGGGGATGGGGAGGTAAAAGAGGTGGGAGAGTGGTATTGCTAATCAGGGATAGTATCACAGCTGCAGAAAGGGAGATCGTCGAGGAGGGTTTGTCTACAGAGTCAGTATGGGTGGAAATCAGAAACAGGAAAGGAGCAGGCACTTTATTGGGAGTTTTCTACAGGTCCCCCAATAGCAATAGACAAATGGAGGAGCAGATTGGGAGGCAGATTTTGGAAAGGTGCAGAACTAACAGGGTTGTTGTCATTGGTGACTTTAACTTTCCAAATATTAATTGGAACCTCCTTAGTTCAAATAGTTTGGATGGAGCAGTTTTTGTCACATGTGTCCATGGAGGATTCCTGCTGCAATATGTAGATAGGCCAACCGGTGGGGAGGCCATATTGGATTTGGTGCTTGGGAACAAAGTATGACAGGTGTCAGATCTCTTGGTGGGAGAGCATTTCGGTGATAGTGATCACAACTCCCTGACCTTTACAATAAGCATGGAGAGGGATAGGAGCAGAGAGTATTCAAAAGTATTTTAATTGGGGTGGGGAATTACAATGTTATTAGGCAGAAACTGAAGTGGCTAAGTTGGGAACAGATGTTCTCAGGGAAATGCATAACAGAAATGTGGAGGTATTTTAGGAAGCAATTGCTGCGAGTGCTGGATAGGTTTGTCTCACTGAGACAAGGAAGGGATATTAAGTTGAGAGAACTTTGGTGACAAGGAATGTGGAATATCTAGTCAGGAATAAGGAAACTTATTTAAAGTTGAGGAGGCAAGGATCAGACAGGGCTTTGGAGGGTTACAAGGTGGCTGGGAAGGAACTGAAGAATGGACTTTGTAGAGCTAAAGGGTGAATGAAAAAGCCTTGGTGGGTAGGATTAAGGAGAACCCCAAGGCATTCTATATTTATGTAAGGAACAAGAGAATGGCCAGAGTGAAGGTAGGGCTGAGCAGGGATAGTGGAAGAAACATTCGCCTGGAGTCAGATGAAGTAGGGGAGGTCCTTAATAAATACTGTGTTTCAGTATTCACTCGTGAAAGGGACTTTGACATTTCTGAGGACAGCATGAGACAGACTGATATGCTGGAACAGGTTGATGTTGGAAGGAGAATATGCTGAAAATTATGAACAACATAAGGATAGATAAATCCCCTGGGTCAAATGGGATAGGCCCTACGTTACTACAGGAAGCAAGGGAAGAGATTGCTGCACCTTTGGTGATGACCTTTGCTTCCTCACTGTCCACTGGAATAGTACCAGATGATTGAAGGATGGCAAATGTTATTCCCTTGTTCAAGAACGGGAATAGGGATAACCGTGGGAATTACAGACCAGTCAGTGGTGGGTAAAATTCTGGAGAGAATTCTGAGAGACAAGACTTATGATTACTTGGAAAACCATAGTTTGATTAGAGGTAGTCAGCATGGCTTTGAGGGGGGCAGGTCATGCCTCACAAGCCTTATTGAATATTTTGAGGACATGACAAAACACATTGGTGAAGGTAGAGCAGTGAATGTGGTGTACATGGCTTTTAGCAAGGTGTTTGATAAGGTTCCCCATGGTCGGTTCATTCAGAAAGTAAGGAGGCATGGGATACAGGGAAATTTGACTGTCTGGAGACAGAATTGACTGGCCCAAAGAAGACAAAAGATTATGGTAGATGGAAAGTATTCAGCCTAGAGCTCGGTGATCAGTAGGGATCTGTTCTGGGACCTCTGTTCTTTGTGATTGTTATAACTGACCTGTATGAGGAAGTTGAAGGGTGAGTTAGTACGTTTGCCGATGGAATTGTGGATAGTGTTGTAGGTTGCAGCTGTTGTAGGTTTCAATGGGACATTGACAGGATGCAGAACTGTGCTGTTTGTAGCAGATGGAGTTCAACCTGGAAAAGTGTAAAGTGCTTCATTTTGGAAAGTCAAATTTGAATGCAGATTACAGGGTTAAAGGCAGAATTGTTGGCAGTGTGGAGGAATAGAGTGATCTTGGTGTCTATGTCCATAGATCCCTCAAAGTTGCCACCCAAGTTGATAGAGCTGTTAAGAAGACTTTTGGTGTGTTGGCTTTCTTAGCAAGGGGGTTGAGTTTAAAAGCTGCAAGGTTATGCTGCAGCTCCATAGAGATCTGGTTAGACCACACTTGGAATATTGTGTTCAATTCTGGTTGCCTCATTGTAGGAAGGATGTGGAAGCTTTAGAGAGGGTGCAAGAAGATTTACCAGGATGCTGCCTGGACTGGAGGGCATATAGTCTTTGAGTCATAAGGATGTACAGCATGGAAACAGACCCTTCGGACCAACTGGTCCATGCCAACCAGATATCCCAACCCAATCTAGTCTGACCTGCCAGCACCATATCTCTACAAACCATTCCTATATTTTATAAAGAAAGGTTGAGGGATCTAAGAATTTTCTCATTAGAGCGAAGAAGGGTGAGAGGTGACTTGATAGAGGTGTACAAGATGATGAGAGGCATAGATAGAGTGGATAGCCAGAGACCTTTCCCCCAGGGCAGAAATGTCTATCATGAGGGGGCATAATTTTAAGGTGATTGGAGGAAGGTTTAGGGGAAATGTCAGAGGTAGGTTCTTTACACACAGAGTGGTGGGTGCATGGAATGCACTGCCAGTGGTGCTGGTAGAGTTAGGTACATCAGGGACATTTAAGCGACTCTTGGATAAACATGTGGAAGATAGTACAATGTAGAGTATATAGGTTAGTCTGATCCTAGATTAGAACAGTAGGCTGCACAACATTGAGGGCCGAAGGGCCTGTACTGTGCTGTAATGTTCTGTGTTCTATCTTCTATGTGCAATTGAACAAAGCAAAAGGAATCAAAAATGTCCTATGACTTATCAAGATAGCTCCACCATTCAATATCACGGATCTTCAATTCCAACTCCACTTTCCCACTTGCTTCCTCTATCTCTCAATTCCCTAAGAAATCTGTCTATCTCTGCCTTAAGTTTATTCAATAATGGAGTATCTGTCTGGAGGATTACAAAGATTCACAATCCTTAGAAAGAAATATTCACTCCTCATCTCAGTCCCCTATGATCGGCTCTCTATCCTGAGGCTATGCTCTACCTTCTATATACCCCAGCCAGGGTAAACAACCTCTCAGTATTTATCTCACCAAGCCCCTTCAGTATCTTGTATGATTCAGTGAGATTACCTCTCATTCTTCTGAACTCCAGTAGGGAAGGACAAATGTACTTAGCCTCTCGTGTTAAGTCAATCCTCTCATTCCAAGAAACAATATATTGAACCACAAGATGGCAGAGTGGGTATAGGTTCTTTCTGGAATTTGGAACTGGGAGAGTGGAAGTATTAGTTCAGTACAAAATGTTTGCTCTTGGCCCATCTTATACAGATTCAACTCAAAATGGTCTCCATCCCCAAACAATTTAACCATGCTTCCACATTAGAATTTCAATAGAAACTTATCATTGTATCAGAGTACAATCTCTCTCCTCCATTTCTGATATTTCCTTCATCCTCCTTGGCCACGTCTTGGTTGAGTCTTGTTGGCTTTGCTCTCAGTTGAGCAGGTCTCTTTTCTTCTTTTCACAACTGAATATTTACATCTATTTAACATCTCTATCACTCCTTTGTCATCATTAGTCATTGTCTTTCGCTCTGGGCACACCCACAATCTGTTCCATTTGCTCCTCCTTCCTGTCTAACATATGTTCAACATCACTTTCCAGCTCCTTTCAGTTCTGAACAGCACTGCAGACCTGACATATTAACTGTGTTTCTCTCTTCATAGATGCTGCCAGATCAGCTGAGTTTCTCCAGCACTCTTTCTGTTTCTTTTTATGACAGATTTCCAGCATCTGCAGTGTTTTCCTTTCATTCCATATTAGGTATTGGATAGGCCTAACCTGGAGCATTGATTCATCCATTGCCTTTTAATCAAGGTAATTAACTTGCTTTTTAAACTAAAATTATTTCTCATCCATTTGCTTGGGTGGCTCACATTATCAGGTTTCTTAGTGAAATGGAAATATTTACACCTCCAGGGGAACCATTACCAATGAGCTTCTGTTAACCGTCAGACATATTCACTGAATTTCAAATGGTCTCTGGTGATTCCTATTTGAGACAATTACAGTCTAATCTCAGTAAGAACTGAATCCATTTGTGACTTCCGGGAAAATATATATTACTCTCTGTCTATTTGTCTATGACATTGGTATAAATTATAAGTAGCTAAGGCCTCAGAACTAATCCTTACTGCACAAATTACAGCCCGCAGACTTGGAAACACCAAATTTATCCTGATTCTTTATTTCATGTCCATTACACAAATTATCTATCTGTGCTAATATATCATCTCCAGCTTCATGAACCTTTATCTTGTCTACTAACATTTTGTGTGGCAATTTATCGAATATCTTCTGGAAATTCCAGTGTACTATCTTTTACTGCTAAGGTCCCATGACGCAGTGGATTATATCCCTGCCTCCAAGCCAGGAGCTCTGGGTTATAGTCCCTTTCCAAGACTTGATGATTATGGTGAGGATATTCATAGCACAGCCAGTAGGACTGAGTGCCAACCCTACAAATCCTTCCAATACACAATAATGCCAGATGCAAAGAGCGGAAGAGGTTCAGAGTTAAGCATGTGATTATGCTGTTCCTTTAAAAAGCTTATGGTGCCCTTGGCCCCTTTTTTTCCAGAGAGGTCATAAAAGACACAGATTCTGAAAAGTTTAAAGGGTTTTAGGGTCAATTTGTTTATAGCTAATAGATACTGCCTCAGGAAAAAAGCTTTCAAGTTTTAAAAAACCACTTGTAGAATGCAAGGGGAGTGGCCAGTTCTCCCAGCTCAGTTTTTCTCTGGTTTGATTTGGTTTTTGGCACTCTGGCTATTCACTGAGAGCAGTCAGGCGGTTGTGAAGATGCTGGACCCAAAGGAGTAGATCCACGCTGACCCTCCCTCTCTCCGACCTCTCTCCTGCAAGACCCTGTGTTTGGTTTTACCTTTTGAGCCAAGGGGTTTTTCTGGGGATTGTTGCAAGTACTTGGAACAGCATCATTAAGTTGGGTTAATCCATTGGGTTTTCAGATAGGTTACGTTATTCGGTATTCTGCTCTCTTTTGTTTATGTTTCATTTGGTAATATTACAAATAATTGCAAATTAAGTGGTTGGGCCAGCCTCCTCACTGCTGGAATATCCATTTTACACCTGCTCAAAACAACTAGAAAAGTTAAGGTCTGGGCTACTTTCTTGAAAAGTTTTGAGAGGTTCTGGCCTAGTCCATAACAAGCAATACAATGAAAAGAAAGAAGAAGCCCACACCATTAGTATCCAAAACTCCAGACAACAGCAAACAAGTGTATAGTCCTGCAGCAAGTCAGAATCAGTGAACTGTCACACACTGCTATACCCTCTACTGGTTCTCCTTTATCAACTCTACAAGGTACATCGTCAAAAAATGCAGAAAGATTTGTCAAAACACTGTTTATCAAAGATCTCTTTGCAGATCTCTTAGGGCGGCACAGTGGCTTAGTGGTTAGCACTGTTGCCTCACATGCCAGGGACCAGGGTTCGATTCTAGCCTCGTGCGACTATCTGTGTGGAGTTTGCACATTCTCCCCGTGTCTACGTGGGTTTCCTCTGGATTCCTCCCACAATCCAAAGATGTACAAGTTAGGTGAATTGGCCAAACTAAATTGTCCCATAGTGTCAGGGATGTGAATGAGTCAGGGGAATGGGTTTGGTGGGATACTCTTCGGAGAGGCGGTGTGGACTTGTTGGGCCAAAGGGGCCTGTTTCCACACTGTAGGGAATCTAATTCTAAAACCATGCCAACTTTGTCTGATCATACTATGACTTTGTAACGCATTCCTTACTAATGGATGCCAGCACTTTTTCAACAACTGGTGTCAAGCTAATTGGCCTGTGGTTCCCTGTTTATTTCTCTCTCCTTGCTTTCTTAAATAATGGCGCTACATTTGCTCACTTCCAATCAACTTGGTCTGTTCCAGAACCAAAGCAATTTTTGTAATCATATTCGGTGCACCCATTATCTTTGCAGCTCTCTCTTTAAAACCCCTAAAAAAAAATGGTAGCCATGATGTGGAGATGCTGGCGTTGGACTGGGGTGGACAAAGTCAGAAGACACCTGACGAAGGAGCAGCGCTCTGAAACCTTGTGATTTTAAATAAACTTATAGGACTGTAATCTGGTGTTGTGTGACTTCTGACTAAAAACAGTCATCCATCAAGTCTGGGGATTTGTTGGATTTTATAATCCCTCCAGCTTCTCCTATTGTTTTCTCTACTGATACTAATTACACTAATTTCCTGATTCTTTTTAGGCCCTGGTTTACCCTCTTATGTCTTGTATGCATACAGTGAGGATAGACACAGAACAATTCATCTATATCCCCACCATTTCTTCATTTTCCACAATAATTTCATACCCGTTTATACTGCTCAAGGGCCAACAGTTATTGTAGCTGGGCACTAATACAAAAGCCAAGTTACAAACTCCTAGCTTGCAAACCAAAGACAAATGCTAACCACTAAAGATTGAAAAAAAAACACAACAGGAGCCTACCTTCTTCCCTCTCCGCCCTGAATTTTCACCTTCATCAAAGGCTCCTTCACTGTTCAATTAGCTATCACTTATCCTGCAAGCCTTCGGCTACGGCTCTTCTTTCTGAAAGTTCAATGTTCATCCATTATTTCTCAAATGAATCCAATAATGTGTTAGATTAGTTTCACACTTACTTTCTTTCGACATTCTCATTAGATTTATTCTGCCATATTTCCCAGCTACATGGACAGAGATTTAGGACATCTTACTTGACTTAGGATATTACTTGATTTCAGAGAGTATCACAGTCTGATCCAACCCTATTCCTCAGCCAGCATCCACAAACCTTTCACTGGGAATCAGTGCCTGCCAGTGTGGTGGAGGACGGTTCAATTGAGGCATTCAAAATGAATGAGATGGTCATTTGAAAAGGGACAATGTGTAGCATTTTTGTGGACGAGGTAGAAGAATGCCACTCGGTGAGGCCGTCATTTTGAAGGCTAGCGGGGACACAATGGGCCGAATGGTCTCCTTCTGCTCTGTAACTGCTGTGTGATCTGGTTAACAGGATCCAAGCCAAATGGTGAAGTTTGAACCAGGATGTAGAGAATCCCCCCACTCCCCCCAGACGCTGGGTTTGTTCACAGAATGTGGTCTTACTAATGAAAGAAAATTGATGAGTGAAAACACTGCTGCAAGAGTCAAATTGTGAAAGGGACCTGAGCAAATTTGAATTACAATGAGGTTTTGGGGCAGTGACAATGCATTCCAACCCCTGCAGTGCTGACCAATTGCAGAATGATTCCTGTACCAGCTGACACTGTGGGCGCCCTCTCCTGGGACATCAAGGCACTGACGTAACCATGGAAGAGAAGTGAGGAGTCAGATCTAATGTTTCCCCTCCATGGTCCACTGTCTCGACAATTAATGACCGCTTCGTGGAAACTTGTCACTAACTCCCCCAAAAAGGGAGTTTGGCTCCATCCCAACTCCTGGACAGTAAAGGGTAGGACTCTCATGTGAAGACTTTCACACTGGTGACCCCTGACACCTTGCAATGGCAGAATGGGTTGTTGGATCTGGACAGTGGACAAGTACCATATACTGGAAGGTGTGCAACGGCAGCCCCTACAGGGGACTGCTCTGTGCGGGGTTGAATGTCATAGGGGGAATTGCTACAAGGTGGCTCAATTTCTGGGGTTAAGGTTCCTGAGCAAAGGTTTGGGCCCATGGCGCAGTGTGGAATTCTGTCTCTACAGGGATCAGCACTCACAAAATACTCCTACTTTTTAAAAAGCAAATCCTGACAGTAGTTTTTAAAATTAGGAGGGGTATAGATAAAAGTTGACAGTCAAAATCTTTTCACCCAGAATTGAAATGCCCACTACTGGGGGGCATGCACTTAAGGTGAGACGGGGAAAGTTCAAAGGTGACATGACAGGCACGTTATTTTTACACGGAGTGATAGATGCCTAGAATATGCAGCCAAAGGTGGTGTTGAAGGCAGATACAAGAGGGGAGTTTAATGGGCTTTTAGATAAGCATATGAACAAGCAAAGAGTGGAGAGATAGGGGCAATGAGCAGGCAGAAGGGACTAGTTTAATTTGGCATCACGTTCAGCACAACATCATGGCCTGTTCCTGTGCTGTATTGTTCTCTGTTCAAAATCATCAACATCTCTGTGGCCATCACATCCTGCGGTGCAACTTGAAAAACCTGACCTCATGACTCAGAGGTGGGAGCAATACCACTGCATCACATAAGCCCTCCTTCAATTAATCAATCGCTGCCTTCCCCTTAACTTTAACCAGGCAACTGATGTGACATTAAAAAACAGTGGGCCGTTTGTTAATGTCACATCAGTGAGCAGGTACTTTGGCTTCACTCGTCCTTTGCCCCAGAAACCCTGAAACCAGGGTCAGTGAGCAATTATTGCCATCATTTGGCTTTGGATAACTGACAACAAGCTGGAACTAAACGTGTGGAATCTCTAATAAATGCCAATATTCTTTATTCGAGACGACCTTCGGTTTCTTACCTTCCAAAATGCCAACAGACTTAAGTAAAGTTTAATGCAATAACAGTCTTCCAGTCTTTTGCTTCAATGAATTGCAAAATACTTTCCCCAGAGTTTGTCAGGATCCACCCTCGTTTCCATCTCTACTCTTTGAGTCTATTCCATTTACACTTTCGGTTTAATGAATTTACTAGTCTGCACCTTTTAAAATGACAGTATTATTAGTTACTTTCAGTTTCTTCTTGTGCTTAAATAAATCCCCGAACTGAAATATGGAAAAGCAAAAGTGCCAATGTTTTATTGCATTATACCTTTCCATTATTTATCTTGCGCTACTGCAGCCTGCATTCACCCTGTCAGTTTTATTTAGCACTGACTAATGTATTTGAATCTCATCACAGGAAGAGATTAATATCTTACCACCAACCTTACCCCCCCACAAGATCTTTTCTGACATTTAAGAACTAACTGGAATGCTTCACAGATGCACATGTAAACTTAGAAAAACAAGAATCAGAGGTTTGCAAGGATGAATATTTAAGAATAAATTTTCTCTGTTGAACAGAAACAGCCAACCTGCATTGATATAATGCATTTCATAGCCCCAGGATGTCACATTGCTCAACTGCCAATTAAATATTTCTGAATGGTACTCACTGTAAGAAACACAGCAGCCAGTTAATGGATAAAAGTGACCCATTAAACTCATTTAATTCAACAGTTTCATGTAGAAATGCTTCAAAAACCAGTGCTTGCCTTTGTGCCAACAACCTTGATCACATCAATCCTATCATTCTGCCTTCCACACAGGTGCCTCCTGCGGATTTTCTCACACGTTTAAAGATCACCATTACTTACCCTCATTGCCACCCTTCTTTTCCAATCATTTATTAACCTGAAGTCCCATTTATGAAGTTCCCATGGGTCTCCTCACCACCTCAAGGGTCACACACAAGTCTCAGTGGGAACAAAGGCTGCTATGAAGGACCCAGAATCTATTTAGAATCAATGGTACCTCAAAGTTACACGGCTGACAGGAAATCTGTTATTCGCAACTGGAGGCCTTTTAAACAAGACTGGGATAAATCAGCATGCAACACAGCCACCGGTGCTGGTCTTCAAAGTTAGTGCCCATTTATCACGGTCAGTTACTAGATCTGAATGTTGCTCTAAGACCTGTCTATAGCAACTGGAGTGAGTTATGGCTCGGATGGGGAGGAGAAATTAGGCTCCATCATTGGAGCAAACAGAACGACGAGAGCCATAAATTCATCACCGCGCAGAGGGTGACCATTCGGGCCATTTAATCAATGGGCTGGATTGTACAGGTGGGGCTGTTGGGTTGGGGAGTGGGAGGTGTAAGGGTCTGGCTCAGGTTTTCAATTCCTCTGCTTCTGAAATGGCAGGTAGCCCCCACTCCCCCCATGAAGTATTCCCTTGGAGCCAGAGACAGATTACAGGCTCTTTAGGCAGCCAGAGATTGGGCATCATGGGTAGTAGAGGGGTGGGTTTCAGAGGATGAGAGAGGAGGCACAAAGGCTGGGAAAATACTTGTGTGGAGAGGGGGTGACTCACTCATAAATGTGGTAAAAGCCTTCCACTCACCAGCTTATTACAGCAAAGAGGCAGATGAGAAACAGTAAAGATTGACCATTTCAGGACCTGAATTAGCTCAGAGAGGGTGAGCTAGAGGGTTTTGTACTCTGGGGACTGGCTCGGAATGTGCAGGAAGGCTGACAAACACAACGTCATTTTGTTACACCAGCGTCTGCTGATACCCGGTGTCACATTCAACCGTTCAGACTCATCATTCAAGAAATGGTTCATCACCATGTTGATAACTGATAGCACCATACGCCAAGGAACTGCACGTGTGCCAAAGAGAAGCCACAATTGAAACGGAGGCATGTGCGCATGTGTGCGTGTGTGTGTGTGTGCGCGTGCATGCTGAGGGGATTGGGAGGGGAGTGAGTCAGGATGGTCATGGGGGTGGAGTGAGGACACAAGGGAGGGGGGACTGAGGACAGGAGTGGGGGCAAATGGGGGTTCGGTGAAGAGGAAGTGGGGGGAAAGGTGAGGGGGACTGAGGACAGGAGTGAGGGGGACTGAGGACAGGGGTGAGGGGGACTGAGGACAGGAGTGAAGGGGACTGAGGATAGGGGTGAGGGGGACTGAGGACAGGAGTGAAGGGGACAGAGGACAGGGGTGAGGGGGACTGAGGACAGGAGTGAGGGGGACTGAGGACAGGAGTGAGGGCAGGGCTGTAGGGGAGGGGTGAGGGCAGGAATGAGTATGGGAAGGAGAGTGAGGGGGAGATGAAGATTGGGGAAGCAGTCAGAGGGAGTGAAGATGGGGAAGTAAGAATGGGAATGAAGGGAGGGGGTGAGGGAAAGCCGTTGAATGGTTTGTTGCCTACAAAGGTCAATGCCATGAAAACTGTAGACCCTTCTGTCCCTGTGCATTTTTTAGAAATATGACCTTATATCTGCTTTGCCTCCCATTATCCTTTCTGCCCATTCTCCCAACATACCTGTATCCTGCAGTCAACAGGTACCACCCTCCATGCGTTAGCCACAGCTTCGAGTTTGTCAAACTCTGAATGGTAGAAAATAAACAGCAATACTAACAGCAAAAGAGGTACAACCTGGCTAAAACATGGGACAGAAACATTCTTACTTTGCAATAAAATATCCTTGATAGTTCCAGAAGTTTTTAAAGAAAGCGTCTCCCATTTCTCCACCATGCTTTATGCCCTCTCCCTGACTCACGTCACCCCTTCCCCAGCCATTATCTTGCAGACAAACAATGAGGCATAATTAGATTCCCTACAGTATGGAAACAGGCCATTCAGCCCAACAAGTCCACACTGGCCCTCCAAAGAGTAACCCACCTGGACCCATTCCCCTTCCCTGTATTAACCCCTGACTAATGCACCTAACACTAGGGAAATTTAGCATAGCCAAATCACCTAACCTGCACATCTTTGGATTGTGGGAGGAAACGGGAGCACCCGGAGGAAACCATGCAGACACAGGGAGAATGTGCAAACTCCACACAGTTGCCCAAGGTAGTTTCCTGGTACTGTGAGGCAGTAGTAAATGTATCAGTAAATGTTATGCCCCTCGACAGTAATGAGGGACCTACCATATATGCAATATATAGGTTTGCACAGGTGTAATATGCACTATGCTAAAAAACCATATTAACTTGGAACACTGGGATGCAAGCAGTGGTGTGTGAGGTACACACAGTAAACGTGCCTGAATTTAAAAGTAGATCATTCAGACACAAAGACATGCATGGCTCCTGCAGTGTGTGGAGAGCTAAAGAAGTGAAGAAATTGAAAACTAGCTGAGTGGAAATACTTTGAATTTTATTGCAAAAATAAAGGTCAAGAGAACCAGGCGACTCAACCGTTCTGAAATTCAATCATTGTGTGTCTGGATCACAGTTAATACACTATACTTGGATGATGGCTGACTGATCCTCTTAGACATCGTTCACAGTGAGTCTGAGGTCTGAAAAAAACATTGAAATGTTATTGCTGCAAAGAATGAACAACGTAAAACTGTCCTACCTCTTTAAGAATGCTATTCAGGGGTTTGCTGAGCAGTGAGATGTAGGAATCGATGACAGCGCTAACCAAGCCTGGAATCATTGCTGACAATTGATTGTTAAATTAATGGGAGCGTGCAAAGTCCATAGCTCCCTTTTCAAGGTCAAAAAGAAATAGCCAGTTCCTTTGAAAATAAAATATACCCATTGTTTCACGGTGTGACAGCCAGTTACCTGAAGTGTACACCAGTAGAATTCTGCTGGCACTGCTCAGGGCAAGTTAGAAAACGTAAGAGAACACTTGACTCACTCCACTGGACATCTCAAAACTCACAGAAGACAATGAAGTGTAGTTCTGGCTGTGTTGTAGCAAAAGCAATCTGCACACGGCAAGCTCCCAAAAATTGATTGGAAAAGAGAAGAAAACAGGGCAGTTTTAAAGGAGGCTTAGGGACAACACAGTCCATCAGTGGACGGCTGCCAGTATCACAGCAGTTTAAGAAGGGACACTTGTGACAGTAATCAAGCAGTAAAAAAAATCACATAAGAGGCTGCATAATCAGCATGTCTAGAATCATGAGGTGCAAAATGTTGAATATTTATGTATTCTATTTACTACATACGCTTGACAACTTAACTGTGAAAACACTAGTAAATAATAGTCAGAATAATACGGCTAATATAAATGATTGTTTAAAAAGAACAGGAAGCAAAACAAATGCAAAGAGAATCGAAAAAGTAGTGTCACAGAGTATGCTAGAGTACGTCTGATGATTATATAGAAAGTAATGTGCTTCTAAATTCGACAAAAGTGATCAACCAAACGTTAAATCAAATCGCCAATAAACGTGGAAATAAACAGACTAGAAAGGCAGGGTGAACTTGGTGTCAGTGCCGTGTCATTTGAGATTTTGTGGGCAGTGAGAATGTTGTAGCTCAGATTCCAGCATCTCCAGATGATGTCTCTGCCTTCAGTTTCCTCAGCTCAGAGTCAACTGAGCTGGCATGAGAATTAAAGACATAGAGACAAGTCAGGAGTAAGAATTCCTGACTGAAAACCAAATATGCTGGAATTCACAGCAGATCAGGCAACATCTATGGAGAGGGCAAGCTAATGTTTCGACTCTAGATGTCTCCTTGAAGAGTCAGCTAGACTCAAAACGCTAATTTGCTCTATCTCTCCATGGATACTATCTGACCTGTGGTGATTTCCTACATTTTGTTGTTTTCAGCACAGAATCCAGCATCTGCAGTTATTCGTTCCTACATTCCTGAACAGTTTTAAAAGCACAGGTTCCAAATATGAAGGATGAGACTGTCTGGGAGCTAGTCAGAGAGAACTTAGCAGAAGTGAGAAGGAAGTCCTGCAAGCACTAGTCCTATCCAATATATACAAGGTATACTCCAATTATGAAGATAAGCATGGAGATAGCCACAATGCAAAGCAAGACACCATTCGGTTGGCCAAGGTGTGGGTTAGGGGTAGAAGTGTACAATAAAAATGTGCTAGTGACAGGGATTCCACGTTCAAATATCTTGAAGGTTGGTTATCTGATGCAAGAGTAAGGATATTTCAGAGTAGCAGGAGGGGAAATGTTGTTGTGGAACAGGTAGCAAAAGGGGGGAGGTCCTTTTGCACGAATACAGGAAGTTCAGAACTACAATTAAAAAAGCAGAACCTTGAGGATAGTAATCTCTGGATTCAGTCTTGAGACAAGTGCAATTGAAGCAAAGGGTATCAGTGAGCTAACATCTGGTTGAAAGGCTAGACTGTTAAAAGGAGTTTCTTTTCATTGGTACCAGGGTCATTTACCCAACAGGTTTGGCTTGGCACCTCCAGGAATTGATGATCAAATTGCAAGTATTGCTCAGAGCGACCCACGAGAACATTTTAAAAAGACTGATTACTTTGTCACCTTCTCCAAACATGTCTCTTTACCAGATATAAAAACATTGAGACTGGGGGATAAAATGAATGGTGGCTGACGGTCATGTATCATTCATTTGGGGAATGTGCCTTTTTGTTTTCTATTTAAGGTGCGAAGGCACAAAGACGAATGCGCTGACTGACTTAACGGCTGGAGCGAGGGAGCAGGTTACGTGATAAACTCACTGGGAATAGAATTGATTACGGTTCACAAGTTGGCAGCAGTGCTGGGACAGCAAGGAGCTGTATCAATCGGATAAGCCCCATCTGAACTGCTTCACACCCCAAAGTCCCAAAGGAGATGGGGAGGAGATTGTTGATTCATTGATGGTGATCTTTCAGGATTCACTAGAGTCAGGGAGGAATGGCAGAGGACTGGAAAATGACAAAGGTAACACCCCTTTTAAGAAGGGAGGGAGGCAGAAGTAATCAAATTGTCGGCTGGTTAGTCTGACCTCAGCCCTAGGTAAGGTTATTGAGGACGAGATGTGGAGTAGTTGAGAGTGCATGGTAAAGTAGGGCTGATTCAGTGCGGCTTCATCAAGGGGAGGTCATACTTGACAAGTCTTGAATTCTTTAAGGAGGCAACAAGCAAGTTAGACAAAAGTGAGCTAATGAATGTGATGTATTTGGCTTTCTAGAAGGCCTTTGGTAAGGTGCTGTACAGGAGGCTGCTAGGCAGGGGCAAAGTGCTGGCATGGGAAGAGGATTGGCTGACTGGCAGAAGGCAGAGAGCAGGAATGAAGTGCTTTTGTTCAGGATGGCTGCTGGACTAGTGGAATTCTGCAGGGATCCGTGTTGGGATGACCACTAATCATCCTATACACTAATGATCTGACAAAGGAACTGAGGGCATTGTTATTAAGATTGCTGATGACACAAAGTGTTGAGGAAGTGAGGAAGCTGCAGAAGGACTTGGACAGGCTAGGGAGGGAGTAAAGAAGTGGCAGATGGAATACAACGTGGAGAAGTGTGAGATTATATGCTTTGGTGGGAATTACAGAGATGTAGACATTTCCTAAATGGGGAAAGGCTTTGGAAAGCTAGTGTACAAAAGGACTTTGGTGTTCTAGTTACAGGATTCTCTTAAGGTTAACCTGTTGACAGTTAGGAAGGCAAATACAATGTTCGCACTCATTTCAAGAGGGCAAGAGTACAAGAGCAGAGGTATATTACTGAGGCTGTATAAGGCTCTGTCAGACCGCATTTGAATATTGTGAGCAGTTTTGAGCCTGTATCTAAGGAAAGGTATGGTGGTGTTGGAAGAAATCCAGTGTAAGTCCATAAGAAGTTTCCCAGGGATGAAGGGCTTGTCATAAGAGGAGTGATTGAAGTCTGTACTCGATGGAGTTTAGAAGGACAAGATGGAATCTGATTGAAACTTAGAATACTGAGAGGCCTGGAGAGAGTGGACATGGAAAAAGTCAGAAAGACTAGGACCCAAGGGCATAGTTTCAGAGTGAAGGGTCAACCCTTTAGAACTGAGATGAGGAAGAATTTTTTTAACCAGAGGGTGGTGAATCTGTGGGACTCATTGCCACCAAGGGCTGAGGAGGCCAAGTCAATGGGTGTAGTTAAGACAGAAAAATGTAGGTTCTTGATTGGTAGTTACGAGCAGAAGGAAGGAAAATGAGATTGAGAAATATATAGTTTCATAGTAATAGAAGCAGGAGTAGGCCATTTGGCCCATCGAACCTTCTCCGCCATTCATGAAGATCATGACTGATCTTTACATCATCTTAGCTCCTCCTACCTGCATTATCCCCATAACCTTTAATTCCCCAACCATGCAAAAACCCATCCAACTGTGTCTTGAATATATTTAATGAAGCTGCCTCTGCTGCTTCCTTGGACAAAGAAGTCCATAGATTCACTATTCTCTGGGAAAAACAGTTCCTCCTCATCTCTGTCCCCCCCTAATTTTGAGGCCATGTCCCCTAGTCCTAGTCTCATCCACCAGCAGAAACAACTTGTCTACCTCTCTCTTATATATCACTTACATAACTGTATATGTTTCTATAAGATCCCCTCTCATTCATCCTAAATTCTAGTGAGTACAGTCCCAGGCAGCTCAACCTCTCCTCATTGGGTAACACCTTCACCCTGGAGTCAACCTGGTGAACTCCACTGCACAGCCTTCGACGCCAGTATTTCCTTCCTCAAGTAAGGGGACCAAAACAGCACTGGGAAATATTCAGCACAGCATTCAGAGCGCAAGAAAACTATATTCTGCTAACATACAAGAGCAAACTAAACACAGATGCATCATCCTGGATGAATAATGACAAAGGAATAATTGACGGTTGAGGAAAGGGACATATTCTCCTCTACAGTCAATGCACTAAATGGAAGGCAAGAGGGAATATGAAGAGGCAAGTCAAACAAATAATTAGGAAGGCAAAGAAAAACAGTTTAATTAAATTGCAAATGACAACAAAACATTCTTTCAAAGCCTAAGTAGAAAAGGGGAATTCAGGAATGGCAATGGGACCACTGAAGGGGAGAGTGGATACAATCATAGACAAGAATACAAGTACTTACTTTGCTTCTGTACATACCAGGGAGACAACCAAGCAAGCATGGTATTGGAAGATGAGTGGAAATGATTTAACCATACTAAAACAAATTAGAGAGGAAGATAAATAATTCATATTCAAAGTGCATAAAAACTTGGCAGGTTACTTCTTTGCATTTTAAAAAGATCAAGATGAAAAAAAGAACAAGATGAAAAAAAGAACTGAGACACTAATACACATACTTAATAATTCATATAAAAAAGGTGAGGCGTGTCTAAGGACTGCCAGATGGCTAAGGTTGTAGCAATAGGAAAGGTCCAGAAACTACATACTAGTCAGTTTAATGAAGACAGACCAGGAGCGGAATCCCTATAAAAATGGCAAACAGTAAAACATCTAGAAATCAAAAATATTACAAATGAATGTTAAGCACAGATTCCAAAAAGACAAGTCTGATCAACGTTATTGAATTTTACAAAGAACAATCAGAGACAGAGTCAAAGAAAATTCAGTATAATTAAGAAATCGGGATATCCGAAAGGTCTTCAATAAGACACCACAAATGACAAATTAACAAAGTCTAATTTTTGGGAGGAGGTGGGGGTGTAGGAGAGAGAGAAGCTATTTGGCAGAGTCCAGTATTAGAAGGAGTTGGTGGCAAATTCTTTGAATTACTCTCTTCCTGAATGGTGAGAACAGTGGTTCAGGATGGATCTTTGGTGGATGGGGACAGAGAGAGGTTACATTCTGACTAAGCAGTTTTGCGGGTGGAAACTTTTGTTAATTTAACTTACCATCCATTGTTAGGTTTCTGCTGGACAGCTGTCGATGACAGTAATCCCTATCAACTTTCAACATCATTGAACTATCCATGTTCAGCGTCTATGATTACATTGATTAGATTAGACTTACAGTGTGGAAACAGGCCCTTCGGCCCAACAAGTCCACATTGGTGAGGGGATGGTACAAACAGGATAATTCACAGAAGATAAAATTAAAATGTTTTAATTCAACCTTCCCATCCATGGCAGAGCTATCAAAATTCTGCTCTTGATATCTTTTCATCAACTAGATTTACCTATAAAAACTGACAGTCAGAAAACAGCTTTGTTTTTATTCCTGATGAAGGGCTTTTTGCCCGAAACATCGATTGTACTGCTCCTTGGATGCTGCCTGAACTGCTGTGCTCTTCCAGCACCACTAATCCAGAATCTGCAGTCATTGTTTTTTTACCTAGAAAACAGCTGTCTAGTCTACCTAGCTTGTTCTGCAGAACTGCAATGCATTGCTCATGATAATAAACATCCCCCTCTCATTTGTAAATCATTTGATCAGCTGGAAGAGGCAAAATGCCAGATACAAACTTGGGCCAACTTATTTCAGGACAAAACAAAAATCACTGACAAAAACACATTCCATCAAAACTTTTTACCTTGAACTCTTCAGAACATTTCACAAGACAATCAATGGAAAGCCAACATCTATACTGCATTACAGAACAGTGCTGATCGATTAGCAAATGGACTCAGTTGGACTTACACACTTGTATGGACCAGAAGCTATATATATTATTATACAGCACCTTATGGAAGGAGGTCATCAAGGAAGATTTGTTTACTGAGTCATCATGGGTGGAAGTCAGCAACAGGAAGGGAGTAGTCATGTTATTAGGAATTTTCTATCGACTCTCTAAAAGCAACAGAGACACGGAAGAGCAGATTGGGAGGCAGATTTTGGAAAGGTGAGAGGTAACAGGGTTGTTGTCATGGATGACTTCAACTTCCCTAATATTGATTGGAATCTCCTTATTTTAAATAGTTTGGGTGGAGCACAGTTTGTCAGGTTGTCCAGGAATGATTCCTGACTCAATATATAGATCAGTTGACTAGAGAGGAGGCCATATTGGATTTGGTGCTTGGCAATGAACCAAGTCAAGTGTCAGATCTTTTGGTGGGAGAGCATTTTAGTGATAGTGATCACAACTCCCTGACCTTTACTAGAGTCATGGAGAGAGTAAAGGCAGACGATATGAGTAAGTATCTAATTGGTGGAGGGGGAATTATAATTGTTATTAGGCAGGAACTGTGGAGCATAAAGTGGGAATAGATATTCTCAGGGATATGCATGACAGAAATGTGTAGGTTGTTTAGGGAGCACATGAAGCGAGTGCTGGACAGGTTTTTTTCCCACGGAGGCAAGGAATGGACGGTAGGGTGAAGGAACCTTGGATGACAAGAGACGTGGAACATCTTGTCAAGAGGAAGAAGGAAGCTTACTTAAGGTTGAGGAAGCAAGGATCAGATAGGGCTCTAGAAAGTCACAAGGTAGCCAGGAAGGAACAGAAGAATGGATTTAGAAAAGAGCATGAAGAAGCCTTGGCGGGTAGGATTAAGGAAAACCCCAAGGTGTTCAACACTTATATGAGGAACAAGAGGATGACCAGAGTGAGGGAATGGCTGATCAAGGCTAGTGGATGGAAGTTATGCCTGTAGTCAGAGGTAGGGGAAGTCCTTAATGAATACTTTGCTTCAGTATTCACTAGTAAAATGGACCTTGTCGTTTGTGAGGACAGTGTGAAACAGACTGATACGTTTGAACAGATTGATGTTAAAAAGTAGCATGTGCTGGCAAGTTTAAATGTGAGGATACATAAGTCCCCTGGGTCAGACAGAATATACTTAAGGTTACTACAGGAAGTAAGGGGGAACAGATTGCTGCACCTTTGGTGATGATCTTTGTGCCCTCACAGTGTACTGGAGTACTACCAGATGATTGGATGGTGGCAAATGTTATTCGTTTGCTCAAGAAATGGAATAGGGATAACGCTGGGAATTACAGACCAGTCAGTCTTACATTGGTGGTGGGCAAATTATTGGAGGGGATTTTGAGAGAGAGCATTTATATTTATTTGGAAAAGCAACATTTGATTAGAACTAGTCATCATGGCTTTGAGTGCGGCAGGTCATGCCTCACAAGCCATACTTAATTCTTTGAGGACATGACAAAATACATTGGTGAAGGTAGAGCAGTGGATGTGGTGTACATGAAATTTAGCAAGGTGCTTGATAAGGTTTCCCATGGTAGGGTCATTCAGAAAGTAAAGGTGCATGGGATACAGGGACATTTGGCTGACTGGATACAGAATTGACCAGCCCATAGATTACAGAAGGTGGTAGTTGATGTGAGGTATTCAGTCTGGAGCTCGGTGACCAGTGACTTTCCATAGGAATCTATTCTGTGACCTCTGTTCTTTGCAATTTTTATAAATGACTTGGATGAGAAAGTGAAAGTTCAGGTTAGTAAATTTGCTGCTAACACAAAGGTCGGTGGACTTATGAGTAGTGTGGAATGCTGTTGAAGATTGCAACTGGACATCGACAGGATGCAGAGCTGGGCTGTGAAGTGGCAGATGGAGTTCAACCAGGAAAAGTGTGATATGATTCATTTTGGAAGGTCAAATTTGAATACAGATTCCAGTATTAAAAATTGGATTCTTGGCAGAGTAGAGGAACAGAGGGATCTTGGGATCCATGTCCATAGATTCCTCAAAGTTGCCTTTGTGAAGGGCAGGTCGTGCCTCACAAACCTTATTGAATTCTTTGAGAAGGTGACTAAGGAGGTGGACGACGGTAAAGCGGTTGATGTGGTGTATATGGATTTTAGTAAGGCGTTTGATAAGGTTCCCCATGGTAGGCTACTGCAAAAAATACGGAGGTATGGCATTGAGGGTGAGTTGGAGGTTTGGATTAGGAATTGGCTGGCTGGAAGAAGACAGAGGGTAGTAGTTGATGGTAAAGGTTCATCTTGGAGTGCAGTTAGCAGCGGTGTTCCGCAAGGATCTGTTTTGGGACCATTGCTGTTTGTCATTTTTATAAATGACCTGGAGGAGGGGCTAGAAGGTTGTGTGAGCAAGTTTGCGGATGATACAACAGTCGGTGGAGTTGTTGACAGTGAGGAAGGATGTGGCAGGTTACAGCGGGATATAGATAAGCTGCAGAGCTGGGCAGAAAGGTGGCAAATGGAGTTCAATGTAGCTAATGGTGAAGTGATTCACTTTGGTAAGAGTAACAAGAAGATGGAGCACTGGGCTAATGGTCGGATACTTGCTAGTGTGGATGAGCAGAGGGATCTTGGTGTCCACGTACACAGATCTCTGAAAGTTGCCACCCAGGTAAATAGTGCTGTGAAGAAGGCATATGGCTTACTGGCTTTTATTGGTAGAGGAATTGAGTTCCGGAGTCCTGAGGTCATGTTGCAGTTGTATAAGACTCTGGTGCGGCCGCATCTGGAGTATTGTGTACAGTTTTGGTCGCCATACTATAGGAAGGATGTGGAGGCACTGGAATGGGTGCAAAGGAGGTTTACCAGGATGTTGCCTGGTTGGTAGGAAGATCGTATGAGGAAAGGCTGAGGCACTTGGGGCTGTTTTAATTGAAGAAGGTTTAGGGGTAACTTGATAGAGGTGTACAAGATGATTAGGGGTTTAGATAGGGTTGACCATAAGAACCTTTTTCCACGTATGGAGTCAGATATTACGAGGGGGCACAGCTTTAAATTAAGGGGTGGTAGGTATAGGACTGATGTTAGGGGTAGATTCTTTACTCAGCGAGTCGTGAGTTCATGGAATGCCCTGCCAGTAACAGTGGTGGACTCTCCCTCTTTATGGGCATTTAAATAGGCATTGGATAGGCATATGGAGGAAAGTGGGCTACTGTTGGTTAGGTGGGCTTGGATCGGCGCAACATCGAGGGCTGAAGGGCCTGTACTGCGCTGTGTTTTTCTATGTTCAAGTTGATAAGGTTGTTAAGACGACATATGGTGTGTTGGCTTTCATTAACAGGGGGATTGAGTTTAAAAGGCGTAACATTATGCTGCAGTTCTATAAAGTCCTGCTTAGACCATACTTGGAATATTGTGTTCAGTTTTGGGCACCTAATTATAGGAAGGATGTGGAAGCTTTAGAGAAGGTGCAAAGGAGATTTATCAGGATGCTGCCTGGACTGGAGGGCAGATCTTATGAAGAAAGGTCGAGGGAGCAAGGGTTTTCTCATTGGAGTGAAGGAGGATGAGAGGTGACTTGATGGAGGTGTACAAGAATGATGACAGGCATAGAAAGATTGGATAGCCAAAGACTTTTCCCAGGGCGGAAATGGATGTCACAAGGAGGTACAATTTTAAGGTGATTGGATGAAGGTTTACAGGAAATGTCAGAGATAGGTTCTTTACACAGAGTGGTTGGTGCATGGAATGCACTGCCAGCAGTGGTAATAGAGTCAGATACATTAGGGACATTTTAGCAACACTGATAGGCATATGGATGCTAATAAGATGCAGGGTATGTAGGTTGCCTGACCTTAGAATAAAAGGGCTGAAGGGCCTGTACAATTCTGTACTGTCCTATGTTCTTTTCAACAGAAAGAACACGTACTTACAACTACACCACTTTCAATTCAACAAAATTGGTCACAACCATTTGTTGATTCATTTCTCATGGCAAACCCTGACCAAGGACAGTCAAGCTATTTTCTAATCAACCTTTACAGAATTCATAATAGACACTTTTGGAGCATGTGGGATTTTAATACAGGCTTCCTGCCTTGGAGGTAAGGATACTATTGCTTTGCCATGTCCACTCTGAGCCAACCAGCAGGGTTTAAAATTTTGAAAAAGCTTGACAGTTAACGGTCAATCAGTTTTGATGGGTGCAGAGTTTATGGGCACAGGACTGCATGTTTCCTGAATCCTTGACAGCTCTCATGTTCCAATTATTTTCATAGTGCAGGTGCTTGAGACAATTCCTGCCTGACTGTGGATCATGACTCAGTTATACGACTCGATGACTGAGGCAGAACATAGACCCAACATAGCCCATTCTTTGACCAGGACTACTGAGAGACCATGACCCTGTGCTATAGATTCTAGCGTCAAAATAATATTTTCTCAGCACCTATCCTGGTGAGCTCCTTGAGACTTTTATACATTTCAATAAGAATTAATCCCATCCTTCCAGACAATCTTGGCCTACTCGATTTATCCTCTTGGATCATCAGTGAATGCTCACTGAACAAGATTCTGGGAATTTATTTTCAATTTACTCCACATAAAGCAAGCATGTACTTCAGGTCAGTGCAAATGATTTGAACTTAAAAATAATAGAAACCTATATGCAATTGATAAAAAATAATCATGTTAGCCTTATCAATCAATGTTCTGACCAAAACTGAGAGGTGCAGATCTGGAACATCCCGGTACATGTTTGCTGACCTGTTGTTAGCGGATTTCCATTCTGAATCTAACTGGCTCAAACATTCAAGAAAACAAAAATAGAAACCAACCAGAATTCCAATTCTGAATCGCAATCTGGTGGCCTCTCAACGACAATCAAGAATTAGCAATAAAGATTTTGAATTAATTACAGAAAATGCTGCAGAAACTGAGCAGGGCTGCTATCATGTGCAGGTTCTGAAGGAGGATCATGTCAATCTTGAAACATTAACTCTGTTTCTCCACAGACTCTTCCAGACTTGCTGAGTGTCTCCAGCATTTCGTTTTCATTTTGGGTCTCTAGAATTCATAGTTTGCTTTCAATAAGATTTCTGATCTTGCCAGCAACATGCACAAGTCAAGTACAAAATTTCAAAATCACGTGGACAACTGCAAAAATGGGTCAAATTCTGACAGCTCCTTCAGTTAAGTATCTGCAGATAAGGTCAAGGCTAACTGTTGTGACTAACGAAAAGTTGGGTGATGTACAGAAGACTGCAGAATCTTTGACAACAGGAAGGCACAGGACATCAGTACTGGCAAACAAAAATAACACTGGGAAGGGCGCAACTACTATCGAAGAAAGAAATAAACATTATGCACTAGTGTTAAACCACAAGGTTTATTGATATACAAGAGAAAATGGAAATGCAGAAGCATGTTACAGTTATCAGGAAATAGAATAAACAGTATATTTAAACAACAGACACATATCTACATTATTCATTGTATAAACATAGCATGTCAGGTGCCTTTATTAATATCACTAAGCAGCTTTCAAACAGTCCTGATTGCAGAAATATTTTGAAGTGCTTGAGTGAAAATTACATGGGACAACAAAAGTAATTTAGTTGGGGAGGGAGGGCTAAGTTAACTAATTCCATCTTCAACTAGCATGATCACGTAAATGTTTAAAACGATGATTTTTATTGATGTGAAAATATCAACATGTTTTGTACAAAGAAAATCAGATTTTTGGCAAAATAAATAATTCAAACCAAAACTCAGCACAAAACAGACATGTTGTACACATGGAAATGTATTTAGCATCACCTGATTTCAGCTGAAGCCAAAAGAAAGCAGCAATTTACAAGCATGATGATATTGGAACTTGAGTACATCTGTAAAATAAGCAGCATTGGTACTTCTTCTGAAATGAACATTTTTGTGGTTCAAGTATTAACTCAAATTTAGTATCACTTCGCAAATTTTGCAGCAGTTAGAGATCAATTCAATCAGCCTGATGAAATTACACTGATATAGTTACTAAGTAGATTCTGAGAAATAGACATTTTCATTTTACAATTTGGAAATAAGAGGGAGGCCATCATACATGTCTATTTTTAACTTACACCAATCAGATAGTTTCTGAAACATTCCCTTTTCCTGACCAAGTATCTGAGCAGCCCTTTTAAGTTTCGGTTCATTCCGTTCCAGGTACCGGCTTCCATCCATTTGCAATTGATTCAGCTTCTCCTTCCGGTTTTCATCCAAGACTATATCCTCACTCATGAAAGGATTAAACCTGAAGTAGGTGTCAGGGGGGAGAAGTGCATCAAGCATGGTATGAACTTCTGAAATAAAATGTTTCCAAGAAGAAAAACTGATTAGGAGAGTTCAAGAATTCTTTAACAAGATACACTAAACCGATGTAAAAATGGGAAAACTGAAGGTAGATGTCAACATTGTACAGTCAGTTCTGATATAATGTTACAGTTCCATTCTCGTGCGATCTTGCATTGTAAGAAAATCGCGCAATAGCCTCACCATTTATACTAAGGGGGCCGGAATCACATATAGCCAATACAGATAAGGAAAGTTTGAGTGCTATAAATGACAATCTAAATTTTTCAATCGCTTTAAAGCCAATTTGCACTGAAGAAGCACGCATTATAACAGGACCGATTATGTTATTTTTGTGTATTGCCTCCCAGTGTTTGAGTTTTAGATTCAAACTAAGGGATACAACTTGATGATAGAACCTACATACTGGATGAATGAGTTTGATGAGCAAACTACCTTTTCTGCAGGTTTTATGCAAACATGTTTTACATTGCAAGCATTGTTCGAATAAATGTCTCCCAGACCATGCCTACCACAACATCAAAGTTTCAACAATACTTTCAACAATACACTAACCTCACCATTACAAGCATCTTGCTGTGATTGTTCAGCAATCATATTTCTAACAGTTGTCTTGACATTCAAGTTATACAGCATTTTCAGCTGTGAACTTGCATCCATCATCAACTGGTGTGAGACACTAAATGCTAAGTGAACATAAACCCTTTGCAATTGTCAGGATCTCTTAGTGCCTCAGTCTAGATCATAGCTTGCAGAGGTAAAAGAGAATTTTAACCCACTGTAGTACCATTTCCTGTTCATATCACACTTAAAACATCCTGTTAAAATATCTGAATCCATGGGCAAGCAGATGTATTGATTTATTGAATATTGCAATGTCAGCTGATCTAATCTGCAGGAGTTAAAGGTGAGTGATGCCACACAGAGGCAGGTGGATATAGGGAGACACAGCATTTCTAGGCATTGATTATAGCAGATGGGAGGCTGTATTCAATTAAAAATTGATTATACATGTCAAAGTACATGTGAAAGTACTGTTCTTGGTACAGATGCAAAATAATGAAAGCCAATTACTGTCCTAAAGTAAAGAATTTACAAGTAGTCACAACTGTGCTGAGTTATAGCAGCAGATTATCAGCAGTGACATTCACTTCAGCTTGGCATTTTAAAGGTCTGATCTTAAGGCAGTCAGGCCAAGTAAATAGCTCAATTTCTCAACATTACTATAGATACCAAACTAACAATGAGCAATGGAAAACAGATTTGTGAAAATAAATGAAAAATTATAAGTGTGCCTTAAAACCATTATTAAGGTATATTCAATTCTTATGTCAGAAAAGGAGTTTATATTGCTTATTCATAAGTGTGCCAGATCAATGCAGCACTCAGTCAACAGATGAGCCTCATAGATTTTGATGGACTCATCCCAATTTCAATCATCAGGTGTTAGATGCAAGACTCACATTTTACAATGACCTATAAGTAATCACAGTAATTCTAAATTGTGGAAGATATATTTCTTGATTGCAAAGGATATTTTTTCATCTGAATCTTGTTATCAAGAGCAATAGAAGTGATTTAGCACAGGTCATTAGGACTCTTCTTTGATGAGGTATGACTCAATGCATGATCTCAACTGAATTGCATTAGGCTTTTATTAAAGTATATACGACTAGATTATCTTGTTACAAATGGATGGCGCTACTATAAACACTGATGCCGGATCATAATTGGAAAGTCAACTGTTGCTGAGGAAATTAGAAACTTCAGTGATCATTAGAGCACCATGAACTGCAGTTAGTAGCACAACCACTAAACTCCTGTCACCCCTGCAAGCAGCTAATATCTCTATCGTTTTAGCACTCAATTATCAATATTGAGTTATTACTTATATTTATGTCACATAGGGAGCAATTTACAATATAATCTGTATTTTATTGGAAGCTTGAGACAATTGTCTTTAAAATATCACAAATAGCCCTCACTGGACAAGTATTAAAATCAAGCTATGGTTATTTTCACCTCCTTTAGTCACTGATTTACAGGAGACCTTTGTTCTATAATGTTGTGTTAAATAGAAACTGTGTGTAAACTCACAGCACCAGTTTTAGAATGCTGATCAGGTGTAACAGAGGTTTTGTAGAAGATGAAAGTGGTACTCAGGTCTCAAAGTAAAAGTCAAAATAAATGAAGCAGGTACAAGTATAAAGGGAAAGCCAGCAATTAGCTTTCCATGGCTAGACACAGATTTCAGTGATTCAGAATAATGCTCTGTGCAGGTGAGATTAGTGTTTCAGACTTATGAACTGCCCGTGGGAATGGAAAGCAATGGCTAACCATCAGAGGAAAAATAAACTGCCAAGAGAAAATGGTCCAGGATGAAGCATCAACAGACAATGAGCCAAGGAATTCCCTTCAGGTAGGGTGCATGTGACTTCGATTTAAAATGGAATATTTAATCTGTTGCATTGTCAAAGTGGCCCCTTAATGTCCTATTACCTCATGCCTATCTATCCTTACATTTCTCATTGGCTGATTTGCTCTATTTAAATTTTTGCAGACTGCAGGTTTCAAAAGGGCTTTTTTTTTTGCTGGTGCCACCTTATTAGTGGATTAATCCCAAATTAGAACATTACTGTCAGGATCTTCTGACTTATGTAAGTTAACAAGAACAGTGAGTCAAAATTTGTGTGCAGCTTTTGATTTATAAAGACAAACACATGAATTACACTTGGTTTATGTTCCATTATATGGTAGTTAAAAAAGACTGTCTTTAGAAAATGTGCCTCATAGTAAAATGCATACAGGGATCCAAAGTATATTCTCATAAGGAGTAGGTGTACACTGCACTTAAAAGGACTTTTAAAATTTAATTTATTCCATTGAAGTAGTCAAGCTTTATTCATGAAAGAAGCACTGAACGTAAAAAAGTGTCCAATATTAAATGTCAATTAATGCTGAGTCTTTCATCCCTTCAACAGGGATGGCTGTGTGCATCACTCAACACATCTTTACCACGTTTAGTCAATAATGTTCTCATTAATCATCTCTGGCTGAGTCATGTGTAGAACAGTCCAAGTGAAGTTTGCAGTTCGAAAAGCCACAAGATTGATTTAAATCATGGCAACATGTTCACCACTAGGGCATTCATTTTAGCATCTCTCAATTTTCAGTTCTTGCCCTGACAACTGCTGAATTCATTATTTTGTTTTTACCAGTTTCAGATCTGATCCCGTTTATTTTTAATTTGATCTTTCACAGCAATATCCTTAACATTATTTCTAAATCAGGACAGTGTAAATTCAGAATATGGAAGCTGAATTGAATTCTAAAAACCTATTGCAGAAATAATAAAAACTTTAAAATGTTCATCCTACAATGACTAACCTTCTGTATCTGTGGCACTGCTGATAACATTAGTCAATTTTGCTTTGAGGCTTGTGTAGGTCACATTATTTTTCCCTAGTGCTTCATAGCGGCCTGTTCCGAGAGAGATTACGCACTGAAATGGTGTGTTTGGCCACAGACGTTTGCACTCATGTATGGCCAATGCACAAGGGTTGTTAATAAGCAAGCCACCATCCTGTAGGAGAGAAAAACAAACAGAATAGTTAATGGTATTGGCAATTTATCAAGTTCTCCTATTCTGAAGGCATCAACCACGTAGAGTTAGAAGACCATTGGTACAGGATCTTGTGCAGTAGTATTATCCCTGCTTCTAGACTGGGAGGTCAGATTTGAAGTTCAACATGCCACAAAGGTGTTCGATCAGGCTGAAGATAACAGGAACTGGTAAGAAGCTTTACAATTGGTTGTTAAATGAGTGGAATTATGCTGAACCATTCAAGTCTGCTCAGATCGCAGAAAACCAGTGTCTGCAGTCTCTACGAAATAAGGATGGAACATTCGGGATTGGTTACGTGCTAGGATAATTCCAAATAAGGCATGCACTTGGCACAGAGACTTGTGCATAAAAGTCGCTTGAGGAAACCTTTTATTCAGCAAGAACTTTGAAGACTAATGCTGCAGGACTTACTCTACATCAAGGGAAGGCACTGAGTAGAGTTCCAGGCTGGCAAGCTGCCAACTCTCTGGGGTAACTACATTTGGGGTTAGTTACAGAACCCAGGGTAGCAAAAAACAGTGATTGAGAGACAGTGATTTTAAGTGTAGTCCTCAAAAGCACCTGCTATTCATTTACGTACTTAATAAATTTATTAAGTTTTATAGCACTCCAAGTGTCTCCACTCTATCTTCAGCTAGGTACATACAATTGCCTCTCAGAAGCAGGCAGTCGAGGTCTGAATAATTTGGACAAAATAACTGAAAATCTGGTGGCACCAGTTATCCCCTTGTAATTGGCAAAATGGCTATTCTTTTACTTCCCAGTGAGTCTTAGGGCATTGTGACGCAACTTCTAATAACAGAAAATCACCTCACCTGTGTTGCATGGGACCAAGATGAAGAAAAACGTTACATCAGGTAACAATAATGTTAAATTTGGATTCTAAATTACCACCAAAGTATGTTACTGGCTGCAGCGTAAAACTTTAATTTGAAACAGTAGTAGTAAAGGGTGTTGATTGAACAGCTTTTTCTCAGAATTGAACACTAGATTAACATAGCTTTAGACTTATAATCACAGAAGACACATTGCTAATTGGCAAAGCACAACACCAGCTTGCATTTACAGAGCATCTTTAACACAACTAAACAACCAAAGATGGCTCAAAGGAGCAACATCAAACAAAATTTTAAACAAAGCCACACAAGGAGACAGTAAGTCAGCTGAAGTGAGGTACATTTTACAGAGCATTTTAAAAGTGCAAAGAGGGGTTAAAGAGGCTGAGAGACTAAAAGAGGACATTCAAGAGTTGTGGACAGCTGAAAACCAAATTCAATTGAGGTTCACATGAGGCCAGAAGTGGGGCAATAATGGAAGGTTGTGGGGCTCGAGGAAGTTAGAGATGGACAAGGCCATTCGTGGGGGGGGGGGGGGGGGGGGGGGGGGGGCGGAATCTGTGAACGATTGATGATAATATTAATGGGTGTTTCATGACTGAAGATCAAAGCAAGTCAGTGTGCACATGAGTGACAGGTGAATGGGACCTGGTGCAATTTTAATTAGGAGCAGCAGAAGTTTGATTAAGTTCAAGTTTAAGGAAGGCTGAAAGACTGAGCCCAGTCAGGAAAGTATCAGAGTAGTCAAGTCTAGAAATGATGATGGCAACAAGGAGACTGCAACGTGAGAGCTATGGCAATGTTCTGAAAACCGAAGTAGATGAATGTGTGTCAGAAACTCAAATCAGGGTTAAACAAGATGCCAAGGATACACACAGTTTGAGTAAGGTCGCTGTGAGCAGTGAAAAGGATGAAGTTGATAGCATGGGAAAGGAACTTATAGCAGGTAACTAAAGACAATATTGTCACTCAATGACCACGTCAGATCCATTTAACTATATTGAAAAAACATTACACTTTATGTGCCAAAGATAAAACATGGAAATAACCAAGGTATTGGTCTCCAATTTGCCTTTTTCAAATAAAATGAGTAGGAACATTCAACTTTGGAATGGGAGTAAGCCCTCTGAACCTAGTTCACCGTTCAATAAGATCATAGCTGATTCAATTACTCCCACCTCTCCCCATAACCCTTCATTCCTGTCCTGTGCCCATCAAGAACTTCTCGGTTTTAAAAATATTCAAAGGCTCCCTTCCTTGGAAAAACAGTAGAAGAATTGCTCACTACCTTCAGAAAAAAAAAGTCTCCTCATCAATGTCTTAAATAGTTGCCTTATTTTTAAACAGCACTCTTTTGATCTAATATTTTACAAAGCGTAAATAAAAGGCACCAATAAAAGGAAATAAAATTAATATTTTATGAAAATTTACAGAGCATATCACATTAAGAATGTGATCACGTTTCTTCATTTTCCACCTGAAATGACCTTCACAAAACACCGTAATTATGGTCTCAATGAAACTCATCTTCTTAGTGCACGGTTTTGCAAATACTGATTAACAATTTCAATTCAGAGCTCTCAAAGTCAAACCATTGCTTACAACTGAGCAATGCAGGAGTTACTGCATATAGAAAGTAATCCACTGGTTGCAACAAACATAGGATAGTTGCTGTTACCCATCAGACAACTTAAAGTGCTTCACCAAGGATGTAACAAAAAAAATACTTTGTTTCCATTTTAACTTCAAAAGGTTTCAGGTGTAAAGTTTTTTAACCTGCACTGTTCAATGAAATGTTTTTGATTTTTTTTGTTTAAGCATAAGCTCTATTTCTCTACACACAAATATTGCCCGATCTGCTGAATATTTCCAGCATTGTGCATCTTCCTCTTCTAGTAGGAAGCAATTCAATTCCACCCAGTGACTCAACTGTCAGAGCCTCATATTATCTAACTTGTAAGCTTCATTCAACACTGTCACCTTTTTCTCTGGGCCACAGAAAGTAGGAGTTGAGGTGTGGTTAAAGTTCATCAAATTAATACTGATCAGCTATGGGAAAGAGAATGCAGATACATTTTATATCAAATCACCATGTCGAGTACATCAGATCAGCAGGAACCCAAGGAAAAACTAATCTTGCCCTACAACCATATCACAACTTTTACCTCGATTTAAGAACATGCTGAGCAGCATCCGTAAGATACTTCCATCTCCTTTGTTGGCTATTCTTCCAGCAACTTTTATGGAAGTCCATCGAATTGAGGCCGACTGAGAAAAATTACAATTGGTTTTGTCACCAGACTAGATTGAAACTACTTGTAATTGCTATCCTTACTGAGTTAGTGAACTCAAAATCAATCCCTTCTATTCCTGGAGTCACCGTAAAAATTATAAAGCCTTCAGCAATATATGCAAAATTTCATAAATTTTCCTGTCCATTTAGACACAAACAGAAAACACAGACCAAGCTTTTCTGGACTTATAAGAATTACTATTTATTACAAATAGATAGTTGTTTACCTGTAACCAGAATGTATGAACTGTTAACATACACTATATTAGTTAAAGAACTCCTTATAAAACTGCTCCTATATATATATATATACACATACACAAAAACTGACATATACAAACATAAGTGGGCAGCACGGTGGCACAGTGGTTAGCACTGCTGCCTCACAGTGCCAGAGACCCGGGTTCAATACCCACCTCAGGCGACTGACTGTGGGGAGTTTGCACATTCTCCCAGTGTCTGCGTGGGTTTCCTCCGGGTGCTCCGGTTTCCTCCCACAGTCTAAAGATGTGCAGGTCATGTGAATTGATCATGCTAAATTGCCCGTAGTGTTAGGTGAAGGGGTAAATGTAGGGGTATGGGTGGGTTGCGGGTCGGTGGGGGACTTGTTGGGCCGAAGGGCCTGTTTCACACTGTAAGTAATCTAAATCTAAAAAAAAAATTGAAGGGTCAACAGACCAGACTGCTGACCATTTCGGTTTTTGTTTCAGATTTTAGGCATCCGTAGTGTTTGGTTTTAAAAAAAGAAAAGGCATTGTGAGAGGAAGGAAAAAGTCCCTACAGTGGCATCTGTGCACAAGGGTTTACTGAGGTGATCCTTTTGCTAAGCAGGCCTTATTGTTTTTCAATCTCTCTTCCCCAGCTACTTTTTACTTCCTTGCAGGAGGCACAGAGAATCAGGTTCTGACTTATTGGTTAAGAACAACAGTTACATATACTGGTGAAGGAACAAACTGGCTTTCTTCAGGCGTTTGGTATTCTCTACTGCAGAGAGAAACCTCCGTCTGGAGGTCCAAACACTTCTCAGATAGTTGTTGGCAGCAGATGGTCTTGGTCAACCACAGCTAGTTGGTCAACTCCACAAATGAAATCAGGTAGATGCTACTGGTCAAATCTTATTTTATACATAAGCCTTGGTGCCTTTTGATCTGCATCAAGCCTCCTCCACTGGTTGAACAAAGCAGCAGTGCAAACATCACTTACAATGCATTTCAGCAACTTGTTTTAAGAAATCCCTTCTACAATCATGGGTTTTAAAGCAGCCTCTTTCCCCTTTCTGTTCACAGTCAAAAATACTGAAAAATAAAAATATGGAATCTTTACATAATTCACATGGGAGTTTTTCTTTGCAGCTATGGAGGGAGATGGCATTGCTTTCATCTCATTAACTTGAGCTGGATGCAACCCACAAAAAGTGAAAAGGTAACATCTCAATCAATGTGCTGACCAAAACCCTACTTTCAACAATAAAACTTTGTTAAAAAATGTTGTCATATATGTAAATGCAAAACTGGGGTCAGTCGAGGGATTTGATCAAATGTCCTTTACTCATAGGCATTCTTGCACCTGGTCATTCCAGGTACAGTAGATCAGATAAGCCAAATAATACAGAATTAGTTATACCACCTTCAGGATTTCTGTTGCTGACCCTCACTTGAAGCAGCACCAAATTTTAGGGCCCAGTAGTACAATCGTATTTTGGTCTACTTCCAACCGTTATGCTTACTTGCTCATTGGCATATCAAGATTGTTTCCTACTGATGAAGGGATGTCCTGATTCTGGTATTTGTTAAGACAGCCTGTAAGGGAGGAAAGGACTACCGTAGGGCTGAAAGTCGCTGGTTGGAGGTTAGAATGGGTGAAGAGAAAGTAAGCCCTGCAGATCTCTAGTGCCCACTCTCTTCACATGCTGTGGCTAATTACTTTTGCAGCATTACATTGTGGGCATTGCCTTCTTAGCTGTTCAACAGTTGTTCCAATGGAGTAGAGTTGCACATCCTGGTTAGAGCCATTAGATGGTTGCTCATGGGATACTCTGACCATGTAACATTGGATCGCATGATGTAATTTGCGACTTGATAGCATCTCTGGTCAAAAATGCAGTTTGTACCTATCCAAGCACGAGTATTCCAAGTAGTTAATAGGTTTTAAATAAAGTGAAATTTTATCACAAAAGCATTCTGAATGACTTGTGTCTTTGACCATAAGGAGGTACCTTACAATACATAAAAAAGCCTAATGAAAGATTAATTTATCCTTTCTTTGCTGAATTAATTTTGTAGATTGTGTTTATAATATGCATCTTTATATTTATGGTTTACTTGCCAAGTGTCACCTAAAACTAATTAAGGTACATAGAACGAGTAGGTCAAAAAAACGTCATAAAGAGGACTACAGGACTTCATTTAAATGTAACACGGATTATAAAGTCCTCACGAGTCTAGCAAATGAACTGTAACATGGACTGATTAATGACTCCGAAGAACGAATTTCGTGCTCATGACACCATGCATACAACTCATAAAAGAGAAAATGAATGATCTATTCTTATAAACAAAATGCCACTTGTGACAAATTACAAAAGGAAAAGCCAAAATGATTTTCTATCACGTCAAAAGCAACACTACACAGAATGGAAACCACTGTACCATAATAAACCCATTTCTTAATATATCTTTTACCTATAGGACAAATATCGAACCAACACACCTTAATAATATCTTCTGCATATGCACATAAATATATATATATATATAATATTTATAGAGAGATAAATATTCCCATAACACACTGTTTCGAGTGCATATATTCTAATTTTCCTCTAGCTAAGCTATAAATAAACTTGTAGTGTGCATAAGCAAGGTCATGAATCTAAAGACTTCTTACACAAACAGCATTTTATGTCTTATCTTTCATACGTTCTCAGATACAAAAAAAATTGTTTATTCTGCAATATTAAACCTGATATCAAAACCACCAATTCCCTTTGTGAGCAAGCATTTTAAATCAATAGGAGGTGCACGATGTAGGGAGACTTCAGATAAAATACAGGAAACCTGACATGAAGTGAGAAACGGTCTCTATATTTGGAAAGACAGGATGAACTTAAGTCTAAAAAAAACCTCTAAACATCTGATATCACTACCCCGCCGAAACATTATTTTGTTGCAACGTCTTAAATGCTGTCAATTCCACTGTACAATGAGAGTACGTTCTGTTTTTATTGCTAAAAACTGCTTTTCCAGTGCACAGTTTTATTGAGCCAATAGTTTTCTATTTACTGAATGTGTGGAATAGCAATCTACCCAAGTCAGAACAGAATCATGTCTTTGTAACACAAATGGTTATTTTTGCTTTGATGCTGCAAGCTCTGGCTTCTTGAGTGTGCTTATTAATTGAACTTGCCCAACTGTGGGAGAATTTATTGCATATTTCTGGATTAAATTATTCAAAAGATTAATCATTCCATGTCAGTTTATCTTTCAAAAAAATTGAGCTGCTTTACAGTAATGCTTATTTCTAAGGAAGGAATAAAATCAGTTTAATTTGTGGACAACTTCCAAATAGTATTCAAATAGGGATCATTCAGTAACATAATCCAGTTAGAAATCACACAACATCAGCTTATGGTTCAACAGGTTTAATTGGAAGCACTAGCTTTCAGAATGCAGTTCCTCCATCAGGCATCTCCAAATCATAAACCAGTTAGAGTTTTCTTATTTAAATTTCAGCACCTACTTCTCCTTTAAGGCTTAGATCCTCAATTATGCCAAACAGTTCAACCTCAACAGCCGTCTGCGTGAAAGAATTCCACAGATTCACTACCCTCAGAGAAGAAATTCCTCATTATCTGTTTTCAACAGGAGACCTCTTATTCTGAAATTATATCCTCAGGCCCTAGATTCTCCTACAAGATGAAACAACATTTTCATACCTACCCTGTCTGGGCGGCACGGTGGCACAGTGGTTAGCACTGCTGCCTCACAGCGCCTGAAGACCCGGGTTCAATTCCCGACTCAGGCGACTGACTGTGTGGAGTTTGCACGTTCTCCCCGTGTCTGCGTGGGTTTCCTCCGGGTGCTCCGGTTTCCTCCCACAGTCCAAAAGATGTGCGGGTCAGGTGAATTGGTCATGCTAAATTGCCCATAGTGTTAGGTAAGGGGTAATGTAGGGGTATGGGTGGGTTTCGCTTCGGCGGGTCGGTGTGGACTTGTTGGGCCGAAGGGCCTGTTTCCACACTGTAAGTCTAATCTAATCTGTCAGCACTGTCGCTCAGTAGTTAGTCCCCAGTGCCAGGGACCCAGAATCAATTCCAACTTTAAGCAACTGACTGTGTGGAGTTTGCACATTCTCGCAGTGTCTGTGTGGGTTTCCTCCGGGTGTTCCGGTTTCCTCCCATAATCCAAAGATGTGCAGGTTAGGTGAGTCGGCCATGCTAAATTGCATTAATCAGTGGTAAATATAGGTAGGAGAATGGGACTGGGTGATTACTCTTCGGAGTATCAGTGTGGACTTGTTGGGCCGAAGGGCCTGTTTCCATACTGTAGGGAATCTAACCTAACCTAATCTGTCAAGTCCACCAAAAATTAATTTTGTGTTTCAATGAGGTTGCCTCTTATTCTTCTAAATACCAATCAGTACAGGCCCAACCTACTCAACTTCTGCTCATAAGTCAGTCCCTGGATCAGCCGAGTGAACCTTCTCAGCACTAACCCCAATGCCAGTGGTTAGCACTGCTGCCTCTCAGCGCCAGAGACCCGGGTTCAATACCCACCTCAGGCGACTCTCAGTGTGGGGTTTACACATTCTCCCAGTGTCTGCATGGGTTTGCTCTGGTTTCCTCCCACAGTCCAAAAACGTGCAGGTTAGGTGAGCTGGCCATTCTAAATTGCCTGTAGGGTTAAATGAAGGGGTAAATGTAGGGGAATGGGTCTGGGTGGGTTGTGCTTCGGTGGGTCACTGTGGACATGTTGGGCCAAAGGGCCTGTTTCCACATGTAGGTAAGTAATCTAATCTTTTCCTTAGCTAAGGGACTCAAAGTTATGCACAGCAGTTCTGGGTGTGGTCAGAGTAGGGTCTTCCATAGTTTTTGCAAAACCTCCCTATTTTGACGCTCAATGATGTTTGAAGTAAAGGTCAACATTCCAGTTACTTATTACCAGCTGAACTTGTATGCTAACTTTTTGTAATTCATGCGTGAGAGCTCCCAAACTCCTGAGCTGTTGCTTTCTGCAGTCCTTCCCAATTTAAATATTCAGCACTTATTCTTCCTGCTAACATGCACCACTTCATTTTTCCACATCATTGCATTGTTTTGGAACTTTGGGAAAAGATGATCAGAACAAACACACTTTTGAAAAAATTAAGGGAGACAAAGGCAGTGACCACATTGTGGGAAGTGAGTCAACAGAGAAAGAAACCTACACTGCTGCCAGGCCCAGCAGTCAACCTTCACAGCTACTGCCTCTGATGTTTGCTTTGAAGTACCTCTGGACATTGTTTATTTTTTGTTTATTTTTCTTAGGTGAACTCCAAACAGTGGAATTCACAGCTGACCTTGGAGAAACCTGTGTGGGGAGATCACAAGAGGAGCAGCTAAGTGACTAGCTTTTTTTGGTACATCTACAATAATGAGTACAGTGGGTTCTTTTTTATTATAAGCTTTTGTTGCGATCTTTTGCTTGCTTAACCTTTTAAAACATAAAACATAAGTACTAGTTTAGCCTGGAGCAGTATTTTTAGAGCAACAAGGGTTCTTTTTATTATAATGATTTGGAGATGCCAGTGTTGGACTGGGGTGTACAAAGTTAAAAGTCACAACACCAGGTTATAGTCCAACTGGTTTAATTGGAAGCACACTTAAGCTAGTTTGCTTCCAATTAAACCTGTTGGACTATAACGTGATGTTGTGTGATTTTTAACTTTTTTATTATAGGTTGTTATTGAGATTCTCGATTAAACATAGATACTAAGCCAGCCTGGAGCAATGTTTGTAGGCAGTAAGACTGTGCTATTTTCTTGGTCTGTAGATCGTTAAGGTACAAAGATAGCCTCTAATTGAGTGATGTGCTCTTCCTGTTGGATGTGGGATATTTGGGCGAGTTTTCACGTTACTGAGGATTATGTCTGCAGGAAGTGTGTTTGGTTGCGAATCCTATCAGATCAAATAGATCGGTTGGAGCAGCCGTTAGAGGCAATGAGGAATTTACAGGAGTAAGGGTTTGTGATTGATGGCAGTTGCAGGGAGGGATAAGTAAAATAAAGAGTCCAGTAGATGGGTGGCATCCAAAGGTAGGAGAGGGAGGCAGGTAGTACAGGAGTCACCTGTAGCTATCCCTATCCCTATCCCATTTGCAGGGGTGATATACTCTCAGGGGAATTTAGCACTGACAGCCAAGTTTCTTGTACTGGCTCTAAGGTAACAAAGGATATGCCAGGTTCCAAGTGATTGAGATAGGGGATTCCCTAGTTAGAGGCACAGATGGATGTTTCTGCAGGCAACAGCAAGACATCAGAATGGTATATTGCCTCTGTGGTGTCAGGATCACGGAGAGGGTGCAGAATATTCTCAAACACAAGAGGGACCAGCAATGAAACCATTGACATAAAAGGCAAGGACAAGATTCTGTGGAGAAAATACAGGAAGTTAGGCAGGAATTTAAAATGGAGGTTCTCAAGGGTAGTAACATCTGGATTACTCTCAGTGCCACAAGCTAGTGTGGGCAGAAATTGGAGGATAGAGCAGATGAATGAGTGACTGAGGAACTGGTGCAGGGGAGAAGAATTCTCATTTTGGATTATTGGAATAACTTTGGAGATAGAAGTGACCTGTATAAGGAGGACAGATTACACCAGAATTGGAATGGTAATATATACCGGTGGGGAGATTTGCTTGAGGTGCTCAGGAGGATTTAAACTAGTAGGGGGAGGGAGGACCCAGGGAGATAGTGACAGAAAAAGTTGGAAAAAGGCGCAAGTCCAACAGTCAGGGCAGATAGGTACAAAGCAGAAAACAAGGGACGACTGATAAATTAAACTGCATTTATTTCAATGCAAAAGGCCCAACAAGTATGGCAGATTAACTCAGGGTATGGTTGAGAACATGGGATTGGGATATCCTAACGATTACAGAGACATGGCTCAGGGATAGACAGGACTGGCAGCTTAACATTCCGGGGTATAAATTCCATAGGAAGGATAGAAGAGGGGGCAAGAGAGGAGGGGGAGTGGTATTTTTGATTAAGGTTCTGCATTTAGGGAGGATATTCCTAGGAATACTTCCAGGGAAGTTATTTGGGTGGTACTGAGAAATTAAAAAGGGATAATCACCTTATTAGGATTGTATTATAGACCTCCAATAGTCAATCGGAAATTGAGAAACAAGTTTGTAAGGGGATCTCAATTATCTGTTAGAATCACAAGGTGGTTATGGTTGGGGATTTTAACCTCCAAACATAGACTGGGACTGCCGTAGAGTTCAGGGCTTAGGTGGAGAGGAATTTGTCAAGTGTGTACAAGGAAGTTTTCTGATTCAGTATGTGGACATACCTAAGAGAGAAGATGCAAAACTTGACCTATTCTTTGAAAATAAGGCAGGGCAGGTGACTGAGGTATCAGTGGGGAAGTACTTTGGGACCAGTGAACATAATACTAATAGTTTTAAAATAATGCTGAAAAATGATGGATTGGATCTAAAAGCTGAAGTTCGAAATTGGAAAAAGGATAATTTTGATGGTATTAGGCAAGAACTTTCAAAATTGAGAGCGTGGTGTTGGAAAAGCACAGCATGTCAGGCAGCATCCGAAGAGCAGGGGAATCAACATTTTGGACATAAGCCCTTCATTAGGAATGAGGGACTGATGCCCGAAATGTCGATTCTCCTGTGCCTCAGATACTGCCTGACCTGCTGTGCTTTTCCAGGACCACACTCTCAACTCTGATCTCCAGCATCTGCAGTCCTCACTTTCTCCAAGAACTTTCAAAAGTTGATTGGGGACAAATGTTCACAGGTAAAGGCACGGCTAGCAAATGAGAAGTCTTAAAATAAAAGTTACAAAAATCCAGAGACAGTATGTAGGGTGAAGGGCAAGGCTAGTAGCTGTAGAAACTGCAGGATGACAAGAGAAATTGAGGTCAAGAATAAGAAGGAAGCATACGTCAGGTATAGACAGCAGGAATCAAGTGAATCCCTAAAAGAGTACAAAGGCAGTAGGAATATACTTATGAGGGAAATCAGGAGCGCAAAAAGGGGATATGAGATAGCTTTGGCAAACAGGATTAAAGAGAATCCAAAGGGATTCTATAAATACATTAAGGACAAAAGGCTAACTAGGGAGAGAATAGGGACCCTTAAAATCAGCAAGGCAGCCTATGTATGGAACTGCAGGAAATGGGGAGATACTAAATGAGTATTTTGCATCAGTGTTTTCAGTGAAGGATATGGAAGACATGGAACATGGGGAAATAAGTAGCAACTTCTTGAAAAATATTCATAATATAGAGGTGGCAGCACTGGATGTCTTATAATGCATAAAGGTGGATAAAACCCTAGGACCTGATCAGGTGTACCCTAGAACTCTGTGGGGAGTGAGGGAAGAGATTGCCAGGCCCCCTACTGAGACATTTATATCATCGATAGCCACAGGTGAGGTTCTGGAAGAGTGGGGGATTGGCTAAAATGTTGCCACTATTTAAGAAAGATAATTAGGAAAAGCCAGGGAACTATAGACCAGTGAGCCTGACATCAGTGATGGGCAAGTTAGAACAAAGTACAGCACAGAAACAGGTCCTTCGGCCGTCCAAGCTTGTGCTGATCATCATATCTGAACTAAACAAATAAGGGTCGAAGGCTTCCTTTATCGGTCCGTATCCCTCTATTCATGTAACCATCCAGACTCCTCTTAAATGTTGCCAATGTGCTTGCTTCCACCACTTCTTCTGGCTGTGCATTCTAGGCTCGTATCACTTTCTGTGGGAAAACTTCTCTCTTAAACTTTCTCCCTCTCACCATGAACCTATGCATCCTTGTAATTTAAACTTTGACCCTAGGGAATTAATCCTCTGACTATCCACCCTAATCTATGCCTCATAATTTAGTAGACCTCTCTCAGGTCTCCTCTCAGCTGCCATCTTTCCAGTGAAACCTAGTCTTTTTAATCTTGCCTCAGTCTAATATAGATAACTGAGGATTGATTTTCCAAAATGCAAAACAAGACAGGAGTTTTATGGTGAATGGTAGGGCCTTGAGGACTTTAGTGGAACAGAGAGATCTACGAGTTCAGGTGCATGGTTCTCTGAAGTTGGAGTCACAGATAGACAGGACAATGAAGGCGGCTTTTGGCACACTGGCCTTCATCAGTCAGAGCTGAGAGTATAGAAGCTGGGAAGATATGCTGCAGTTATACAGGATGTTGGTGAGACTACACTTGAAGCACAGTGTTCAGTTTTGGTCACCTTGCTATAGGAAGGATGTTATTAAACTGGAAAGAGTGCAGAAGAAAGTTACAAGGATGTTGTGGATGTAATTTTGCTCACTGAGCTAGAAAGTTCATTTTCAGATGTTTCATCACCATACTACGTAACATCAGTGAGCTTCTGGTGAAGCACTGGTGTTATGACCGGAATTCTATTTATATGTTTCCGTTTCCTTGGATTGGAGATGTCATTTCCCATGGTGACATCATTTCCTGTTCATTTTCTCAAGGGTGAAAGATGGAGGCGAAGTCAATGTGTTTGTTGATAGAGTTCCAGTTGGAATGCTATGCCTCTAGGAATTCTCATGCATGTCTCTGTTTGGCTTGTCCTGGATGGATGTGATGTCCAAATCAAAGTGGTGTCCTTCCTCATCTGTATGTAAGGATACTAGTGAGAGTGGATCATGTCTTTTTGTGGCTGGTTGATGTTCATGTATCCTGGTGGCTAGTTTTCTGCCTGTTTGTCCAATGTAATGTTTGTTCAGTTCTTGCAAGGTATTTTGTAAATGACGTTTGTTTTGCTTGTTGTCTGTGTAGGGTCTTTCAAGTTCATTAGCTGCTGTTTAGTGTGTTGGTGGGTTTGTGGGCTACCATGATGCCGAGAGGTCCAAGTAGTCTGACAGTCATTTCTGAGATGCTTTTGATGTAGGGGAGAGTGGCTAGGGTTTCTGAATGTGTTTTATCTGCTTGTTTGGGTTTGTTGCTGAGAAATTGGTGGACTGTGTTCATAGGGTCCTCGTTTTTTTTTTTAAATGTGCTGTATAGTTGATTTTCCTCTGCTCTTCGTAGTTTCTCTATGCTGCATTGTGTGGTGCCTTGTTGAAATAATGTTCTAATGTAGCTTCATTTGTAGGCTTTGGGATGATTGCTTCTGTAGTTCAGTATTTGGTCTGTATGTGTTATTTTCCTGTAGGCACTGGTTTGAAGTTCCCCACTGGCTGTTCACTTTACTGTGACATCTGAGAATGACAATTTGTTGTTGTTTTCTTCCTCTTTAGTGAATTTTATGCCAGTAAGGATATTATTGGTGATCTTGAAGGTTTCCTCTAATTTGTTTTGTTTCGTGATGCCATAAGTGCCTTCTCAGTGAGCGAACGTACATCCAGAACCTCAAACTGAGCTACAAATCTTCTCAAAATTTGCTCACAAGGATGTTCCCAGGCCTCAACTGTCTGAGTTATAGGGAGAGGTTGGACAAGCTAGGATCTTTTTCTTTAGTTTGTAGGAGATAGGGCAAATCTTATAGAAGTCTATAAGATCATGAGAGGCATGGATAGGGTGAAGCACTGTCTTTTTCCCAGGGTTGAGGCATCAAGGACTAGACAACATCAGTTTAAGGTGAGAAAGGAAGGACAACATTTACAAGGCATTTGAACAAATACATGGATAGGAAAGGTTTAGAAGGATATGGGCCAAGTGAAAGGAAATGGGGTTAGCATGGACCAGGCTGGGCCAAAGGACCTGTCTTGATGCCGTACGATTCTATGACTCTATGAAAGTAGAAGACAGAGAGTGATGGTGGAGGGTTGCTTTTCAGACTAGAGGATTGTGACCAGTGGTGTGCCACAAGGATCGCTGCTGGGTCCACACTTTTTGTCATTTATAGAAATTAGTTGGATATGAAAGTAGGAGCTTTGGTTACTAAGTTTGCAGATGACACTAAAATTGGGAGGTGTAGTGGACAGCAAAGAAGGTTACTTCAGAGTACAATGGGATTTTGATCAAATGGGCCAATGGACCGAGCAGTGTCAGATTGAGTTTGATTTCGATAAATGGGAAGTGCTGCATTTTGGAAAGGCAAATCACGGTAGGACTTAGACACTTAATAGTAAGGTCCTAGGGAGTGCTGCTGAACAAAGACCTTGGAGTGCAGGTGCATAGGTCCTTGAAAGTGGAGTCTCAGGTAAATAGGATAGAGAAGCAGGCATTTGGTATGCTTTTCTTTATTGGTCAGTATATTGAGTACAGGAGTTGGGACGTCATATTGCAGCTGTACAGCACATTGGTTTGGCCACTTTTGGAGTACGGTGTGCAATTCTAGTCTCCTTTCTATAGGAATGATGTTGTGAAACTTGAAAGGGTTCAAAAAAGATTTACAAGGATGTTGCCAGGGTTGGAGGGTTTCAGCTATAAAAAGAGGCTGAATAGGCTGGGGTTATTTTCCCTGGAGCATCGGAGGCTGAGGGGTGACCTCATAGAGGTTTATAAAATCATGAGGGGCATGGATAGGGTAAATAGACAAGGTTTTTTCCACAGGGTGGGGGAGTCCAGAACTAGAGGGCATAGGTTTAGGGTGAGAGAGGAAAAATTAAAAAAAAACTAAGAGGCAACTTTTTCATGCAAAAGGTGGTGTGTGTGTTGAATGGGCTGCCAGTAGTAGTTTTGGAGGATGGTACAATTGCAACATTTAAAAGGCATCTGGATCGGTATATAAACAGAAGAGTTTAGAGGGATATGGGCCAAAGGGGTCTTGATTTCTATAGGATACCTGGTAAGTATGAATGAGGTGTACTGAAGGGTCTATTTTCATGCTGTATATCTCTACGACTCTCTATTCCATCAGCTAATTTTTGTCTGTACCCCAAACTATGTATATCCATCTGCAGATTGTTTGTTATCCTCACCACTTGCCTTCCCATCTACCTTTGTGAGATCCACAAATTCTGGTTTATGCAAGCACTTGTCTAACCTAAGTAATTAACACAGATCGGAAAATAAGTGTACCCCCAGCATTGTAGCAGTTACAAGTTCCAATCCTAAAAACATCATTCTTATATCATTTCTACCAGGTTAGTTAGCTAATCATCTGGTTAACATTTTCCCCACATTAATATACTATCTGAAACACCATGAGCTCCTATGAAGTAACCCCATATGTGGTAGCTTATCAAAAGCCTGAAAATCCAAATCTATTACATTCATTGCTTCCCCTTTATCTATTCTGATTAAACCACAAGAAATAGGAACAGGATTAGGCCATTCAGCCCCTTGAGCCTGCTCAGTCATTCAAAAGAATCATGACTAGTCTGACATTCCTCACATACACTCTCTTGCCCTTTCCCTATAACCCTCAATTGCAGTATTGATCAAATAATCAGTTTTATCAAAATGACAACCCTCACTTTATATTGTTAAGGCTGTCCCAGTCCCAAGGACCTATAGGACTGCTGTCTCATTAGAGAAGAGACAGAGACAGCCAACTAGTAGAGAGTTTAATCCTAGGGGATGAGGGGAAAGGATGAAAAGGCAGAACCTTCATGGTAACCTCAGCTTGTGTGGGAATTAAACCCGTGCTGCAGGCATTCCTCTGTATTTATTGCCTTTCTTGTTCAGTATGCACTGTCCTGTTACACTTGCACTGTTGCTCCATTCTTACTCTCAGTATGCTTTGCACAAGCAATCGGGAGAAGGAAAATTAAAATGTGAGCTACAACCTGAGAGTGAATGCAGGATACTGGAAATTTAGTGCACTGTGGCAAATGACTGTACAGGGACGTGGACATTTTCAGTTTTTTTTGTTCATGATCTACAAGGTCCTGTTTCAGGATTTACAGTTTCTAAGGTTATATTCTTTAGCTGCAACTGAGCATAGAACGGAGTCCCAGTTTAACAATTGCAGCTTCAGGAGTCTGCTGACTGGGGAAACAAATCAAAACAGCAACATTACCAGGAAGTAGTATATTGATTCACTTGTGATTTAAAAAAAAGTCTACACATTTTAAGTTAACAGTATGCTTACATTGCATTATTTTAATATTATTTTTTTAAAAATGTGACTCAGAGGCTTAAAAGAAGTCATGGCAAAATTTGGCACCTGTGATATTCTCCTCCTGTGCTATGTGGCAAATCATGGAAGCTTCAGTTGTCCCTGAACGTGCACAGGAAATGCACACTGTAATTTAGAAGAATGAGGGGGGAATCTTACAGAAACTAAATTGTGAAGGGAAGATATAAGATAGGAGCAGAGAGGTTGTTTCCACTGGTGGGTGAAACTAGAACTAGGAGGCATAGCAGCAAAATTAGGGAGAGCAGATTTAGGACTGAGCTGAGGAGGAACTTCTTCACCCAAAGGGTTGTGAATCTGTTGAATTCCCTGCCCAGTGAAGTAGTTGAGGCTATCTCACGGAATGTTTCTAAGGCAAAGATAGATGGATTTTTGAACAATAAAAGAACTAAGGGTTATGATGAGCAGACAGGTAAATGGAGCAGAGTCCACAAAAAGATCAGCCGTGATCTTATTAAATGATGGAGCAGGCTTAACGAGCCAGATGGCCTACTCCTGCTTCTATTTCTTATGTACTGGTGAAACAAATTTCAGAGCCGGTGAATTCATGGTGGAGTGCCTGTGATGCTCAGCAGGTTGTGGATAGCATACTCAGTAAGGTGGTCACGCCGCAGATGTAGATTGAACAGGCAGAAAAGGCAGGACAACCAGGCAAAGTGGAGGAATGTAGGTATGTGACAAATACTGGAGAGGGTACAGAGATTTTCCAGGATGTTGCCTAGGCTAGAGCACTCCATTTATGAATAGAGATTGGACACACCAGGGTGGTTTTCCTTAGGGCAGAGAAGAATACGAGGTGACATAACTGTGGTGCATCAAATTATGACGGGCATAGATATGGTTGACAGGGAGAAATGTTTCCTCTTGATGGAGGAATAAGTGACCAGGGATATAGATTTTAGATACGGGACAGGAGATTTAGAGGAGATGTCAGGAAAATCCTTTTCACCCAGGTGGTTGTGAGAATCTGGAACTCTCTGCTGGCAAGAGTGGTACATTTTAGTAATATGTAGATGTGCACTTGCATTGCCAAGGCATGCAAGTCCATGACCAAGTGCTGGAAATAGGGATAGAACAGAATCAAATGGCTGCTTTTGACCAGCAGGGACCTAAATGGGCCAAAGAGACCTTTTTATGCTGCAGATCTCTATGACTCCACTCTTCCACTGGTCTCAACAAAAAAGAAAAATATTTTTATAGTTACCAAGATGACCAACTAATATACACGATCCCCAAATGCTTCATCTGGAGGCTGACTGATGTTATCTGTAGGATGACGAAACGTCCAAAACTGAACCTTCTAGCTCAGTGAGCAAACTCACATCTTTAACCTCAACCTGAGCTACAAATCTTCTCAAAACTCACTAATACATGATCTATGTCAGGTTTTAAGCAAAAAGGTCTATCAACGTGGTTGCTTAATAAACACAGTAATGGGTTTATTATCAAAACCAAACTTATTCAATAAAGATGCAGCAATTGGTTGACATAGCCAGTAATATAGATGCATTAAAAAGTATCCACACAGCACAGACAGATGTGCACAATCAAGAAAGCAGCTCTTGAATATCAGACACTTATAGAAAATGAATACGATGGTCTTGTTTATTTTTTAATGTTAGGTTAGAAAACAGAACTCTTCATATGATTGTAGACAGTGAAAACTATGAGGCTTCCTTATCTTGAAGCTGGTCACAATGCTTAGGAAGTGATTCCATTGAATCCATAGTAACCATTCTGCAACAACGGTTGTAAGCACACTGGCATTTATCAATGACTTTAAACACTGCGGCAGAGAGGATTTCAGTAACCTTTGAAGAACAGCTCTGTTTTATTTTGTTTTTTTTTCAGTTCTCTATATGGTGAATTCAAAAGTTTAAAATAGTTGATAAAGACTACTAAAATAATTTTAAATCACTTGTGGATCATTTTGCAGTTTACTGAATGTCTCTTTTGAAAACTCAATCTGGACTAGAACTGACAACCTAATTAAGACTTGTTATTTTTATTCTTTCGTTTTCAAAAATAGCTCACAAAAATTACAAACAAACTTACTTTGAAAATTCAATATCTGATTTCCACATCGAAATTGAGAAAAATGTTATCTATATGAAAGATCAAGCCTCAGTTGTCACTGTATATTAACTGTTATGAATGTAAGGTACAGGATTTAAAATCTACTCAGCTGAAAACCAGATATGTTTCTGTCGCAATATCTGAGTGCTGAACCTAGTACTGAATAAGCGTTGAAATGCTGAGGCATTTTTCGTACTGACTCTAGAGGACAGGATCGGGAGAATGTCAGTAGAGTCGAAAAACCAAAGAAAATTACAGCACAGAAACAGGCCCTTCGGCCCTTCACGCCTGCACCGATCCAGATCCTCTCTCTAAACCGGTCACCTATTTTCTAACGATCTGTATCCCTCTGCTCCCTGTATATTCATGTCTCTGTCTAGATATTTCTTAAATGACGCTATCGTGCCCACCTCTACCACCACCACCACTGACAATGCATTCCATATGCCCACCACCCTCTGTGCAAAGAACTTTCCTTTAAACTTGTCCCCTCTCACCTGGAACTCGTGACCCTAGTAATTGAGTCCCCTACTCTGGGAAAAAGCCTCTTGATTAGATTAGATTAGACTTACAGTGTGGAAACAGGCCCTTCGGCCCAACAGGTCCACACCGACCTGCCGAAGCGAAACCCACCCATACCCCTACATTTACCCCTTACCTAACACTACGGGCAATTTAGCATGGCCAATTCACCTGACCCGCACATCTTTGGACTGTGGGAGGAAACCGGAGCACCCGGAGGAAACCCACGCAGACACGGGGAGAACGTGCAAACTCCACACAGTCAGTCACCTGAGTCGGGAATTGAACCCGGGTCTCAGGTGCTGTGAGGCAGCAGTGCTAACCACTGTGCCACCGTGCTGCCCACTAAGCTATCCATCCTGTCTGTATATCTCTCATGACTTTGTAGACCTCAATCAACTTTGTCACTTCCTCAAAGAATTCTATTAAGTTAGTAAGACATGACCTTCCCTGCACAAAATCACGTTGCCTATCACTATTAAGCCCATTTTCTTCCAAATGTAAAAAGATCCTATTCCTCAGTATCTTCTCCAGGAAGTTCCCTACCATTGACGTCAGGCTCACCTGTCTATATTTACCTGGATTATCTTCGTTCCCCTTCTTAAACAAGGGGACAATGTTAGCAATTCTCCAGTTCTCCAGGACCTCACCAGTGTTCACGGATGCTGCAAAGATGTTAAAGCCCCAGCTATTTCCTCTCTTGCTTCCCTCAGTAATCTGGGATAGATCCCATCCGGATCTGGGGACTTGTCCACCTTAATGCCTTTTAGAATACTCAACACTTCCTCCCTGCTTATACTGATCTGACCGATTGTAACATCTGTCTCACATGGGCTCCTATGTTTCTGAACACAAAGCTGCTTGTTGCTAAGAATCGCCATGGATTCTATCCTTAAGGGTTGATAGTCCTGGGGAGCTCTCAGTTAAGGCTGTTTTAAATAAACAATAAATGTAACTGATTCCAGTAATTGCTTCTAATCAAAGTTGGGATATATCTGCATGTATTTTCACTAAATCCCAGTGACTGGATCACAGGAATGCAAGAGGTTCTTTTAAGCAGTAATGAACTCATGAGAATTGGAGGCATATTACAGGACTGAGACCGAAAAAAACATGCTTCCAACTCTCCAACCTAATGATAGTAATCAAAAATTCTTTTGTCTTATGAAAAAAGCAGTTATTAGTACAACAGTAGAGACAGTAAGTGGAAATATTTGAGAATTTTCATTTGTGATATACTATTCTCAATTTTCTGCTCATACTTTATTTTCCATTTCCAGTGCCTATTTACTGTTAGAGTGCTGACTTACATTAGTTACATTAACTAAAACTACAGTCTTCATTCATGACTCTCAGCAGCAAGTACTGGTAGAATGTAAGCAGTGGGCATCAAGTCATGTCCAACTATATTGTTGCACAATAATTACAGAAGCTAGCTTCTCACAAGGGATGAGGAGTGTGAAGGCTGACTGATTATCACACACAGAAATAAGGAGTGCTAAAGTGCCTTTTATTGCCTATAACAGCATTACCCCACACTCACATGGCAACATTTTCACTCTGAAACAACAATCAGACGAAAAATGTTACTGGGCCGAAGGGTGCAGACGAATAAATGATTTCTCAAAAGGTAGATTTTAAACCGTATATTAAAAGGAGGAAAGGCAGAGAGATTTGTAAAGGGAATTTTAGCTCCAAGGGTCTAGATAACTGAAGCCAATGACTGAACAAAAGGAGGATGACTGGACAAGGTTTGAACACTAAAGGGTCACAGAATTCTCTGAACATTATTGAGCTGAGTTTTGAGACATGGAGGTACAAGATTAAATTGTTCCTTACATTTGTTCGAGTGCTTCGGATTTTCTCACCTACTCGCCTTTCCTATTATAGCCACGAAAGGGAATCTCACTGATTTTACAATGCCCCTGCCTAAAACACACGTCATAGAGGCCCACAATATCCAGCTGTCATGACTTAAGTGGGAAGATTACATTGATAATTCAAAAGTCCCATTGTTCCGCAAGCTGCCAGAAAATGCTAAAGACTCGACTGAACCTCCAATATGACCAGTTCAGCTGACTTGCTGCTATTGAGGATGAAAGTAATTGACAAATTCTGTCATTAACAGAAAACAAATATGTATTGTAACAAAATGGTTTAAATTATACCCCTTCAAAAAAATCCAAGTGTGCACACCGATTCACAATTAAGATAGAGTAAAGATAGCTGGTTTGACACGGATATTAACAGTGGAATAGTAACTGTAGATGGAAAACAAAATTCTGAAGACCAGAAGTACAGGTGACAAAAGTGGGTTAAGTGGTCTCACATAGATGACTTTTTGACATCACGGCCACATTTGACTGTGTGGCATTGAGGAGCCCTAACAAATCTGGAGTCAACAGGAATCAGGGGAAAACTCTCTGCTGGTTTGAGTCATACCTGGTACAAAAAATGATGGTTGTGATTGTTAGAGGTCAGTCACCTCAACTCCAGGACATCTCTGCAGTAATTCCTCAGGATAGTGTTCTGGGCCGACTACCTTCAACTGCTTCACCTACAGCCTTCATTTAAAAGGTCAAAAATGGTGATGCTTGCACAAATGTTCAACACCTTTCACAATTCCTCAGGAATTGAAGTTGTCCATATCCAAATACAAAACGACATAGACAATATACAGGCTTGGGTTGACAACTGATAAGTAAAGCAAAAGTGGGTACTGCAATTTGCACCCCACAAGTGCCCTAACTATTGTCCTCTGACACTCAATGGCATGAGAACCACCAAAGACACCGCTATTAAATTCCTAGAAGTTAACAACAATCAAACTGGGTCTAACCACATAAGTACTGTAGCTACAAGATCAGGTCAGAAGCTACTGGATAACTGCAGTGACTAATTAACCTTCTGACTCCCCAAAGCCTTTACACCATCGATAAAGACACAAGTCAGGGGCGTGATGGAATATTCGCCACTTGCCTGAATGATTGTAATGCCAACCAAACTAGAGAAGCTTGACAGTTCCAGGACAAAACAGCTGGATAATAGTTTGTGGACGTGGTGCCACTCACTCCTTCCACCATCAACGTTCAGTGCATCTAACTGCAAAACTCATTTTCTACTAACTTCCTTACTCATGATTATCAAAAAGATGGACAGGTACAGCAGATACAGAGGAACACAAAAATGTGAGAGATCCCCTCCAAGCCACTTACCATTATGACTTGGAAATAATGTTTTGCTGTTTGGTCAAAATCCTCAAATTTTCTCCTAGTGCTATTTGTCGGTGTGTCTATAGCAGGTGTACAACAGTTTAAATCAGACAGGTCACCATCCCTCAAAGGCATCTGGGAAGAGGCAATAACTGCTGGCCCAGCTAGCAATGTCCACATCACATTAGCTTTAAGTTTTTTTTTAAATCACTAGTAACAAACCCATCTGTAAAGTGATGATAGTTCTGCGTTTTGATAGTTGATCAGTTGGGCCTGTCTTTTCTTGTTAGAACTCTTTTTTTTAATTCTTGGTTCTTATCTTTTCACTCTCACAGCAAAAGACGGAACGAACGATATCTTCAATTTGCAAGCTCTCGATGTCTTGCGCCTCCAGACTCATAGCAAACTGTAACTCAACTAATCTGAGGTCCGTTGTCAGGCAGTCTTCCCTGAACTCCTAGCTCTAGGTGCCACTCAGTCTAAAGGTAACAAACTCACTGCTTTAAAAAGCAACATTCTCTACAACACCTAAAAATGTGCACTACTCAATTTTACCAAGGTGAAAAATTCTCCAGATATTTTAGCTGTATAGCAGTGTCTCATATCCGTTCTATTGTCCAAAAACAAAAAACATGTAGTCCCTTACAGCCCACTGTTTTTGATGGCAAGCAGAGAGACTCCTATCCTGCCAATATTTTGCCAACTTTATGACAACAGGTGAACAAATTCTCTGTTAGTGGAACCTTGAGAATGTAAACCGGCTATCACATTTGCTTTCACAGGAAGTAATTGTAATTCAAAAGTAATTAACTTTTGTAGATTCCTTTGAAACTTTGAAGGCATGAAAGCGATCTTCTTAAACACAAGTTTAATAATTGTCAAAACAAAAATGGTGTACCAATAGCAATGCACGGATGTGGGATAATGCAGTTAGCCATACCTGATGAAGGTCATTGCCAATCGCATATTCTTGGAAATAGCCAGGTGCTGCAGAGGATGCTCGGATTGCCTGCCATAGCTTATATTTACAGCCACCCATATAGCGTGATCGTACACTGGGAAGGTGATTGTAGTTCCTGAAGACGAATGCTTTCAGTGGTGTCCCTTTATTTACAATAGTACTTACAGCAGCCACCTGAAAATTAAAGCATTATAAACATTCAACTACACCATTCAAAAGACGACTATTTGTCCCCATTTTATAAGGAACCAGTGTAACAACTTCCGCAATAATTCCGATACATAATGCAGCTCTATTCAAATTGCTTTTACATCATATTCCACCAATTGATCTCCTTCAGCCTTCATATGCAAACTAAAAATTTTCAAACGTCACTTGTTAAAAAAATTCCTATGAACTTGATTTAAATATACAGTAGAATTAGAAAGTGCATTCTGCAATTTTACTTATTTGAAATAAAATTGAAATGATTTGAGTTATACAACACATGACTTAGCAACTTGTATTTGGCTGCTCCACTTCACCCATCCCAGTTTCCATCGCTTTCAGCACAAGCCTTATTTGGCTATGTGCCCTCTGCAGTCAAACAGACAGAGAGCTCACTGTCATTACCAGATGTCTGCTACTGTTCCTAGGTAACGCAAGGAACCTGCCCTGCCTTAACTCTTGCTTTTCTATAATGTAGTACACAACAAAAAGATAATAATTTGAAACTAGGCATCTTCATAGACACCGCACAACAATTGCCAGGCTGGAGTGTTCCTCTCAGTCGGGGAACACTTCAGTGGTCAAGGACATTCAGCCTCTGATTTTCAGGTAAGCGTCATTCAAGGAATCTTTTGAGATACACAACAGTGCAGAATCACCTTGCAGAAACTGAGAGCTAAGTTCTGTACTTATGAGGACCACCTCAACCGTGATCTTAGGCTCGTGTCACGATACATGAAACCCCACTGTACTGTTGTTTGTAAAAGTCTTCCTTACCATTTTGTTTGGACACCATTACCTTGATTACTTGTGATTTTTGTACAGTTTTTGAATATCTTAACTTTGGTTAGACTCCAATACCTACTCATGTTATTCCAGCCATCTGGTTTGTCTCTAGCACCATCTTATTTTTTGATTATTTGTAATTATCTCTGTCTTAATTAATTGGTTCATAGGTTATCCCTTCCCTTGTTATTTCAGATGTTGACCCTTAACTCTCAGTCTGACATTCTTGATCACCTGCAAAGACTTGTTATTCAGCCTGTCAACACTGTACTCACACGATTTGTAACTCTTAATTACTTAGAATTATCTTACCATTATATCTCTGCCTTTATGTTCTGTGCCTGTGCCCCTTAATCTGACGAAGGAGCAGCTCTCTGAAAGCTTGTGATTTCTGTGATAAACCTGCTAGACTTTAACCTGATATTGTGTGAATTCTGACTTCACAGATTAAGGCATATAAACACATTCTGATTACAAATCCTCAAAACACCCTTTCCACCAATAAGTTAATTTTTTTTTGATAGATCTGCATTACAAGTATGTCCTGTATTGTAGGTATAAACACATCAGAGACACCGCAACATGGAGGTGACTCACCTCCACCTTCATACTTGGCTGACAAATGCTAGTCATGTCACAGACATTCACATCCCAAGGAACAGTAAGACATTTTTAAAAAATTTGGAACAATACACAATATTATATCTTCCACACAGAATTTACACTGTACCAAGGCCAAATGTATTTCTGAGCACTGCAATTTTACAGCAACTTTTGTTTATGCAAGTTTGTGAACTGTGGAACATACTGACTTCAGAGTACTGTGCACAGTGAGCTGGGTTTCATCATGAGGTTTAGGATTCTAATTGCACTGGAAACATTAGGTTCCAACACAGCACCAGTCAGCAGCGAAAGCAGATCGGCCATTATGCCAATAGGTGGCTGCTCATTGGTGTCAGGTGGGACACCACCTCTATACCACAAAATCCAATGTCTTAAATTTAAATTCCACTAACTGTGGTGGGATTTAATCTAGTGTCCCCAAAATATTAGCTTGGGTTTCTGGATTTCGCGTCCACTACCACTAAGCCACCAAAAGGTGGAGGCTTCATCTCTGGAATAGTCCTAAAATAAACTGCTAGTCAACATCTGAAAGCATTGATCAATTACATCTCAGAGACCAGTTAAAAGTGCATGATAAGCAAGTCCAAGTGTCAGAAAGAAATAACAAAGATGACAGATTTAACAGATTAAATTTCTGCATGAAAAATAATCAAAACAAGCGAAGTGAATGCTGAAACACAGCCAACCTTCAGAGATTAGGTTAGCACTTTATAAAGCACTTATGCTATTATAACTCTGATTATGTTAGGAGAACACAAATTGCTTTAGGGGGATAGGAGAAAGTAGCTCAGCAACCCCAAATAGAGTTGCAATGACCTTTACAGCTTTAGTTCAATTAAGTCTTGTTGAGTACTGAAAGATACTTTGTTGTGCCAAAGGCTTTAAAAAAATGCCAGTTATTTCATTATAATCTAGAAGGAAGACCATGAAACCTTACTGGAGGAATATAAAATATTAAATGGCAAATGCTGGTGAGGCAAACCCAGAACATTACTTCATTTTAGGCAGGAAAGTTAAAATGAGGGGTCAAATTTAAATTTGTCAGAAAGTGCACTTAAACATATAGTTAAGGAACACATTTACTGAAAAGTGCTAAATGTTGGAATAATGAACTAGTAAAGTAAAGGAAGCAAAAATGTTAGATATGTTATAATATTAGAGCTTTGGCTTCATTTACAAATTGGGATTACAAAAAGTCTTCTTTGAGTTATCAGTGTCACAAGGTTTTTACTCAGATAAATTTTATGTTTTTGTTGGCAGACATACATATGAAATTTGTGACTTTATTGCAGAATACCTGTTAGGGACAAACACATAGCTTGGGTTTTCCCTTTTCTAGCTTAGGAGCATCAAGGCCAATGCAACATAAATCCATCATGTAATTTAACAAGATAAACATATTGGCTGGAAATCATTCACACAACCTCTTTCCTTATATGGCACACATCTGAAACTTAAGTGCCAAGGTAACACTGTTAGGAGCCACAGTGAGTTGTTGAGATGGAACAAGTTAAAAAGTGACTCAGACTGAGTAGGTGGGCAAACTATGGCAAATGGATTTCAGTGTGGGAAAACAGAGATACTTGCTATGGGAGAGTCATCAGGAATTGTGGACAAGCAAAAAAAAAAGAGGGACACTAAAGGTTGGTGCAAAAAAAAGGGACCGAACTTCAAAGCTCAACAGGTAACAGACGACTGTTTTTCATGTATTCTCCAGCTTCTACAGATTTTTTTTCTGCTGACCTACACATTTTTTGTTTGTTGTTGCTTTGTAATAAGAAGCTGAATCAGATATTTCCAGGGATGCAAGAATCTTTTGCATTCTTATGCTCTGATCAACGTAATGTAAAATAATCTTCCTTAATCCATTATTAAATTTCAGAAAAATAATAAAACAGAGCTTATATATGTGTCAATTCTAAATAATAATCTATAACAGAATGATTCTACAACATTGCCTAACGTAATTGGATTTTAATCATAGACCATAAGAAAACCAATGTACTTAACAAATATAGTTCTCTTCATACATTTACATTGTGGAGCTATAAATTAGGATCAGAAACAGAACTACTAACACAGCAGTGCAACATTAATAAATAATCAAGAAACAGAAGACATAATATATTTGGATTTTCAGAGGTGTTTGATAAGGAAGCACACATGAGGCTAAGAACCACACAGCAGGCTACTTAAACACCACGGGCTCTTTTCTTATTAAGACAATGTATTAGCATGGATAGAACATTAGCTAATAAAAGACAGATGGGAGGGGGTATTTTCAGGATGATGAACTGTAACTAGTGGAGTGCCACTAATGGAGGCAAACGATTATGGGTAATCCAATATGGAGGACAGGAAAATAATGTGGCTGTAAGAGCTTTATTTTGAGAAATTTTCAGTCTTGGAGCCGATTTCCTTGAATTACTGTTTTATAAGCTGTTGCATTGCTTTGGAACTTTTAAAAAAAAATCAAAAATAAAAATGGCTGATTTAAAAGAAGGAAGACAGATGAATAGCACTGACCACATGGGCAGTAATCCCAATGAAGAAAGAAACCTACACTTTGTCTGGCGAGGCAATAACCTGCACAGACTTTGCTGTCTGTTTTCAAGTACCTCTGTACATTTGAGTTGGTTCTAAAGAAAAATAAACGAACAGCGAAATTCAGAGTTAACCTTGGAGACACCTGTGTTAGCTCACAGCAGGGAGCAACTAAGCGGCTTTTTAAAAGTGTAATCTTACTGGCTTTCTTTTGTAATTCCACAACAGTGAGTAGAGTGGGTTCTTTTTTTAATTCCAGGCTGCTAGAGATTCTTGATTAAATACAAATACTCAGCTATCTGGAGCAATATTTGTAGAGCAGTAAGACTTGTGCTAATTTCTAGGTCTGTTGATTGTTCAGGAGCAAAGATGGCCTTTAGTAAGAGTGATGCATTCTTCCTGTTGGATGTGGGAGATTAGGGAGAGTTTCCACGTTACTGACGATTCTGTTTGCAGGAAGTATGTTTGGTTGAGAATCCTATCGGTAGCACAGATTGGTTGGAATGGCAGTTAGAGGCAATTAGGAATTTACAGGAGCTAGGGGGTGCGATGGATGGCAGTTGCAGGGAGGGAGATAAACTGAAAATACAGTCAGGTAGATAAGTGACCTCAGGGAAAGATAGGAGGAAGGCAGATAGTACAGGAGTCACCTGCAGCTATCCCCATCTCAAACTAACATGCTGTTCTGAAAAACATAGGGGGTGATAGACTCGCAAGGGAATGTAGCACTGACAGCCAGATTTCTGGTACTGGTACTGGCTCAAATGTAACAAGGGGTGTGCCCAGGTTCCAAACAGTCAATTGTGATCGGAAACTCTCTAGTTAGAGATACAGACAGGTGATCCTGCAGCTGACAGCAAGACATCGGAAAGGTGTGTTACCTCCCTGGAGCTAGGATCAATGATATTTTGGATAGAGTACAGAATAACTCAGAGTAGCAGGACCAGCCGGAGGTCATTTTACACATTGGAACCAACAACATGGAAAATTGAGTCTCACAAACTTGATTGAATTTTTTGGTGTAACAAAGAGGAGGGCAGAGTGGTGGATGTGATCTATGTGGACTTCAGTAAGGCATTCGACAATGTTCTTCATGGCAGACTGATTAGCAAGGTTAAATCACACAGAATAGAGGGAGAACTAGCTATTTGAATATAGAACTGGCTTGAAGGTAGAAGACAGAGTGGTGGTGGGAGTGTTGCATTCCAGATTAGAGGCCAGTGACCAGTGGTGTGCAACAAGGATCGGTGCTGGATCCACTGCTTTTTGTCATTTATATAAATGATTTGGAGAAGTCAGAATTGCAGATGCTGGAGATCAGAGTCGAGAGTGTGGTGCTGGAAAAGCACAGCAGGTTAGGTAGCATCTGAGGAGCAGGAGAATCGACGCTTCGGACATAAACCCTTCATCAGAATTCCTGACGAAGGGCTTACGTCCGAAATGTTGATTTTCCTGCTTCTCGGATGCTGCCTTACTTGCTGAGCTGTTCCAGCACCACACTCTCGATATAAATAATTTGGATGTGAACATATATGGTATGATCAGTAACTTTGCAGCTGACATCAAAATTGGAGGTGTAGTGGACAGCGAAGGTGGTTATCTCAGAGTACAACGAGATCTTGATCAGATGGGCCAATTGGCCAAGGAATGCCAATTTAAGGAGTTTAATTTCGATAAATGTGAGGTGCTGCATTTTGGAAGGTAAATCAGAGCAGGTCTTATCCATTTAATGGTAAGGTCCTGGGCAGTGTTGCTGAACAAAGAGACCTTTGCAGATTCATTGTTCCTTGAAAGTGGACTCACTGGTAGATGGGATAGTGAAGGGGTTTGGTATGCTTTCCTTGACTGGTCAATGCATGGAGGATAGGATTTGGGAGGTCATGTTGCACTATATAGGACATTAATTAGGCCACTATTGGAATACTGTTTGCAATTTTGATCTCCAAGGATGTTATGAAACTTGAAAGGGTTCAGAAAATATTTACAAGGATGTTGCCAGGGTTGAAGGGCTTGAGCTATAGGGAGAGGCTGAGTAGACTGGGGCTGTTTTCCCTGGAGTGTTGGAGACTGCGGGAGGACCTTATAGAGGTTTAGAAAATCATAAGGGACATGGTTAGGGTAAACAAATAAGGTCGTTTCCCTGGGACGGAGGAATCCAAAACTCAAGGGCATAGTTTAAGGTTAGGGGATTAAGATTTAATAGGGGCCTAAGGGGAAACCTTTTCCACAGAGGAAGTGGAGGCGGCTGATACAATTACAATATTTGAAAGGCATCTGGATGAGTTTATGAATAGGCAGAGTTGAGGGATATGTACCAACATATGCTGGCAAATAGGACGAGATTAATTTTGGATATCTGGTCAGCATGGATGGATTGAACTGAAAAGGTTCCTTCTATTCCTATATGTTACGGCCTTATGAAAGGAATGTTCTTATACTAATTTCCTGAATACATTAAGGGACCCATTTTGAAAGATATATGAAGAAAATATTCTAAAATGGCACATTAAATGCACTTAAAATAACTTTCATCAATAAAGCCAACCTCAGCATTATAGATTCCACCCCCCCCCCACCCTCACATTATTTGATAAATGTCTTTGATTACATTCACCCATTTATTTTCTACTGGTCAGCACTAATTGTAATTACATTAGCTAGAAAGGAAAAAGCAAGACCTATAAACCTATTTAATTTTAAATTTGGACTGTGTATTAAGGTAATCTCAATCGATGACTCTCATGACCTGAAAAACTTATCAAAGGTACTAATACATAAATTTTAGTTGGTAGCTTCACATTTTACAGCCTAATTGGTCAAAGCAATTCCCTACCCTAACAAAAAAGGCCGAGAAATCTTCAAAAACAGCAAGAAAAACAAAACTTTAAGATAAATACCAATACTTAGGAGGTTACATGGTTCCACTTGGAAAATGTTTTTTTAAATACAAAAAAAACTATCAAGCCAAGGTTTAACTCCCTCAAGGACAGCATTATTTTCCCAACATGTATGGAGTCTGCTGCTTTTGGATTTACCACATTAAAAAGGTTCCTGCAGAGATCTCAAAATCAGTATAAAACATTTCATCTTGCACATACATATCATTTTCAGTTTCTTCACCTTAGCTTTCTACAAGTTTTACATGGAATGTTGGCTCTGCATCGGTAAATAATGGTAACTTCCTCCAGCATTGTATATTCACTACAAACCCATTTTGAGATAACTGTAACTACAGGGCTTTGTAGATGCTTCTGAGATGCACAACTTTAAATGACCACAAACTGCCAATGTTTTAACAAGATATTTGCATCATCGATAGTCACTTGTGAGGAGCCAGCAGACTGGAGGCTGGCTAACATGGTTCTACTATTTAAGAAAGGTGATAAAGGCAGGCCAGGGAATTATAGACCAGTGGGCGTGACATCGGTGATGAGCAAGTTGTTGGAGGAAACCCTGAGGGACAGGAATCACATGTATTTGGAACGGCAAGGACTGATTAGGGATAGTCAATATGGCTTTGTGCGTGGGAAATCATGTCTCACAAACATGATTGAGTCTTTTGAAGAAGGAAGAAAGAGGACTGATGAGGGCTGGGCGGTAGACGTGAGCTATATGGACTTCAGTAAGACGTTCAACAAGGTTCCCCTGGGAGACTGGTTAGCAAGGTTAGATCTCAAGTAATACAGGGAGAACGAGCCATTTGGACACAAAACTGGCTCGAAGGTAGAAGACAGAGGGTGGTAGCGGAGGGTTGCTTTTCAGACTGGAGGCCTGTGACCAGTGGAGTGCCATAGGATCAGTGCTGTGTCCACTAATTTTCGTTATTTATATAAATGATTTGGATGTGAGTATAAGAGGTACAGTTAGTAAGTTTGAAGATGGCACCAAAATTGGATGTGTAGTGGACAGCAAAGAAGGTTACCTCAGAGTACAATTGGATCTTTATGGGCCGACAGGTTGAGGACTGGCAAATGGAGTTGAATTTAGATAAACGTGAGGTGCTGCATTTTTGGAAAGGCAGGACTTAGCAGGACTTATACCCTTAATGGTAAGGTCCTCGGGAGTGTTGCTGAACAAAGAGACCTTGGAGTGCAGGTTCATAGTTCCTTGAAAGCAGAGTCACAGGCAGACAGGATAGTGAAGGCAGCATTTGGTATGCTTTCCTTTATGGGTCAGAGTGTTGAGTACAGGAGTTTGAGGTCATGTTGTGGCTGTACAGGTCATTGGTTGGAATATTGCATGCAATTCCGGTCTCCTTCCTATCAGAAGGATGCTGCGAAATTTGAAAGGATTCAGAAAAGATTTACAAGGGTGTTACCAGGGTTGGAGGGTTTGAGCTATCGGGAGAAGCTGAATACGCTGGGGTTGTTTTTTCCTAGAGCATCGAAGGCTGAGAGGTGACCTCAGAGGTTTATAAAATCATGAGGGGCATGGATAGGATAAATAGAAAAGGTATTTTCCCTAGGGTGGGGGGTGGGAGTGGGGTGGGGGTGGGAGAAAGAGTGGTTAGCACTGCTGCCTCACAGCGCTAGAGACCCGCATTCAATTCCCGCCTCAGGCAACTATCTGTGTGGAGTTTACACATTCTCCCAGTGTCTGCGTGGGTTTGCTCCGGATGCTTCGGTTTCCTCCCGCAGTCCAAAAATGTGCAGGTTAGTGAACTGGCCATGCTAAATTGCCCATAGTGTTAGGTGAAGGGGTAAACGTAAGGGAATGGGTCTGGGTGGGTTGCTCTTCAGAGGGTCGGTATGGACTTGGTTGGGCCAAAGGGCCTGTTTCCAAACTGTAAGTAATCTAATCTAATCTAAACTAAACTAAACTAAACTAAACTAGAGGGCATAGGTTTAAGGTGAGAGGGAAAAGATACAAAAGGGATCTAAAAGGCAACTTTTTCATGCAGTGAGTGATGTATGTATGGAATAAGCTGCCAGAGGAAGTAGTAGTGGTGGAGGCAGGTACAATTACAGCATTTAAAAGGCATCTGGGTGGGTATATGAATAGGTAGGGTTTAGAGGGACATGGGCCAAGTGCTGGCAAATGGGACTAGATTAGATCAGGACATCCAGTCGGCGTGGATGAATTGGACCAAAGGGTCTGCTTCTGTGGTGTACATCTCTATAATCCTACTACAATCAGTCCTGCCCAACAACCATTTACAAAACATTTCATTGCTGGCCTCTGGACTTCCTAGTAGATATAATGCTTAGTGTGATCTGATTCTGAATTAAATGTTCCAGGGAGCTTCCAATGCCAATGCAGTATTACTAATTTCAGCAGAGCAACCTTGAATGCCTTTTGGTTCAAGAGGGAAGATGTGACAATTGTCTGTCTTACTGACCATAAATTATCCAATTCTCACAGTCCATGAAGTAAAAAAAAAGTAGAAATTAGGTCAAGTCAGTGGAATTATCAAGCTGTGGTCACTTTAGATTTCTACTCTGCTCGAGCAATAATCTCTGCATTTACTCTGTGATAAAATGGAATGGTGTTTTCCAGCTGCCTTTAACATCAAATCTATGCTTGCCCTCTTATGCTTTGATTGATGCAAACCATTCTGTGATGCCAATTGCCAAGATCAATAAACAAGTTTACAACTGCAATGTTTCCTCTGCATTATACCTATGCAAAGATTTCAAACAAGAACCTGCCCTCAGTGGAAGCCACATACTTTTATGCAGATGGTTTCTCCTTGCCATCTTTCTTCTCAAACCTTCCAGATGATCTACATGAAGACATTTTTATTTAAATCTCACTGCAAGGGCACAAACCTGAGAAACACAACATGTCACCAATGACATAATATCAATCATTGCGCATGTGTGCATTTGTAGATGATAAAGATGGCAGCACTTTGGTGGTCCAATTCAGCATTCTTTTAAAGATCTGGGATGCTGGAAAATTTCAGCAAGTTATATGAATAGGAATGTATTTGACAGCTTCTCGGCAAAATTAAAAATATTTCCAGTTGATTACAGTTTCACCTCATCTACATTCAACTCACTGAGTCATCAGTGAAACTGGCTCAAAGCGAGAAATTATTACATACAATTGCTGTTCATACTCTATTCGTTGCGAGATGTCAAGTCATTCAGAATGGGCACGTGACTAGAATACTAGCAAATTCAAGTTATTTGATGCAATGCAAGTTCAGCCAAACAATCCCTATAAGTTTTGATTATATTGCTCCGAACGTTCAGAACTTGATAATTTAAAAAATGTCATTTTGAAAGCACTATGGTTTTGCCACACTACAAAGGCTTTCTTAACGAAGGGAAGACAGATCCAACAGATATTACGCCAACCCTACTATCCTCAGAACCAGACATTTCAAACTTGAAACTCCAGACTCTGATTTCTCAGAGTTTAGTTGCACAAAAGGTATCCCATTTTGATGAGCATTATGAATCCCCATGAAATATCCTTTTCCGCTTTGCCTGTTATACCATCCCAATAAGTACATGGTTACAATAGGCCATCAGGCTTCTAACTTAGTATCATCAGGCCAATTAGATTACTTACTTAGATTAGAGGAGATTACTTACAGTTTGGAAACAAGCCCTTCAGCCCAGTAAGTCCATACCGACCCTCCGAAGAGCCACCTGGACCCATTTCCCTATGTTTACCCCTTCACCTCACACTTTTAACACGGCCAATCCACCTAACCTGCACATTTTTGGATTGTGGGAGGAAACCGGAGCACCCGGAGGAACCCATGCAGACACGGGGAGAATGTGCAAACTCCACACAGACAGTTGCCTGAGACGGGAATTGTACGCGGGTCTCTAGCGCTGTGAGGCAGCAGTGCTAACCACTGAGCTACTGTGCCGCCCAGTTGACATCAATAGCTTCAAAGTGGATACTCTCACATTTACCATAGTTTTGCTCATTCATTTAATCTACCAATAATGGTTTGTCATTACATTTCTATTTACACTGTTTGCAACACTGCCTGTCTTGGACGTACTTGGATATGTGCCAAGATAGCATCATAACTTACAAGGGTGGTGAGGTCAAGGGTTGGGTATTTGAAGTGGATGATGAGAGCTGACTTGAAGGACAGGAAAAATGAAACATGATCAGGAAACAGAGAACTATTAACAATGTTAAATTACTTGTCAGCCAGGAAGAAAAGTGGGCAGCTTATTGAGAATAAGGTTGAAAGAGTAGGATGAACCTCTAGACATGGAAAAAATATATGTAGAAGCAAAGAGAAAGAAACTAGATAAAGATGCAAGTTTGGGTAGAGTGGGGGAAACAGAATAGAATGTTTGGTCTGACTGGTGAGGGGTAAAAAGGAAGTGGTACAGCTGACAAGATGATCTTAAGTTTGGAAGCAAGTGGTCCATGAGATTCTTGGAGGTAAAACCGAGAGAAAGAAGACAAAGGTATTTAAGAGTAGAATTTGCAGAAGAGGCCAAGGGTTACCTTTAATTCAAAAGTGCAGAGGTTTTGCTAAACTTACAAGGCATGAGTCAGACCTCAGCTGGAATACTGTGAACAGTTTTAGGCCACTGATCAAAAACAATGTATATTGGCATCAGATGTAGTCCAGAGAAGGTTCTGGATGATCCTGGGTGTGGAGCAAATCTCTTAACAAGAGGGACTAGAGTAGTTTGGGCCTGTGCTCACTCAAAGTTAGAAGAACGACAGGTGGCTGACTTGAAAGGTATAAGTTTCTTAGGCAATTTGGCAGGGTGGATGCAGAAGGTTTGTTTCCCATTGTGGGAGGTCGCAAATTTTATGAAGAGGAATTTCTTCTCTCTGAGGCTAGTGAATCTGTGGAATTCTTCACTGCAAATTCTTCACTATCAAGGTTGGGCCATTAAGTGCCCTGCGGGGCTGAGAAAGACATTTGGTTATTAAGGGAATCAAGGGTTATGGGGAAAAAAGGCAGGAAAAACGGAGCTGAGAATTATCAGATCAGCCACGATCTTATTGAACAGCAGAGTGGACTCGATGGACTGAGCAGTCTGCTTTTCTCCTACACGTTTATATTCCAGGATTACCCTGGAATACCAACCAAGTTTTACAGATGACAGCAAGACCAGGTGGTGCTTTTACGTGGTCAGCCAGATTTGGCAGCCAACAATTCAAGCAGCTATACAGCGTGTGTCTGTTGGGCTTGCGGAAGCAGAGATGGGGACCATTTCAGGGGACTAGCCAGGCTGACATAATCAAGATTTCAACATGCAAATCCAGAGAGAAACCACTACCATCTGAACTAAGTTATCACATGAAATAAAACTACGATTCTGTGCACCACTCCAAGACAACATGCTCCAGGAAGAGGAAAGCCTAAAAAAGGAGGAAAGCCCAGGAAAGAATTGAAAACAGATTTTTTAAAAAATCTGCATCAACCTTCAAGTAGTAACTGACAGTTTGGATTGTGGATTCCATACTTTGCATGGAAAGTAATATTTAAATATTACATTAATATCAATGGTACTGTCCCAGAAGAGCACTTACCTTCACAAAATAACAATCATAAAAGATTAAATTTCAAAACCCTTATTATACAAAGCAAGTAAAAAGGGATTAAAAATGAAACATGAATCTTTAAACACTAATCCTCAACTCTTTAGTCATCCCCCTTTTCCAATCATCCCAAAAATTGAATTAATCAGCCCTGCTCTTGTACCCCTCATATCAATTCTTCCACATTACAATTTTCATCCAAAGAACTATAGCAAGTATTTAAGCAAGAAAAAAAAAGACACTTGTTGCTTATATAAATATCTGGATTAACCTTACAAATGTAAGCTTAGTCCTTTTTACAAATTGTGCATTCAGTGTACATTCCTGCTGACCTGTTATTGATTTGAAAATGAGCTATCATTCTATAATTCCACAGTTGCTTCCAAGCTTCTATTATCACAGCCAATTTTCTACCTTAATTTTGGTTAATACTACCCTGAGTAGAATTTTACTTCAGTACAATTGGTGATCACTTTTGCTGGAGAAAATAATCACTGCTGAGGGAAAAAAAAATTATACTTCAATCTTGTACGCATCAGATTCAGGGCCAAAAGGACTACAGTGTACTTTTTTTAATTGAAAGACTGATGGTAATGATTACAAAAGGAGGTAATATATTAAGTCAATACAACAAACACATTATATTATAAACTTCTGTAATAGCAAAGGATAACTCACCTTAGGACTTTTAGGGTTCCTTGCAGTTTGAATTAAAAGTTCTTCACCCATTCTCTCTCTGTAATTAAGAATGTTAATAACCAGTGTTGTAAAAGATTTCAAATGTAATTTAGACCAATAAAACATAATTGTGAGAACTTGAATCATTGATAGTTGCTGCAGGTTGGGGGTGGGGCGGCACTGGTGTGTGTGTGTGTGTGTGTGTGTGTGTGTGTGTGTGTGTGTGTTCAACTTCCTATCACTCACATGATGAATTTGTTAATTGAAAACTTGTCTGTAAGTGGGGTTGGAATAATACCATTATCATGTAACAACTAAAAGTAGTCTACTTCGACAAATAGTGGCCTTGTTTGAAAGCAGTGCAGGTCAATGAGTTTCTTAATTTTATTACTTCATTCTTTAGAATGCTGATTGTATTAACAAACAATATTTTTGAATTTAGCTTTAAGATTTATAATATTTACGATTTAGAGTACAAAAGATTTTAAACATGCTCAAGAAAGTTACTAATTTTCATTTTGAAGGCTTTCACACATACAAAGTCAGCAACATATACTGGGCCTTGTTCAGAATGTTGAAAAAAAATGAAATTCACACATTAGGTGATAGTCTGACATGTTTGTTTGCAAGTACAAGCATTCGGAACACTGCTCCTTCATCAGGTAGCTAGTGGAGCAGGATCACAGGACACAGAATTTATAGTAAAGAATTAAATGTGTCATACAACTGATGCCATGTATTGAACAAACCTAGATTGCTGTTGTCTTTAAAATCACTTCGAATGCGATTATGGTTTACAGGTTTCAATTCATTCATATGTGAATGCCAGAACTACTTCCAAGTCACATTCCTGAGATAATTTAAGGTTTTATACAAAAAGGTGACATCACAGCTCAGAAATGCATGAAAGGTGTGAGGTTTGAGAGTCAGTCTGTATCGCAACATTGAATCAGACTGGTTCAATGTCCAAAATAGGAATTAATAAAAGGTCACATGGACTTACTGTCTACAGATTGTGTGCTTTTTGAACAAAACAGAATGTCAATGAAAATGCAAATTCACCCCACAGACACGTGTGTGAGAGAGTGTGGAGAGTGAGGAGAGAGAGTGAGGGAGAGAGTGAGGAGAGAGAGTGAGGGAGAGAGTGAGAGAGAGAGTGAGAGAGAGAGTGAGAGAGAGAGTGAGAGAGAGAGTGAGAGAGAGAGTGAGAGAGAGAGTGAGAGAGAGAGTGAGAGAGAGAGTGAGAGAGAGAGTGAGAGAGAGAGTGAGAGAGAGAGTGAGAGAGAGAGTGAGAGAGAGAAAACTCTCTCTCAGCCACACACACACGTTCCCACAGTCTTATGCTCTGCCACACTTCAGCACCCACTCAATTACACACATACACACACAAATATAAGTCCAAGAGGTGAATTTGCATTTGCAGGTACATTTATTTTGTTGAAAAAGCACACAATATGCAAGCAGTCATTCCATGTGACACTTCTTCAATTCCTACTTTAGAAATAGAATCAATCTAACTCAAGGTTGGGATACAGACAGATTCTAACCTCACACCTTTAATGCACTTCTGAGCAGAGATGTCACTTTTTCTAAATAAAACCTTAAGTTATCTCAGGAATGTGACTTGGAAGTAGTTCTGGCATCCTTGTACTAATGAATAGAAACCTGCAACCATAAATCACTTTCTAAGTTATTAAAGACTTAACAGCATTCTAGGTTTGTTTAATACATTGCATCAGTTATTTGACACTGATCTTTTACTCTAAATTCTATGTCCTATGATCCTGCTCCACTAGCTACCTGACGAAGGAGCTCTGAAAGCTAGTACTTCCAAATAAACCCCAGTCCAACACCGGCACCTCTATACTATGGAGAAAAAAAAAATAGGAAATTTTTGATGGCATATTTTGCCTAAAATTCCTGGAAGTCCCTTGCACCTAAAAAAGTATCCACAAATATCCAGACCAGTAGTTCAATTCTTGAAGTGAAACCCCAATGGCATTTTCATACATGAAAACTTTATAGCTTCACCAATCATTCGATTTTCTTGCGTTGGTAATGCACAAGAACTTGGGAATTTGTGGAGAAGGGAGAGATTGCTGTACTCTAAGTGCCAGCTTTTTCCTCCATTCCAAAACTCGCTAAAGACCACTTCAGGGTAATTATGACAGTTGGAACCTACAACTCGACCATTGAAAAGGCAATATCAGAAGTTTCTTGACCTGCACTTTTCCATGACCTATTGCATGGCTTTGCAACACTGATCAACTGGAGGATTTTTTAAAAAGTAAAAAATTTAGGCAAAAGCAATATCCTTAAAAAATATTCCCTGTAAATAACTACTCTGCATGGACATTATAGACAATTGTTAAGGTGATGGGACAAAGCTCTTGCATTCTAGCCCAAAACATGATATTGCAAGTCTGGTATGTTTAAATATCATGGTAGGGTTCTAATCAGGATCCTGTAAAGGACAACTTGACGATTCATTCCAAATCATCTGCGATGGTCATTTTGGTCTGTGCCTGATGCAAAAAATTAGGTAGCGTTTCTCATTCAACTGCCAAAATATGCTTCAAAATATGTAGCTGGATGCATTTATATTTGGAATGCACACACCATTTCCTCACTGAAAGCTTCTGGACCCCATGGGTCCAGTTTTATCCCACTCCAAACCCATTAACTTACAGGAAGTACAATTGGGCCACCAATGCCCTTTTGAAACTAGCTATCAGCAGTGATTGAACTGCTGGAATAAATTTTTTCTTGTGAACGATGATGCATCCAATGCATGGTGTCCTTCACTATATCATTTTCACTGTGGTATTGAAGTCATTTGTCCAGTGGTCCGCAACACAGGTTTCTTTAAAAATAAATCAAGTGAGGCAGGGTTGAAGGCTTTAGGTTTAAGTTAGCTAGCTGCAAGGTTTAAGTTTTCTGGCTTCAATATAATTGCAACAATGGTGCGTTGGGCAGTATAATTCAAACGGTCATCAAAATCATCTAATCATCATACAAAAGCTCTTCATGAACATTGCTGGAAATAAGATTCTCCAAGTTACTGATTTTGATACAAATATATTAATATTAAAAGCTAACACTGGACAAGAAGCATTCAGCCTGTTTCACCAGGACAGGTCATTTTATTTATATTTAGATTTTAGCAATATTTATCCAAACAGTGTAATTTCAGCCTGGTCTGTCCTTACCATAACTTCATAATTGCAATATGACAAACTAACAGAAAATCAGCCTACTTTTGAACCATGTTTCTTTCAATGAACTGGCATATGTACTAACAGTGGGACGTCCCAAAATGCCTGTGCTAATCACAAGTAACGAACCAAGGCTTCTGAATTTTGGGCAGTTTATAATAAGCAAAGAAATCTAAAAGCAAACTTACTTCAGTATTTTTTCCCAAGGCTCACTTTCATAAAAGGCATGGCTCCAGCCCATTTTCATTGTTCCAACTATGACATTCTGCTTGAATACATCAGTTCCCAGTTTCCGGTACATTTCCTCACAATCATCCAGTGCAATTTGAAAAAATCCCAACATGAATGCCAGTATAGCACCTGGAATAATAATTTTTAAATCAATACAAGTCCATTTACATGACAAAAATTACCTGACTCTACAGACAGGTGTTAACCTACCCACCAAATTAAAGTTGGGCTTTTATCGAATTGTACAACAGTGCGATAACTGGTGGTGGAAGCAATCCGAGTAATCAGGATTAGCACAAGTTCGACATTAGCTTGAATGCTATGCTGATCACAATGTACCGGCACCAAGATGCTAAATGAGCTTATTGATAATTTGGCACTCACTATTAGAGTTAAGAAGTACTCTTGCTAAGAATTGGATGAAGTAGTTGCTTACCAGTTGTAGGTCAGATAACACAAGATCCACAGCTACACACGTTAGGACACGGGGTAAACCCTCTGCTTAATTTTAAACCAGCAACACAAAAGGTTTATCCCATGCAGTAATCTGTAAAAGTTCAACTGCCCAAGAACTAAGTAAAAATTAACAACTTTATTTCTTATAAGTTTAACAGAGAGTAATTAACAACTTACAATTCCTTTCTCTAACCTTTTTTTTTAAACTTTCTCTTCTATAATACCAGTCCACTAAAACTCCCAATTAAGATTTACAGAAAAATCCAAATTTTAAAACCAGCCAGCGGTCGAATCTTCTCTTTACCTTTGTCGGTAGATTGGCTCTCCAGGTCATTATTGGAGCTTTTCTCTGTACAAACTCCTCCTCTAGACAAGTACCTCTCAGAGTTCTGACTAGCAGTCTACAGCTGTTGGTCTGGTGGCAGCTCTCCTCCCAACTGTTCAATTTTCCCCGGTCTTTTACCCTAAAGCATCAGATTGAGCATTGGCTTTTAAGACTGTCAATATACTCAATTCACACTTGATTGGAATTTGGTATTTTGCGGGTATAATTCAAACTAACTGGCCAAATTCAAATCTGTTTAGTCATTTCCAGGCAACTAGCTACCCCAGGAGCTGGAACACATGTTAGTTTGTATTTTATTGAGAATACCTGATGCTCTTACTCTCTTAAAATGTATAGTATACCCACATCTTCATAACACATATACATAACACCTGAGGGCCTCAAAAGGCAAAGGCCCATAAAGGGCAGTGAGAAAATAACGAGACAATCTGGTTGAACAATGTTGTTTGGGGATGACTATTGACCAGAATACTAGACCGTACCTCCTGCTCTTATTCAAATCATGGAAACTGCCCTTTTATTGATTTATTGATCATGACTAAAGATGACACATTTGACAGTGCAACACTCTCTCACATGCTGCATTGAACTGTCAGCCTAAATAATGTACTCTGGTCTCTGGAGTCAAACTTAAACTCAGAATCTTTGCTTTAGAGATAAGCACGCTGCCACTGATCCAACACTGGTGCTCCACGGGAGACCTGTCAACATTGTATTAATAGAACTGAGCACTAATGACACTGGCTGAAGTTTGTGAATTGGATAATTCAATAGATGAAAATTTACTTAGAAGTTCTTCATGCAATCCGAAGAGGACACTTAAACCTATTGAGCATTTGACAAAAAAAGAAACCTGCAATAACAGAAAGTGTCTTGTAATGGGAATGCGAACTAGTCCATTGTGAATGATCACATTTTTACATGTTTAATGATGCTAAGCTCTACGGTAGACATTGAGGATGAAGCAAAACAGTACATTCTGACTCTTGATTGAGCCAATTATGTGGAAAGCTTGAGATACTTCAGACCATTTCATTGCACAATATTAACTAGCGCATTTGGGGGGAAAATAGCTGTGGATTCATGCTAAACTAAGAAGTCCTATTCTGAGGAGACACTTCTCTTTTATGTGACATGAATTTGGCCTAAGCAGAAGGGCAGAAGGACTGCCTTTAAGTCCTGTTGAAGGATTCAACCTCAAAATGGTTTTCAGTAGTGTCAACTGATTTGCCAGAACACCTGGTTGATATTCTTAAACTTATTGCAATATTAAAAGAAAGCCTGTTTAATGTCTGGAGACAAAAATAAGCATACAGAACCGACAGAAGCAAGAAAATATCTAGTCAGCTGGTGTAGTTATTTCATGAGACAAATCTGGAACACAGAGGCTAGTCTGAAACTCATCTGTAAAACTTTACCATTGTATCTGATAAATAGCATTCTTATTTGGATGAGTCTGAGCCCAAGCTTGGAGCATGGAAAACAGATTGGAAAGAATTCAAAAACTTATTAGAAAGTCTGCATACTGAAAGAAATAAAGTCATCAAAAGACTTTCACAACAAAATTAATCTTGTTTGGAACATGATTAAGAATAGATGTGATCTAGTTTTCAAAGTAATGCAAGACTCGAAGTTGAAATCAACATTATTTAAGTTGTATCATGCTTGATGAGCATAGGGTGAAATTCACTTTGTTACAGAACAGGATAAACTTACTTTGACAAAAAAAAATTCCTCAACTCAACCCAACCCTCAAATGATGGATTTGTGAAAAAGCTTCTTAGAAATGACAGCTGATATTGAATCAATTAATATATTTAAAATGGAGTTGAGCTAGTAACCATTGGTGAAGCAGTGAGGGAATGGCAATTTGTGGGGAATGATAGAGATACTGACAGTCCTGCGTGATTTTTAAATAAACAGAGGAGATAAATGAATTTCTCTAAATTAACATATACACTGTTGCTCTGTGAGTAATATTATTATTAAAAGAATAGTCATCGACAAGTTTGATGTTAGCAGACTCTATAAGCTAAAGCATCCTTTGCGGTCACAGACTTCTTCCCCAGTTATCATTGTAGAAAACAGACCCATAAACTTGTACTAAAGTATGATTTTTAAAAATTTGAATATAAAATTACATTATACCCCACAACTAACTGCAAGTATAACTACTGCAGGGCAGAGGGCAAATATTCATCTCCTTAATTAATCAACTTCTACATTCCAAAGATTCTAACTGAAGGCTTATTTAGTTTAACAGGCATCAAAATCTTTGTTAATAAAAGATCATTTTCCATAGAGTGTAGTTAGAACTCATTACATCTATCTTCTCTTATGCTTCATTTTACTCAGATAGGGTCGAGAATCATTGCTGCAATTCTAATGCATTAGACCAGATGGGCATGAATTGTTAACAACCAGTGCCCTCTAGTGTTTATGAAAATCAACTGGTGCACGTATGGTAGAACATAGTTTGCAGATTAACAATTGCAACATGCACTTTTCAGCACCTTTGCATATTAACATGTTCAACATACTTCACAGGGACAATATCAAACAAAATATGATGCCAAGTTGAACATAGTAGGCAATGAAGTAAGTCAAAGAAGAACTTCAAACAGGAAAACGTAGTGAAGAACTAGAGTGAATTTCAGAGCGTAGGGCTTGGCTTCCAGCAGCAGAGCAGTTAAAATCAGGGACATTTAGGAAATCAGAATTAAATGACAGCAGAGATTGTAAAACATTGTTGAAAGAGATTACAGAAATAGGGAACAACAAGCTCATGAAGGGGCTTGCAAAATTTTCATTCTTAATTTTAAAGCACTTCTTGACCAGATAATACGTAATCGGCCAATTTCACTTATTGAACAAAATGTGTAATGGGTGAACAGGATTTGGTGAGAGTTGAAATTTTCATGCAAAGCATTGAATTATTTGTAAATAGTTACATTATTTCAAGGGAGACTTATTGGTGAAATATAGTTATCGGCTAGAAGAGGTGTAACAACTTGTTGGAAAATCAACCAGCACCATCAGATCCATTAAACATTTTCATCCCACAATTCATCTTTTGCAGCATTAACCTCAATTTCTTGAAAGAAGGAATATTAGAACATAGAACAATATAGCACAGAACAGGCCCTTCGGCCCACGATGTTGTGCTGAACATTTGTCCTAGCTTAAGCACCTATCCATGTACCTATCCAATTTCCGCTTAAAGGTCACCAATGATTCTGACTCTGCCACTCCCACAGGCAGCGCATTCCATGCCCCCACTCCTCTCTGGGTAAAGAAGCTACCCCTGACATCCCCCCTATGCCTTCCACCCTTCATCTTAAATTTATGTCCCCTTGTAACACGCTGTTGTACCCGGGGAAAAAGTCTCTGACTGTCTACTCTATCTATTCCCCAATCATCTTATAAACCTCTATCAAGTCACCCCTCATCCTTCACCGTTCCAATGAGAAAAGGCCGAGCACTCTCAACCTATCCTCGTACGACCTATTCTCCATTTCAGGTAACATCCTGGGAAATCTCCTCTGCACCCTCTCCAAAGCTTCCACATCTTTCCTAAAATGAGGCGACCAGAACTGCACACAGTACTCCAAATGTGGCCTTACCAAGGTCCTGTACAGCTGCAAAATCACCTCATGACTCTAGAATTCAATCCCTCTGCTAATGAACGCTAATACACCATAGACTTTCTTACAAGCTCTATCCACCTGAGTGGCAACTTTTAAAGAGCTATGAACATAGACCCCAAGATCCCTCTGCTCCTCCACCTTACTAAGAACCTTACCGTTAACCCTGTATTCCACATTATTTTTGTCCTTCCAAAATGGACAATCTCACACTTGGCAGGGTTGAACTCCATCTGCCACTCCTCAGCCCAGCTCTGCATCATATCCAAGTCCCTTTGCAACCGACAACAGCCCTCCTCACTCTCCACAACTCCACCAATCTTCGTATCATCTGCAAAATTTACTGACTCACCCTTCGACTCCCTCTTCCAAGTCATTAATAAAAATTACAAACAGCAGAGGACCCAGAACTGATCCCTGCGGAACTTCACTTGTAACTGGGCTCCAGGCTGAATATTTACCATCTACCACCACTCTCTGACTTCGACCGGTTAGCCAGTTCTCTGTCCAACTGGCCAAATTTCCTACTATCCCATGCCTCCTGACTTTCCGCATAAGTCTACCATGGGAAACCTTATCAAATGCCTTACTAAAATCCGTGTATACTACATCCACTGCTCTACCCTCATCCACATGCTTGGTCACCTCCTCAAAGAATTTAATAAGACTTGTAAGGCAAGACCTCCCCCTCACAAATCCGTGCTGGCTGTCCCTAATCAAGCAGTGTCTTTCCAGATACTCATAAACCCTATCTCTCAGTACCCTTTATTACTTTGCCTACCACCGAAGTAAGACTAACTGGGCTGTAATTCCCGGGGTTATCCCTATTCCCTTTTTTTGAACAAGGGCACAACATTCGCCACTCTCCAGTCCCCTGGTACCACCCCTGTTAACAGTGAAGACAAAAAGATCATTGCCAACGGCTCTGCAATTTCCTCTCTTGCTTCCCACATAATCCGAGAATATATCCAGTCAGGCCTGGGGGACTTGTCTATCCTCAAGTTTTTCAAAATGTCCAACACATCTTCCTTCCTAACAAGTATCTCCTCTAGCTTACCAGTCTGTTTCATACTCTCCTCTTCAGCAATATGGTCCCTCTCATTTGTAAATACTGAAGAAAAGTACTCATTCAAGACCTCTCCTATCTCTTCCGACTCAATACACAGTCTCCCAATACTGTCCTTGATGGGGCCTACCCTCGTTCTCGTCATTCTCATGTTTCTCACATATGCATAAAAGGCCTTGGGGTTATCCTTGATCCTACCCGCCAAGGATTTTTCATGCCCTCTCTTAGCTCTCCTAATCCCTTTCTTCAGCTCCCTCCTGGCTATCCTCTAACCCTCCAACGCTCTGTCTGAACCTTGTTTCCTCAACCTTATGTAAGCCTCCTTCTTCCTCTTTACAAGACATTCAACCTCCCTCGTCAACCAAGGTTCCCTCACACGATCATCTCTTTCCTGCCTGACAGGTACATACATATCAAGGACACGTCATATCTGTTCCTTGAAAAAGTTCCACATTTCAACGACATCCTTCCCTGACAGCCTATGCTCCCAACTTATGCTCCTCAGATCTTGTCTTGCAGTTTTTACCCTTCCGCTAATTGTAAAACCTACCGTGTTGCACGCACCTATCTCTCTCCATAACCAAGGTGAAAGTCACAGAATTGTGGTCACCATCACCAAAATGCTCACCCACTAACAAGCCCATCACTTGTCCCGGTTTGTTACCAAGTACCAAATCCAATATGGCCTCCCCTCTGGTTGGACAATCTACATACTGAGTTAGAAAAGTTTCCTGGGCACACTACACAAACACCGTCCCATCCAATCTACTTGATCTAAAGAGCTTCCAATCAATATTTGGGAAGTTGAAATCGCCCATGACTACTACCCTGTGGCTTCTGCACCTTTCCAAAATCTGTTTCCCAATCTGTTTCTCCACATCTCCGCTGCTATTGGGGGACCTATAGTAAACACCCAACAAGGTGACTGCTCCTTTTCTATTTCTGACTTCAGCCCATACTACCTCCAAAGGCAGATCCCCCTCGAACTGCCTTTCTGCAGCAGTTATACCATTTCTAATTAGCAACGCCACCCCCCCTCCTTTTTTACCACCCTCCCAAGTCTTACTGAAACATCTGTAAACATCTGGAATCAGCAACCATTCCTGTCCCTCTTCTATCCATGTTTCTGTGATGGCCATAACATCGTAGCCCCAGGTACCGATCCACGCCTTAAGTTCACCCACCTTATTTCTGATACTCCTTGTGTTGAAGTATACACACTTGAACCCATCTCTGTGTCTGCAAGTATTCCCTGTCAGTGCTACCTTCTCCACAGCCTCCCTACATTCTTGGACATCCTGAAAAACAGCTAACCTACTTGCTGGACTACAAGTCTGGATCCCATCCCTCTACCAAATTAGTTTAAACCCCTCCAAAGAGTGCTAGCAAACCTACCTCCCAGGATGGTGCCCTTCTGGTTCAGGTGCAACCTGTCCTGCTTGTACAGGTCCCACCATCCCCAGAATGCAGTCCAATTGTCCAAATACCTGAAGCCCTCCCTCCTACACCATCCTTGCAGCCACGTGTTCAACTGCACTCTCTCCCTATTCCTTGCCTCACTGTCATGTGGCACCGGCAACAGCCCAGAGATGACGACTCTGTCCGTCCTAGCTTTTAGCTTCCAGCCTAACTCCCTGAGCTCCTGAATGACCTCCCCACCCCTCTTCCTACCTATGTCATTGGTGCCAATGTGTACCACGACTTCTGGCTGCACACCCTCCCCCTTAAGGATTCTGAAGACACGGTTCGAGACATCTCAGACCCTGGCACCTGGGAGGCAACAAACCATCCGAGAATCTCGCCCATGTCCACAGAACCGCCTGTCTGTCCCTCTAACTATAGAGTCTCCTATAACGAGCGCTCTCCTCCTCTCCCCCTTTCCCTTCTGAGCCTCAGAGCCAGACCTTGTGCCAGAGACCCGGTCACTGCAGCTTACCCCTGCTCGGCCGTCCCCCCCAACAGTATCCAAAGCGGTATATTCTTCCCTTAAATGGAAAGGGGGGGGCACCACCTTGTATGTTTAAACATTTTGCCAAGATCCATCTCCTATACAACTACATATTAGCTCAGAGGTGAATTACATTTATAGCTTCCACTGCTGTAATAACTTGGAAGATTAGTTAATGCCCCAAATACAAGTTTAAGTGTTAAAAATCACACAGTACCAGGTTATAGTCCAACAGGTTTATTTGGAAGCACTAGCTCTCAGAGCGCTGTTTCTTCATCAGGTGATTGTGATGCAGAACCATAAGACACAGAATTTATAGCAAAAGATTACAGCCTCACACATCTGAAACGATATATTGAATAAACCGAGTGTGCCAAGTCTTTCATCTTTTAGAAAGAATTTGCTGGTTTCAGTTCATCAATGGGTAAATCCAATAACTTCTTTTAAGGCTTTTATATTTGCAAATACATTCTATTGTGTTCAAAAAATGCAGAACCTGCAGACAGTCAATCTATGTAATATTTTGTAAATTCCACTTTGGAAATAGAATCAGTTTGACTCAAGTTTGGGATACAGACAGGCTCTAGCCTCACACCTTTAAGGCATTGTCATCTTTTGTTATAAAACATTGTTATCGTGAGAATGTGACTTAAAAGAAATTCTGGGATTTACATATTAAAGAACTGAAACCAGCAAACCCATTCTAAAAGATGAACGACTTACCAATCTAGGTTTGTTCAATATATCATTTCATCTGCAGGTGATGTAATCCTTTGCTATAAATTCTGTGTCTTATGGTCCTGCATCACAACCAACTGATGAAGAAGCAGTGGTTTAAAAGCTAGTGCTTCCAAATAAACCTGTGGGACTATAACCTGGTATTGTGATTTTTAACTTTGTCCACCTCAGTTCAACATTGACTACTCCACATCAAGTTTAACTGTGACACACACAGGTTAGTGGTCTGGCAAGATCAATTTCTCATCTCAGAGACTTGACTCTACAGCATTGTCATCAATTATGGCAGGTGACAGATCCCCACAGTTGAGCTCCTGGTAAGATTTTTAGGCTAAATTAGAGGCTGGCAGAAAACTTTCCTCGCAAGCAGGGCCAGTTATCCAGAAAATTAGTACAACGATTTGAAGTGAATAGAACTGAAACAGACTCCGACGGGCCGAATGGCTCTTGTTTCAACTGAAGCCTGTTTAGAGTCTTCCATCCATGGAAAGAAGTGGCAGAAAGCTGCAGCACCGAAGGATTTGGGGGTCCTTGCACGTGAACCACAAAGAACTAGTACTGACATTCAGCAGGAAATAGGGAAGGCAAATAGAATGTTGGTCTTTATTTCGAGCGAAAACAAGGCACTAATCAGGTCACAGATGGAATACTGTGAACAGTTTTGGTCTCCTTATCTAAGGATAGCTATACTGGCATTGGACACAGTCCAGAAAAAGGTTCACTGGGCTAATTCTGGGTATGGAGAGATTTTATTATATGGTTGAGTTGGTTGGGCTTGCACTCATTCAAGTTTAGAAGAATAAGGAGACTTTATTGGAATATATAAATTCTGGGGGAGCTTAACACGGTAGATGTGGAGAGATCGTTTGCTTTTGCGGAGAAAACCTAGGACCAGAGGGCATAATCTCACAGTAAAGACTTGCCCATTTTAAGACAAAGATGAGGTGTATTATTTTTTCTCTATCAGTGGGTCATAAGGCTATAGAATTCTTTGTCGCAAAGAGTATCAAGATTAGATTGTAAAGTACATTCAAAGTCGAATTTGGTTGATAATCAGAGAATCAAGAGTTATGGGGAAAAGGCAGATAGTCAAAGTGAAGAGAATGGTCAGATCACCATGATCTCATCAAATGGCAAAGTGGACTCAATAGGCCGAATGATCTACTTCTGTTTCTTTGTCTTATGGTCACACAGCACCTACCTGTGCTAACCCCACAGATGTAGTCAAAGAGTTGGTAGACTTGTTTTCCTGTCAGTTCTTCAAGTTTACGAAGGGTCTGAAGAGCAACCAGTCCCCTATGACAAATAAAACATTTCTCTCATTATCTGTGCGAGATATTTCTATTTGTAAGTTCATGCCTTTTCTGTAAATGCTAGAAATATCTAAACTGGATGGTGCAACAAATGCTATTGTTGCAAACAAAACGTTCCATTCTACTCGCTGCACCATAACCATTATTTTCTAATGCTCACAATGCAAATAATGGACACATTTCTAAAGTTGCCTGCTGCAACAGCAGAATGTTTGCCATTTGTGACAATCACATTGAGAATGAAGCATTTAACACAGAATGACGAACCACAAGGTAGGAGGGAAACTATTTTAAGTATGTGTTTAAACAAATTTGAATTTGTCACGTTTTTGTCTCGGTATTTGTACAAAGTTGATATCAATACTGCGGAAAGAAGTGATGCCTCTATGTACAGAGTTCCATCAGGAGGTAAAACACCAATGGTAAACTAACAGCTCCAGTAAAGAGCTGGGTGGTCACAAATTATTAAATTGCCCTTGAATGAGTCTAATACCTCAAGGGGAGAGCCAGAAATCAGAAATTTATCTGCCAGCTCTCTACGGTTTTTTAAATTCTTTCAGGAGGAGGGTTATTGTTGACTAGACCATGATTTATTGAACATCAATAATCAACTTTGATATGAGTGGTGAACTACTTTCTGAACTGCTGGAGCCAATTTTTTTTTGTGTGGAGGGGGTGCCCATGACTTCTACCAAACTCTGCAGGACCAGCTCCCAGGAAAGTTGACATTCCTGGTAAACTGAAAACAGAAATGACTGAATAAGAAAGTTCTGCACAAATGAATTCAGCCCAGTAATCCTGCTCCATCCAGAATCCCTAGATAATTATTTGATTGCAGTCTTCTTTCCTATATCACCAAGTTGATCACCTATTCAGCATGAAAATAATTTGCAACAGCACACCCTCGACCAGGCTTCTCAACAGGTGTTACATATCCAGGCAAGATGAGAAAAACCATTTAGATTAGATTAGATTACTTACAGTGTGGAAACAGGCCCTTCGGCCCAACAAGTCCACACCGACCCGCCGAAGCGCAACCCACCCATACCCCTACATTTACCCCTTACCTAACACTACGGGCAATTTAGCATGGCCAATTCACCTGACCCGCACATCTTTGGACTGTGGGAGGAAACCGGAGCACCCGGAGGAAACCCACGCAGACACGGGGAGAACGTGCAAACTCCACACAGTCAGTCGCCTGAGTAGGGAATTGAACCCGGGTCTCAGGCACTGTGAGGCAGCAGTGCTAACCACTGTGCCACCGTGCCGCCCACTAAGGATAGAAAAAGATTCTAAATAAGAGGCCATGGCATTAGGGGAAAGACACTGGCATGGATAGAGAATCAGCTGACTGGTAGAAGGCAGAGAGGGGCAATAAAGCGATTTTTTTTCAGGGTGGCAGTAAGTGACTAGTGGTGTTCTGCAGGGTTCAGTGTTCAGACCACAACTATTCATGTTATTGATTACTGATCTGGACAAAGGAACTGAGGGCACTGTTGCTAAATTTGCAGATAATATAGAGATTGGTGGAGGTACAGGTGGTATTGAGGAAGTGGGGAGATTGCAGAAGACTTTGATAGGCTAGGAGAGTAGGCAAATGGAATACAATGTGGCAAAGTGTAAGGTAATACATTTTGAGGGGTTGAGGCTTTCTAGTTCAGGATTCTCTTGACATTAATAAGCAAGTTCAGCTGGCAGTAAGGAAGCCAAATACAATATTAACATTCATTTCAAGAGGGCTAGAATACAAGGGTAGGGATGTATTGCTGAGGCTGCAAAAGGTTCTGGCTCTATATAAGACTACATTTGGAGTATCATCAGCAGTTGTGTGTTTCATTTCTAAGGAAGGATGCGCTGACCTTGGAGATCCCGGGAATGATGTGCTGGTCATGAGGAACAGCTGAGTATCCTGGATCTCTATTCAATGGAATATCGAAAGATGGGGGAGATGTTTTTGAAATTTACAGGACAGTAAGATATCTGGATATAGTGACTGTGGAGCAGAGAGATAAATAGGTTCATGGTGAGTAAGGAATCAAGGGTTATGGGGAAAAAGGCAGGAGAATGAGGTTGAGAAGTGTATCAGCCATTGCAGAGCAGACTTAATGGGCCAAATGGCCTAATTTTGCAGCTATATCTTATGATCTTAATGAATATATTGGTGACACAAGTTTTATTTCAATTGTATAATGGTGATGGCTTTGGATTTTGTTCTAAATACATGCATGTTTATTGCATCTTATCTGTAAGCCCAAATAATCTGTAGGCAATACAAATGATAAACAAATTTACAGTAGGTCCTCTCAATTATTTCTTGAGAGAAAACAAATGGTTTTTGAAAGTCAATGGGAGTGCAGTAACTGCCAGGACAATAAAAAGTGAAATATGCGCAGACCTGGTTATAAATACAGGTGGTTGCTTCAAGGAATGGACCACCATTCACACTACATTTTTACTAGATCAAGAATTTATTTCATTAATTTGTCAGAACATAGGGAAAATTCAGAGAGCCACTAACCATAATGGCTGTCTTAAGAACATAAGAAAGAAGGACAGGAATAGGACATCAAGCTTGCTCTGCCATTCATAAGGGAGACCATGGTGACATCACTGGATTAGTTGGCTAGCATTCTGGAGACATGGTTTCAATCCTCCTATAGGCCCTGTGAAATTTTTAAAAATTGATAAAACTTGGGAGTTGAAAATCAGTCCCAGTAAGGTGATCATGAAACTGTCATCTATTGTTAATGAAACCATCTAGGAAAGGAAAATCTACCATCCATAGCTGATTTGGCCTACTTGTGACTCTGTACCCACAGAAATGTGGGTAACACTTACCAGCTGTCTCAAATGGTGCAATTAGCCACTTAGTTCAAGAGCAATTAAGGATGGGTGACAAATGCTGGAGCCCATATGAAAGAATTACTGATCAGACTGTGGTCTTAAATACACTGTCTACTTTAATGAGCATCATCTCCCTTAGGGGATCAAAAATCTGTTTAATCTTTCAAGTGGCACAGCATGCGAGGATCCAGAAAGTTCTCCTGGCTACTCTGACAGTGACATCATTCTCTAACATTGGAGCTGCAGCTCTGAAGGTTTTCCCTGCTGCCTACCTGAGCTCAATCACAATTCACCGTTTCAACTTTTAACTTTATTCTTTGGGAAGGTCATATTGTTTTAATCTAGGAGAAAAAGTGAGGACTGCAGATGCTGGAGATCAGCTGAGATTGTGGTGCTGGAAAAGCACAGCCGGTTAGGCAGCATCCAAGCAGGAGATTGAACGTTTAGGCAAGAGTCCTTCATCAGGAATCAGAAGCCCTGATGAAGGGCTCTTGCCCGAAACGTTAATTCACCTGCTCCTAGGATGCTGCCTGACCTGCTGTCCTTTTCCAGCACCACACTCTCAACACCCGTATTGTTTTAAGTGCAGCCAGCAGCAGGTTTACGCTTCTTTTTTAAGGAGGAATAAGTCTTCTCTTCTCTCAATTGTAAACATTTTGGTTTCCAGTGAACATACAAGTCAGCATCTAGAACTGACATCCCTCACAAAGCATGCCCACTGACTGAAAAGTCCTTCTGATCTAACAGATCCATAAAATAAAGCTAGAGAGTTTCTGTGAACTGTAAGGAAGCCTAGGTCCCTCACTGCAAACAGACAATGAGTTTTCAGTTATTTTCAAAAGGAATGAAAATATCTATGTGGTGGTTTGATTAGATTAGATTAGATTAGATTACTTACAGTGTGGAAACAGGCCCTTCGGCCCAACAAGTCCACACCACATTAGCTTTGTTTTGAACAAATGGGTAATGGTAATTGGTGTATTTTGTTTTGCATCAAATACTCCTCACACATGGATTTTCAAAACTTACTCTCTTTTTCAGGAATGGAACTTCAGAACTTGCAAAGAAGCAGTGTGATATTTATACTCTCCCTATCTGCATTATGACATTCAAGAAAGACCGCAAACACTTAACGACCAACATACACCATCTATTTAAGCAGGATGAGGTTGGGCAGTATATATTGCTGTGCAGCACTCAGTGTGAAACCATCATTCCACAGATGTGGAATGAATTTGAATCTAAATATTAGTAAAAATGCAACACAACTAACAAACGTTCCTTCCCCAATTCACTAACAATATCATTACAGAATACTATTGGTTAAAATCAGAGGCATGTTGCTTTGAATAGACCTTGCAAAACCTAAGCAGTGATTGTGCTCACTATGCAACAACCAACCCTCCAACAGGAAAGATCAAGTGAAACATCAAAGCTACCTCAAAGCAGCCAACCAGAAAGCAGCAGAAACCTTGAACACAAAGCTCAATTTGATGATCAGATTAAAGGTCCGTTAAAGTCACCATAGTCCCAGAGGATCACAAGGCTCCTCTCTCATGAGAGAAACACGACTGGTGTCAAGCTTAACCAGAGGATCCCAGTGTCTCAGAGGTAAGGAGTGAGGGTGAGAACGCAGACCTTCAAGGTGACTTTAGTTGGATTGATTAGCTCAGTTGGCTGGATGGCTGATTTGCGATACAGTGTGATTCCAATGATGTGGATTCTGTCCCCGGACCAGGAACCCCAGACCCTCAGGTTAAACTCACTACTAGCCCTATGGTCCTCTGGGACTTAACTATGCTGATTGAAAAAGACAAATGGAAGAGTTACTCTGATGTAATATTACAAGCCTCACTTGAGACATTAAAATCTGAAGTCCAATTACCTCGTTCCTCCTCCATCAATAGTCAGAACTCTAATGCCACGGCCTTTTATTGGGTCTGTATATCCAATCAAAGCCAGTGCCTCCCTGACTGCATTCTGAAGAGTGTCATCATTTGCTTGCCTCAGACGCAGCAAGCAAGGAATTATTTTCTCCTGTTTCAAAAGAATAAGACCATTTTAAAAACTCAGTATTCATTATAAGAGTTGTAACAAATATTTAACACAATAAAAAAAGGCAGTATGGCTACCTATTCCTGCTAAAATAGAAATATCCATGAATAAAGTGGCTCACAGCTACCCACAGAAAACTCTCTGGGGAATTTAAGTAATCAAATGTGTTTTGGAGAGTATAATAGCAGCATCTAATATACTATAATTAAATTGAGCTTTTTACTGGAATAGACATTTAAAAATTCATTCCAACTTTAACTGGAGGTCTATTTTGAGCAGACTGAGCAGTAATGTCAGCGTTTTGACTGCCATGCCTGATCATTGACAGCCAACTAGACAGGAAATTCCCACTGAGGCCTCTATCACAACTTGCTACTGTTTGAAAGTGAAGAATCCAAGATAAATCACTTTTTCTTTAGGTGATGAAATTGTGCATTTCAAAGGTTTGTGGACATTATAGTCAGTGAAAATTTGGAGCACTCAGTCTGTTCAAAGAAGGTCATACAAACTGCCTCTTTCTTCAAAAGTTGGAGTTGTATAATTTGTTGTTTCTTTGTGAACTACCTCAACCACTGAAAATATTACCAGCAAATCAAATCAGTCAGGTGTAAACTGCAACAAGATTAAAACCTCTAATTTCATTATTTTGTTAGAAGTAGCTACCCCTCTGTTGGAAATCATATTTCTTTTCCAATTTTGCCCATTTATTTAATCCATTATTTAATTATTTAAACAAATAGTACTCAGCAAGGAACTCTAAACAAAATAGTGTGGCATTTCACAGGCAGATAAATGAATGTAAAATCAAGATGTGAACAGGGCCATTGTTAGAAACCACTGTGATAGCAAGATGGCAGAAATATTGAATAAACACTTTCTTTCAGGACATAAACAGAGTGGTGGTCAACACATATAAGAAATAGTAATTAAAAATTCTATAATTACATTAATGTAGCAGAAATATCAAATGAATGACTCAAACTTCCCTACTTCAGACAGATACCCGTATTAATCTATGTTTAATAAACTGGCTGAATGAGCAAGAGAATCAAATGCAGTTTGAAATGGGAGGTATTACATTTTGAGAAATAAGACAATTAAATAACTGGAACCAAAAGAGAAAATGCTGGGAAATCTCAGTTCTTAGTTCTTTGAGAAGGTGACTAAGGAGGTGGATGAGGGTAAAGCAGTAGATGTGGTGTATATGGATTTTAGCAAGGCGTTCGATAAGGTACCCCATGGTAGGCTAATGCAAAAACTACGGAGGTATGGCATTGAGGGTGCATTAGAGGTTTGGATTAGGAATTGGCTGGCTGGAAGGAGACAGAGGGTAGTAGTTGATGGACTAGGTTCATCTTGGAGTGCAGTTACTAGCGGTGTACCACAGGGATCTGTTTTGGGACCGTTGCTGTTTGTCATCTTTATAAATGATCTAGAGGAGGGGCTTGAAAGCTGGGTGAGCAAGTTTGCGGATGACACAAAGGTCGGTGGAGTTGTGGACAGTGAAGAAGGATGTGGCAGGTTACAGCGGGATATAGATAGGTTGCAGAGCTGGGCAGAAAGGTGGCAGATGGAATTCAATGTAGCTAAGTGTGAAGTCATTCACTTTGGTAGGAGTAACAAGAAGATAGATTACTGTGCTAATGGTAGGCTACTTGGTAGTGTGGATGAGCAGAGGGATCTTGGTGTCCATGTACACAGATCTCTGAAAGTTGCCACCCAGGTAAATAGTGCTGTGAGGAAGGCATATGGTGTACTGGGCTTTATTGGTAGAGGAATTGAGTTCCGGAGTCCTGAGGTCATGTTGCAGTTGTATAAGACTCTGGTGCGGCCTCATCTGGAGTATTGTGTGCAGTTTTGGTCGCCATACTATAGGAAGGATGTGGAGGCATTGGAACGAGTGCAGAGGAGGTTTACCAGGATGTTGCCAGGCATGGTAGGAAGATCGTATGAGGAAAGGCTGAGGCACTTGGGCCTGTTCTCATTGGAGAAAAGAAGGTTTAGGGGAGATTTGATAGAGGTGTATAAGATGATTAGGGGTTTAGATAGGGTAGACACTGAGAACCTTTTACCGCTAATGGAGTCAGCTGTTACTAGGGGACACAGCTTTAAATTAAGGGGTGGTAGGTATAGGACAGATGTTAGGGGTAGATTCTTTACGCAGCGGGTTGTGAGTTCATGGAATGCCCTGCCAGTAGCAGTGGTGAACTCTCCCTCTTTATGGTCATTTAAGCAGGCATTGGATAGGCATATGGAAGTTATTGGGCTAGTGTAGGTTAGGTAGGATTTGGTCGGCGCAACAGAGGGCCGAAGGGCCTGTACTGCGCTGTATTTTTCTATGTTCTATGTTCTAGGTCTGGTAGCATCTATAAGGAGAGAAAAGAGCTGACGTTTCGAGTCTAACTGACCCTTTGTCAAAGCTAGTTTTGACAAGTAGCTTTGACAAAGGGTCAGTTAGACTCAAAACATCAGCTCTTTTCTCTCCTGTTGAGATTTCCCAGCATTTTCTCTTTTGGTTTCAGATTCCAGCATCCGCAGTAATTTGCTTTTAATTAAATAACTGGACCGGATTAGAGAATGCAAATGCACCAATTACTGAAACTTTTCATGTCGGTTAATTATGACATAATAAAAGCAATCCAAGTACCAGGGTTTATTTCTAGAACTGAAAGCAAAATAGCTTTGCTAAATGCATGCCGAATATCTGTACAGTTCTGGTCACTGTATTAAGGGTAAGTAGAGGCAGTGGAAGAGATGCAAAATAGATTTACAAAAGGTGACACCACAATGCAAGATTGTATCCACCAGCAAAGGATGTTCCACCTGAGAAAGGAAGGCCAGAAACAGCCAAATTGAAACCTGGAAACTTATGAAAGGTTCCAATACATGGATACAAATGCTGTCCCTCATGGATGGGAAGGAAACTAGAGGCCACTAATATGAGGTAGTCATTAAAAATAAAAATCAAATGAGCAAGTACTGACTTCACTAAGCAGAGTGGCAAGAATGTGGAACTCACTAACAAAGTTGAGCGAACTAGAACATTTGTATTTCTCAGTCACTGATATTTGTAAGGGAGGTGCGGGAAACAGATTGTAATCAAGCACATTTGAACATGTGCAGCTTGATTCTAATCTAACAGTCTCGTTTCATCACTACATATTACTCAAATGACTATCTGCACTAGTTACTGATCTTGTAGCCATTAGAACTTCACCCTGTCACTATGAGCTCAAATGTTGATTTCTCAAGACAAAACTCAAATTTTTTTTAAAATTTAAAAGATATAATTAAGTGTACTGCTGGGTGCTTTCAATTCAACTAAACAGTTGACCCAGCACTCCTTCATTACAGTTTATAGAATCCTAGTGACAGCAATTATAAAGGAAAGTATGCAAACAGTATTTAGAATATCATCAGCAGTTGTCATTCCATTCAAAAATTCAAGATGAACTTTCCCACATTAACTGAATGTTCTGTTCAATTTTTAAATATGATTTTTCCATGTCTCACACTCTGGTTTTTGGTCTATCTGCAGCTGCACATCCTCACCACACTGTGGAGCTCTCAAGAGTCTTCAGTTTGGAAACTCATAGCTTGAATGCATGTGAACACAGTGAGCAAACAAGTGACTCATGCAATTATGTTTAAAATTATGCTTCAGATACAGATATTGTCAACTTTGTTTATTTCCCTTCCCTCCCTCTAAGAAGCATGCTCACTTCCCTGCCTTGATTTCTTGCACAGCCAATCAGATTTTCATATTCTCATCCCAGCTTGAGATTTTTCACATTAACTGAAACATTAGTTTCAATTCAAATTACATTTTACAAGTATACCTACATAATATTAATATTTTATAATAACTTAGCTACTAACACCCCGAAGCCCATTCACCATCTCCAAGTTACAAATTGGGAATGTGCTGAAATACTCCCCACTTGCCTGGATGGGTGCAGTTCCAACAACACAAGGAGTTTGACACCATCCAGGATCAAGCAGCCTGCTTGCTTGACGTGACATCCACTGCTAATGCACAGTAGCAGCAGTGTGTACCATCTACAAGATGCACTGCAGAAATTCACCAAAGATCCTCAGTTAGCACCTTCCATACCCAGAATCACTTCCATCTGGAAGGACAAGAGCAGCAGATCCATGGGAACACCACTACACGCGAGTTTCCTCCAAGCTACTCATCTTCCTGACTTGGAACATATCACCACTCCTTCACTATCACTGGGTCAAACTCCTGGAATTCCCTCTCTGATGGAATTGCAAGTGGACTGGAGTGGTTCAAGAAGGCAGCTCACCACCAACTTCTCAAAGGCAACTAAGGACGGGCAATAAATGCTGACCCAGCCAGTGATGTCCACATCCCATAAATGAGTTCAAAAAAAAGGTTTTAAATGAATACTTTACATCTGCAATAATGTAGAGAAGGACAACATAGGTACAGAAATCAGGGAGAGAGACTGTAATATATTTGAATGATAGCAATGAGAAGGAGGAAGTATTTGCTGTTTTAGCAAGCTTGAAAGTGACTAAATCCCTAGGCCCAGGTGAAGGAGACAAGGGAGAGATTGCAAGGGCATGGACATTAATTTTCAAATCCTCTTTGGCTGCAGGAGGGGTGTCAGAGGATTGAAGTCAGCTCATGCTGCACCAAGATTCAAGAAGGTAGTAATAAACCAGGAAACTACAGGCAGAGAGTCTAACATCTATGGTAAGGAATCCACTGCAAAAAACTGACATGGTGGCATGATAGCTCAGTGGTTAGCACTACTGCCTCACACTGCCAGAGACTTGGATTCGATTCCAACCTTGGACAACTGTCTGTGTGGTAATTGCACATTCTCCCAGTGTCTGTGTGGGCTTCCTCTAGGTGGTCCAGTTTCCTCTCTCAGTCCAAAGATGTGCAGGTTACGTGGATTAGCCAAGGGGAATGCAGGGCTGCAGGAATAAGGTATGGGAGTGGGACTGGGTGGGATGTGCTTCAGAAAGTCAGTGCGGACCTGAAGGGCCAAACAGCCTGCTTCAATATTGTGGGGATTCTATGATTTTTTTTCTGAGATAAGGAACTCGAAGTTACTCATTCCGGTGTCATCTTACTAGTGTTTTGCATAGTTTTAGTAAAACTTCCCTATTTTTGTTCTCTATTCCCTTTGAAATAAAGATCAACATTCTATTTACTTCCCTGTTACCAACTGAACTTTTTCAGAGTCATGCATGAGGACTGAGGGCTGAGGAATGGCAGATGGTATTTAATTTAGAGGAATGCGAGGTGCTGCATTTTGGAAAGACAAATCAGAGCAGGGCTTACACACTTAATGGTGAGATCCTGGGGAGTGTTGGTGGACAAAGAGACCTTGGAGTACCGGTTCATAGTTTCTTGAAAGTAGAGCTGCAGGTAGAAAGAATAGTGAAGGCAGCGTTTGGTATATTTTGAACAGAGCATCGAGTATATGAGTTGGGAGGTCATGTTGCAGCTGTACAGGACATTGGTTAGACCGCTTTTGGAATAATGTGTGCAATTCTAGTCTGCCTATCAGAAAGATGTTGTGAAACTTGAAAGGGTTCAGAAAAGATTTTCAAGGATGTCGTGAGGGTTGGAGGATTTGAGCTACAGGGAGAGGCTGAACAGGTTGGGGCTGTTTTTCCTGGAGCATCGGAGGCTGAGGGGTGACCTTATAGAGGTTTATAAAATCATGAGGGGCATGGATACAGTAAATATACAAGTTCATTTCCCTGGAGTGGGAGAATTCAGAATTAGAGGATATAGATTTAGGGTGAGGGGGAAAGATTTAAAAGGGACCTAAGAGGCAACATTTTCACACAGAGGGTGGTGAGTGTATGGAATGAGCTGCCAGAAGAAGCGGTGGAGGCTGGTAAAATTACAGCATTGAAAAGGCATCTAGGTGGGTATATGAATAGAAAGGATTTAGAGGGATATGGGTCAAGTGCTAGCAAATGGGACTAGATTAGGTTGGGATATCTGGTCAGCATGGATGAACAGGACAGAGGAGTCTGTTTCCGTGCTGTACATCTTTATAACTCCCAGAATTCTGAGCTGCAGCTTGTTGCTGTCTTTCCCAATTTAAATAATATTCAGCTTCTCTTCTGGTCAATGTGCATAATCTCACATTTGACAACTTCCCAGATGGGAAATATTGTCCACCTACTTTACCTGTTCATAAGCTTCTGCTGACACTTATCACTGCTCACCTTTCCACCTACTTTTGTGTCATCTATGGAATGTAGTACAGCACATTAACTTTCCTCATCTAAGTCATCAACATATGCTATAAATAATTGTATCTTCCGCACTAATCTCTATGGCAGACCACTCATTAGAGGCTCCCATCCTGAAAACACATCCTTTTTCCCAACTCCGTCTTCTATTAGTTTAACAATCCTCCAACCATGCTCACACCCAGCTAAAAGGGAGGTCATTTCATGCAGATGTGACACCTACGGGAAATGGCTTCGTGTTCAATTTCTCTCCGGTGTGTGGTGGAACAAAGGAACAAGTTTGGGGAGAGCTGATGACAGAGTTTTTTTGTGTTGAAGTTCAAAAGAGTCATACTGTGCAAATTTGAACCAATTCATTTGAATAAAACAAAAGAAGTGCCGCACTGGAAAAAGCACAACAGGTCAGGCAACAACTGAGGAGCAGAGAGTGAACGTTTCGGGCATAATCCTTCATCAGTCCTGAAGGAGGGTTAGGCCCAAAAAAAAAAATCAACTCTCTTGCTCCTCACATGCTGCTTGACCTGCTGTACTTTTGCCAGTGCCACAGTTTATTGACTTTGACTTCTCTAGCATCTGCAGAGTTCACTATCTCCTCATAAAATAAAGAATGGTAGCCTCTCATTTACTTTGACAGCCACAGCCCGGGTTTCAGGGAATTCCAGGAGGTGATAACTCAGCTCTTCAACTCGATTAACATAAACTCTGACATCCGAGGCTCTGTGTAACGCTTGCACCAAAGCTCTTGTCCGGTTATCAACACTGAACTTAGCGATGATCTAGAGGGGAAGAAAAGTGATAATGCAATGACCAAAGACATAAAAATATGTCACAGTAATTTCCAAGATTTGAGGGGTCTTGGTCATGTAAATTTTCTTACATATTATTACCCAAATTAAAATATTGGAAAATCAAGCCATAATCTAAAGTAGGATAAGCAAGCAAGCAAATTGAGCAAGGTCATAGACATTACATTGTAAGCTGTTCCTGTGGTTTGGTAAACAGGATCCTTCAAAATGAGTTCAGTGAATGCATCATCTAATAGCAGATAGAGCTGACTACAGAAAAAAGTGTACATTAAAATAGAAAAATGTAGCCGTGTGCATCAAAATAGTTGTCAGTGAAATACTGATATCATTTAACATGTACATTTTAGGCATATTGTTAGCTACAAAAATTAAAATGTGCACTGGAACATACACAAGAAAGTCAAAGCCATAGACGGGCTATAAAGATCACTACCATTGTGGTTATGGCCTAGTAATCACAAAGCATTTTGAAACATCAAACAGGTGAAGGGCTTGTTTTTCTAAATTCCCCATTGTATTTCTTTGCGACTATCTTACAGTGATGCTCTCAAGCGCTTTGCCCCAGCCACAAGGGAACCGAAGAATTGCTAATCTCAACAGAGTTGTATGCGGAGGATGACTGGCAGCCACCGCAGCATAGTGCAGGTGCTAGGGAGTTGGCTTACACTGGAACACAAAACTTACCATTTACCACTCCTTGTAAATCCACACAGATAGTTCAGCTGAGGACCATAACTGTTTTCCCAGTGCTAACAGCAGATATTTTTCATAGCCTCATTTGGGGATGCTCCTGGTTTGCACAAATCCTGCTCCAGGAGCACTGCCTCTTAAATTAGACCGTCACCCTAGCATCACTGGCACCAACCTCCACCTCCAAGTCCCCCACCACCCTTCCAATCCTCACCTCGGTGTCCACTTTACTTAGTCTTGTAACACAGTAATAATGGCCATATCTCTGCACCAGGTGTGTCATAAATGTCTGAACAGAATAGAATTATTCAGATTAGAATAATTACCCTCTCGAGCAGATTCCTGGATGTCTCCACTAATACAGTGCTTAATGTACCTTCATTTTTCTCTTCAATTGATTAACAAGATCACAAGCTCTAACCTGCAACCTCACAATTCAGACAATGCAACCCACTGAAATGAGCTCAGAATATTTATTAATCAATCCAAACAACAATTATACAGCAGAAGTCCAATATAAAGCAGAGGTGAAATCCAAGGACTGAAATCATGTTACAGATGAACTTCTTTGGTAATCAACTAAAATTTAAATTGGTCTTGGCTCTGGTCAAGTGGATGTATGGTACTACGATAAAAGCAATTGGATTTATCTGACAGTAGAATTGAGTTATTTAAAACATTTACTTGTGCAAAAAGTTTTCATATATTTCATTCATTAGCGTAACTAAGCAAAATTTTCTTTCTCTCAAGTGACCACAGGAGCATTACTATTCATGAGATGAGATGAGATGAGATGAGATTTAAAGGCTGATGTGAAATAACAGTTATTACATTCTTTTTACAGTGAATGCAGCACTGAAATAAATGCTGCCATTAGATAACTTCTTTGATACAATGATCATTGGTGCCATAGAAGTGTATAATTATATTGCCAGAATGGTCTACTTGCTGTTACTTTGCAAAGAATAAAGTTAATGCAAGATTGTCATTTTTAAAATTTATTATTTTGATCAAAGTGCAGCACAGTGGCTAGCACTGCTGCCCCACAGCACCAGCGACCTGGACGCTATTCCAACCTTGGGCGATCTTTGTTGTGGTTGCACATTCTCCCTGCGTCTGCAAGGATTTCCACCCGGTGCTCGTTTCCTTCCATAGTCCAAAGATATGCAGACTGGGTACACTCGCCATGCTAAATTACCCATAGGGTCTAGGGATGCGTAGGTTGAGTGGATTAGCTATGAAAAATGCAGGGTTACAGAGAGAGGGTGGGGGAATGCTCTTCAGGGGGTCAGCGTGGACTCAGCAGACCAAATGCTCTTCTTTCACACGGTCAGCTTTTCACGAAAAGAAAACTTTCAAAATGCTGAACTAGGGGCAGATTGACTCACCCAGATGATTTTTCAAAATCAAGAGCCTGGAATCCTCCATGCGATCATCAAACTTTGGGTGCATAAACTGACATTATATCAGACTTCCAAAGCGTGGTTAAATTTTATGGGGTGGGGTTACCAAGAGGGGGTAGTGGTAGGAAATTATGTTCTTTCTGGAATGGAGGGCGATTACATAATAATACATCTGGCATCCCAAGTTGAGAAGTAAGTGAAACTGTACGGTAAGTAGATGGGCACCTGTCCATCAGAGTAAGAATGATGACTAAACAGCCAACACAGCCCTTATTTGCTTCTAGCAGCATGCCTCTCAGAGCTCATGAGTATTAGATAAATTGATTATGTTCATGCAAACTGAAAAGGTGGATACCCCTGTATGACAAGCAGAAATTACACCTGTTCCTATATTCCAACTGTTTGCCTCAGAATCATGCATGTTTTTGTGGCAATTATGTTACAGCAACAGAGGCCATCTGATTTATGTGACAACTGTATTTAGCTATTCAAAACGTTTACTCTGCAAATAGAGATTGACTGAGCAAAAAAGTCAGTGATTCAGTGAACAACATTTCAAAGTTTATGCAAAGATTTGTAGCTCGGGTGCTCGTTGTTGTGGTTCTGTTCGCCGAGCTGGGAATTTCTGTTGCAGACGTTTCGTCCCCTGTCTAGGTGACATCCTCAGTGCTTGGGAGCCTCCTGTGAAGCGCTTCTGTGATCTTTCCTCCAGCATTTATAGTGGTTTGAATCTGCCACTTCCGGTTGTCAGTTGCTGTCCGCTGCAGTGGCCGGTATATTGGGTCCAGGTCGATGTGCTTGTTGATTGAATCAGTGGATGCGTGCCATGCCTCTCGGAATTCCCTGGCTATTCTCTGTTTGGCTTGTCCTTTAATAATAGTGTTGTCCCAGTCAAACTCATGTTGCTGGTCATCTGCACGTGTGGCTACTAAGGATAGCTAGTAGTGTCTTTTTGTGGCTAGTTGGTGTTCATAGATGCGGATCATTAGCTGTCTTCCTGTTTGTCCAATGTAGTGGTTTGTGCAGTCCTTGCATGGAATTTTGTACACTACATTGGTTTTGCTCATGCTGGGTATCGGGTCCTTTGTCCTGGTGAGTTGTTGTCTGAGAGTGGCTGTTAGTTTGTGTGCTATTGAGTCCTAGTGGTCGTAGTAGTCTGGCTGTCAGTTCAGAAATATTCTTGATGTATGGTAAAGTGGATAGTCCTTTGGGTTGTGGCATGTCCTCATTCCGTTGTCTTTCCCTTAGATATCTGTTGATGAAATTGCAGGGGTATCAGTTTTTGGTGAATACATTGTAGAGGTGTTCTTCTTCCTCTTTTTGCAGTTCTGGTGTGCTGCAGTGTGTTGTGGCCCTTTTGAACAGTGTCTTGATGCAACTTCTTTTGTGTGTGTTGGGGTGGTTGCTTTCGTAGTTCAGGACTTGGTCTGTGTGTGTGTGGCTTTCCTGTATACCTTTGTGGTGAATTCTCCGTTCGGTGTTCTCTGTACCATCACGTCTAGAAATGGGAGTTGGTTGTCCTTTTCTTCCTCTCTAGTGAATCGGATTCCTGTGAGTGTGGCATCGATGATCCGGTGTGTGTTCTCTATTTCTGTGTTTTTAATGATTACAAAGGTGTCGTCCACATATCTGACCCAGAGTTTGGGTAGAATTTGCGGTAAGACTTTGTTCTAAACTTTGCATTCCAGCTTCTGCTAGGAGTCCAGAGATGGGTGAACTCATGGATGTGCTGTTGATTTGTTCATATATTTGGTTGTTGACTCTGAAGTGTGTTGTGAGGCACAGGCCTAGTAGTTTGAGTATGCCGTGTTTGTTGATAGGTTCCCCATCTTGTTGTCTGTTCTGTATGTCCAGTAGGTTGGCTATTGTTTCTCTGGCTAGGGTTTTATCGATAGAGGTGAACAGTGCCGTTACATCGAATGAGACCATGGTTTCTTCCTTGTCTATGTACATATTTCTGATGATGTCCAAGAATTCTTGTGTTGACTGTGTAGAATGTCTGGATCTGCTGATCAGGTGTTTCAGTTTCTGCTGTAGCTCTTTAGCCAGTTTGTGTGATGGTGTTCCTGGTAGTGATACAATAGGTCTGAGTGGGATGTCTGGTTTGTGCACTTTAGGTAGTCCATAGAATCTGGGGGTGGTGTTGCTTTCAGGTTTCATTCTCTGTAGGTCAGACCTGATTATCTATCCGTTTTTTTGTAGGTTTCTCAGTGTGATGTTTATCCATTGGTGAGTTGTGGGGTGCGGTCAAACTCTCTCTTTTGGTAGGTGTTGGTATCTGCAAGTAGTTGTTGTGCTTTCTGGATGTACTCTGCTTTGTCCAGGATGGACCGCCATTCTGCCTTTGTCTGCTGGTAGTATGATTATGTTCTTATCGTTTCTTAGTGCTTCCCTCTCCTTGGTGTTGAGGTTGTGTTTGTGTTTTCCTTATTATCAGGGGTACAATACTTTGTCTCACTGTTTGTTGTGTCTCTTCTGTCAGTCCATTGTTTCTGAGTATGCATTCTAGTGCTGCTAGAAAGTCCGCTGTCTTGGTGTCCCTGTGGTTGCAGTTGAGTCCCTTGGCTAGTATTGTTCCTTCCGTGTCTGTGAATTGTCTGTGGGAGAGGTTTCTCACCCAGGTATGTGTTATGGTGTTCTCTCTGTTGTGTGTTAGTTTGGCCATTTTTTTCTTTTAGTGCCATTTTTTTTGCGTGTGTGGTCCTGTTCTGTACTATGGTCCAGGTCCATTCCTGATTGGTGGTTTTTGAAATTGACAATTTTTGGCACGTAATTTCTTGTCTGTATTTGTGTAGGCTGTTGTGTGCATCTGTAATCATTACCTTTACATTTCAGTTCACAAACCATGGTAAAACAATGAGTAGGATAACAAATTCAATTTTCATGCTAAAATTGTGAAAGATTAAAAAGTATAGCAAGAAAAATGGAAATCAAGAAAACTGGAATTCAAAATAACAGGAAAGTGACAGTAAAGAGAGGACAACCTTTACTCTTCATTATAAATTTACCCAAGATAAAGAAATCATTGAAGCAACTTCAGAGCTTTACCTTTTCTCGTTGAAGATTCAGGTGCTTGGCTTTATCATCCATTGGCTTGGTTTCTTTCTCATTAGTTTGCTGCACATCTTTACCCGCACTTACATCCTTCTGCTTTTTATTCTTGACTTCAGAATTCTCCTTCATTTCAACACGCAGCTTGGGGGCAAAACTGCCAAAGCACGTATCCACAAATGCTTGGACACTGTTTGTTGGGTATGAAAGTAAGTTAGCAAAACTCTTTTTTGCAGATGGAGTTGGAGATTCGCCAAGCACATCAGGATGAACACAGCAAGTATTTAAATGATCAATCTTTTGCTTGACTGATTTATCAACTTTTGATTTAAAAGATGCTGTCCATGTCAGATCTGTCCCAATCCCAGAGTCACATGAAGGAAGTTTATCTTGCTTGTCTATATCTACTTGCCTTGTGTTCCCAAAATAATTGTTGATATGGTTTGCCAAAAAGTTATATGTTTCTCCAAAATTTGTAGCAATATAGCTGATGTGGAAAAGACCTGATCGGCCATCATTCTCTTTATCAATCACACAGTTACTGGATGGGTCCTTTGAATTGTCTTCAGGTTCCAGGCTAATAGGTGTGGAAACTGAGTGGATGGTATTCTCTATTAGCCGGTTCAGATCCGAAGCATCCTCAACTTCACCAGGCTTCGAAGTAGTTTCTTTCCTTGAACTTTCACATGGCACCCCTATCTGAGTTTCTGAAACTTTGTCTGAGACACTTAGAGTTGGTTTCAATCGTACAAGTTTTCCAATTAGCTCAGTGTGTGTGCTACTGACGGCTTTCGACACAGAGTCTAAAGTGCTCTTGATTCGCGACATGCGATGCCTCAGGGTGCTATACCCTTTGGAGGAGAGGTACTCTGTTGTGCAGTGCAGGAAAATAAATGAAGTCTGTGCTTTTAAACTTGTTGCCTATTAAATGCTATGCCGCTTTCTTTCATTTTCAGTGAATGTGCACAAGAATTGCTTGGGCCCTTTTACCTGTGTAGTTTCTATTTCGATGAAATGGTCCAAATGTGTGCATTACCTATCGAGTGCACTATCGACTTAGGTTTTTCAAGATTCAAACTCAGGCATAACTGGGAGGCTGCAGGACTTCATAGATTCCACAATGATCCTGGGTTTTGTACATCACCTGGTCTTGTGCTCCGTTTCTGAAAAATAAAACAAAGATCAGTTGTGGATGCTAACAATTATTTTAGAAATGAGAATGATCTCTACAAAACAGCTTTAATGAAACTGCAAATTTTCTCTGTATTTAAAACAAACTGTAATTACAGAAAAATAATCACATGGATCACTGCTTTCAGATTGTGTTGTAAAAGGGATTACAACGTGCAAGCTGACATTCAGCACTATAACTGGAGTAACTTAGTGTGCTGGCACCAATAAGGGAAAAAGAATAAGATCTCAAGTCAGAGTCATAAAGATGTACAGCATGGAAACAGACCCTTCAGTCCAACCCGTCCATGCCGACCAGGTATCCCAACCCAATCTAATCCCACCTGCCAGCACCCGGCCCATATCCCTCCAAACCCTTCCTTCCTATTCATATACCCATCCAAATGCATTAAATGTTGCAATTGTACCAACCTCCACCACATCCTCTGGCAGCTCATTCCATACACGGATCACCCTCTGTGTGAAAAAGTTGCCCCTTAGGTCTCCTTTATATCTTTCCCCTCTCACCCTAAACCTATGCCCTCTAGTTCTGGACTCCCCAACCCCAGGGAAAAGACTTTGCCTATTTAACCTATCCATGCCCCTCATAACTTTGTAAACCTCTAAGGTCACCCCTCAGCCTCAGACGCTCCTGGGAAACAGCACCAGCCTGTTTAGCCTCTCCCTATAGCTCAAATCCTCCAACCCTGGCAACATCCTTGTAAATCTTTTCTGAACCCTTTCAAGTCAAACATACCCAGGTTTTAAAAAAATACTCAAAATGCTCTCACCACTGGGTAAAGTCCATATGAAGACATTTGAAATTTGTGCCATTGACCTGAAATGAGCTATAATTGTAATGTCTGATCTCACTCACACTGGCACAAGAATTACATACACGGCTTCACTGAAATTGCAGAGGCAATGCAGGGGCTTTCCCTACTGAAAGACACTGGTCATCCTGTGTATCATTAGTGAACTCAACTCTCACGGCACAGTATCAAGTAATTTCAGTCTTCGGAAGAGAACTGCTGATGTCCTTCTTTGTGGAAGGACATTTTGTAACTCAGTGTGACAATCCTCAAGAACAAAACATTAGTTGATGATTGGTCACTGAAGAAACCAGAGAGAGTTGAACTGCTGTTAATGATGGTATGTACCACTTGTTCGATGATAAATTAAGGAATGCATTTTTTGTTTTTAAAAAGTGGCCATTATAAATCAACTTGTTTGAACTATGCTAACATTCTTACGTGCAATACACATATTTCTTTGGCTGAGTTATATTTCTCACTGGTTGAGAGCTAGGACACTTTGTTTTTACAGCTTCAGTTACTCAACAAAAATAATTTCAACTGGGTTCTTGAATATTATTCACTAACATCAGAAACTTCCAAAATTAGTGCTAAAAAACAGCCTCAGCTGGATTTCCATTTTCAAAGTCCAAACCTGGCTCGTCAGGAACTGGGTGGATTACTCTTCAGAGGGTCGGTGTGAACTTGTTGGGCTGAGAGGCCTGTTTCCACACTTTAGGGAATCTAATCTTGTACCATAGTAGAGGTTCAGAATGCATATAATCAGCACTGCCAGTAACATCTCCACTAGCATGTGCTTGATATACAAAGTGTTTTTCCTGTACCTTTTCTTGAGATGTGAATGCCAATCTTGTAACTTGTTTGTTGAGAGAGCACTCTGAGCAGTCCTTACTCTATGAAGGACACATTGAATGATCTTTGCACTGATACAGATGGTTATGAGAAGATTGTTAAATGATTACTTCAACTAAATGGTTAGCACAGTTGGCTGGAGGGCAGATTTACAATGCAGAGTGATGCCAAAAGCATGGGCTCAATTCCTGTACCCGTTGAGACCGAAGACTCTCCTTCTCCACCTCTCCCCTCACCTGAGTTTAAACCACCACCATCATCTCCCTCTCAAATGACAGCATGTCCCTATAATCCTCTGGAACGATGACAACCTTGCTTTTACTTCTACAAAAGCACTAAAACTTAATGAAACCAATCTGAGGTTCTAGTCTGCATTGAGATGATGTGCTCTGCTCCCCATATTCCTAATGCTGAACAGAACACATATACAAGCATGGGTCCGAAGCAAAGCTATAAATAATAGAGTGATGAATGCAATAACAAAAAATGCTTGCAATTCAGAACAGGTCACTGAACAGAACAACTTGAAACTCCGAATGACGACCACCCCAAAGGGAAACCATGGTTCATCTTTTCAGATCATTTCCAACAAGTTTAGTTCATGGTTCAGACACACATCTCATGTTCCTCAAACAAGGGAAATAACACAGTGACTTGAATGACTTTGAATGTTAAACAGGAATTCTGGAGGGAACAGGTCTGCAGTAATGCTTGCAAAGTAATAAATGTTTGGGATAAGTTTTTAAAAAATTCCCTCACTTTAAAGATTTGTCTCTTTCAATTCGATGGGCCGAATGGCCTTACTTCCATTCCTATGTCTTATGGTCTTAATTGCTGGAAGCTATGAATCCAAGAGCATGAATCATTCTCAGAAAATTCTGCCAGGGTGTGACCAATTCCCTTCGTGAGTCACTGTATATCTTGAATGATCACCACAAGAGGTAACAGAATCAAGTATCATTTTCGTTTTCTTGGGTTCTCACTGCCTGACGACAGAGCCAACATACAATTCTGCATCCTCATGACAGGCGAGGTCCCAATCCATCCCAGCCAGAAAACTGATCAAAACCTGCTTATGCTGGCAGCAATCCAATCCATACTTGCTGTTCCAGTGAACTTCACCTTCCTGAGATCAAAGGGAAACTGAAATCAATTGTGCCTTAACTGCTGCCCCCTGATTCAGGCAAACATTAACTGCTAAGTCAATCTGTAACCTTGAACTGGATGGTGGACTATTCCACTAAATGAAAAACTACTCACCAGGCTATCTCGAGACCTATGAACAATTTAAACCTGTTTCATTGAATGCTAGTACTTAACAAGTGATGCTATAATAACAAAAAAAAACTGGGGATGCTGAAGATCTGAAACGAACTAGAACAGAAATCACTGGAAAAACCAATCATGTCTGGCAGCATCTGTGGAAAGATAACAGAGTTAACATTTCCAGTTCAAAGACATCTGGTTCTGATGGGTAACTGGACTGGAAACATTAACTCTTTTCTCTCCACAGCTGCTGCCAGACCTGTTGAGTTTCTCCAGCAATTTCTGTTTTTGTTTGATGCGGTCATAAAATTGCATTCAGTGAAATATAGAACAAAGTTCCACTGTTTATAAAGGCCAACCAAAATGCTGCCTTTTCAAGAGATTAATCTTGAATCCAGTCAAATTGTCAATAAAATTTAAATTGTAAGTCATCTTACATTGTTCAGAGATTTATAATTCATATTAACTTTTTTGTGAATATGGAGATAAACATTCAATGTAGCATATGCTTGATTGTACTGTAGTAAACGAAGTTCTATGGAATCTGACTGTAGGAGGCAAAACAAATTCAGAATACAGATGCACTCACTTATCAACAGATTGTAGTCAAAGTATTTCCTTAACATCACGTTCAGAATCATTCTAGGATCCATCCTTTACTTCCATGCGTCTCGTCCAAACCAACATCCAGACATTAGCTTTGACATTTTCCAGTAACAGCCTAGCCCATTTTTCCACCATGGCTTTTGAAATTTTTAAGCTACTTTGCTGACATCTAGTCTTAAATAATTTTTGCCTGTTAAACATTGGGATAAGCAAGTCTATCATCTTCACCTGCTACAGATTCAGTACTCTTCAATAAGGGGCCACCTTTGATATAATAGGGTAATATGATAAAAACTCCATATCTTTATTATACTGTGCATGCCCAAAGTTATCACATGAGAGTAAACATGTCAAATATATTGTACATTCATATGAAGGCTATAAGTATTCTGGCTGTTAATTGATTTTCCAATAATGTTCATGATACACCTTTGAAACATGATCCCAAAAACAGAAGTAATTTTCAAAAACTTACAAAAAGCAAAGAACAGTTCCCTTATTCTGGTTCAGCCAAACAATAAATTAATAGTTAGGACATAGGCTGGTTCTTAACACCCCTCCCAAACCAAAGGAGAATGTGGGTGGTTGGTTGGTGGGTGGGTTACGGAGCTGACTGGCGTTTTATGAACAGCAGGGTGTCATGGAGGTATGAAAACCACTAAGGTTAATTTCTGAGGCCTGCATGTATGGAAGGCCAAATGAGATCTTACCTGGCCTTGTCAGTTGTCAAATGCTGCAAAGCAAAGAAAATGATAAGTTGTGACAATGTATGAGTCACAGAAGATATCATGTGTGATTTTAATCAAAGTCATTTCTATGCTGTGGCCAGGGCAAAAGTCTGAATTCCAAGAATTAAAGTTTGTTCTCATTTCCAAATAGATTTCCAAGAGGCATTTGAATAAGCACATCGAGGCTATTTGATGAGATAAGAGCCTCTGGTTATAGGAGTTGTATATTAGCATGGTTGGAGGATTGGCTAACTAATCTAAGAGAGAGTTGATATCAGCAGGCACATTCAAGATGGCAACATGCAAGGAGTAGGGTATTGCGGGGTTGGTGCTAGTGCAAACGTCATTTACGACATATAAATGATTTGGATGAGAAAAGTGAATACACTATAGCCAAGTTTATGGATGACACAAAAAAAGGTTGGAAGTCAAGTGGTGAGGATGACGTACAAAGTCTGCAGGGGGTTATGGACAAATTAAGTGATTGGGCAAAAACCTGACAGTTGGAATATGTGGGAACATATGAGATTATTATATTGGCAGGAAGTACAGATGAGCTGAATATTACTTAAGAGCAAGAAGACCTCAGAAAGTTGCAGCACAGAGGGATGATAGAATCATACGGCATAGAAACAGACCTTTCTATCCAACTCTTCCCAACTTTCCCAAATTAGTCCGACTTGTCTGCATTTAGCCCATATCCCTGTAAACCCTTCCTGTTCATGAACTTGTCCAAATGTCTTGCATATATTCTAAATGTAGCTGCACCTACCACTTTCTCTGCAACTCATTCCATATACGCACCACCTTCTCTGAAAACATTGCTGCTCTGGTCCCTTTTAAATCTTTCTCCTCTCATTTTAAAAATGTGTCTCCTAGTTTTCAACTTCCCCACCTTAGGGTAAAGATCTTTGCTATTCACCTTATCTATGTCCCTCAAGATTTTATAAACCTCTATGGTCACCCCTCAATATCCAGCACTCCAGTGAAAAACATCACAGCCTATCCAGCCTCTCTCTAGAACTCAAACCTTCCAGTCCCAGCAAAATCCCAGTAAATCTTTTTAGAACCCTCTTCAATTTAACAATACCCTTCCTATATCAGGGTGCTACTGAGACTTTATAAAGCTCTGGTTAGGCCCCATTTAGAGTACTATGTCCAGTTTTGGTCCCCACACCTCCGGAAGGACATACTGACACTGGAATGTGTCCAGATGAGATTCACACGGATGATCCCTGGAATGGTAGGTCTAACATATGAGGAACGGCTGAGGATCCTGGGATTGTATTCATTGGAGTTTAGAAGATTAAGGGGAGACTTAATAGAGACGTACAAGATAATATATGGCTTGGAAAGGGTGGACACGAGGAAACTGTTTCCATTAGGCGAGGAGACTAGGATCCGTGGACACAGCCTTAGAATTAGAGGGTGTCAATTCAGAACAGAAATGCGGAGACATTTCTTCAGCCAGAGAGTGGTGGGCCTGTGGAATTCATTGCCACAGAGTGCAGTGGAGGCCGGGACGCTAAATGTCTTCAAGGCAGAGATTGATAGATTCTTGTTGTCTCGAGGAATTAAGGACTACGGGGAGAACGCTGGTAAGTGGAGTTGAAATGCCCATCAGCCATGATTGAATGGCGGAGTGGACTCGATGGGCCGAATGGCCTTACTTCCACTCCTATGTCTTATGGTCTTATGGACCAGAACTGTGCACAGTACTTTCTCAAAACATTGGCATGAGTTCAGTGGGTCAAAGGGAAGGCAAATGAAATGTTGCTCTTTATTTTAAAGGGAACGGAGCATAAGAAGAGGGAGATCTTGCTAAAACTATATAAGACACTTATCAGACTGCACATAGGATACTATGAACAGTTTTGGTCCCTTAATCAATATCAGGCTATACAGAATCTGGACACAGACAAGACAAGATTCACTCAGATACCTCAGCTAGAGAATGATTCTCTTATGAGGAGAGTTTGAATTGGCCTATACCCACTGGAATTTAGAAGAGTGGTTAGAAGTTGGGACTAGATTGGGTTGGGATATCAGGTTGGCATGGACGGTTTGGACCAAAGGTTCTGTTTGCATGCTGTACATCGCTATGACTCGATATGGTTTATCCAATGACCATTTGAAATGTCCTTAAAGTCAGCAAGTCTACTATTGTTACAGGCAGTGTGTTCCATGCCCCTAATACTCTCTGAGTAAAGAAATTATGTCTGACATCTGTCCTATATCTAACACTCCTCAATTTTACTGATGCTAGCCATTGCCATCCACTCTATCTACTCCTCTGACTATTTTGTGTGTCTCAATTAAGTCACCTTTCAACCTTCTTCTCTCTAACAAAAACAGCCTTAAATCCCTCAGCCTTTCCTCATAAGACCTTCCCTCCATATCAGACAACATTCTGGTAAATCTCCTCTGAACCCTTTCCAATGCTTCCACATTGTATCTATAATGCACCGACCAGAACTGTACACAATACTCCAAGTGCAGCCACACCAGAGTTTTGTAGAGCTGCAACATAACCTCATGGCTCCAAAACTCAATCCCTCTACCAATAAAAGCTAACACATCGTACAACTTCTTAACAACCCTATCAATCTGAGTGGCAAGTATGAGGGATCAATGCACATGGACACTGAGATCTCTGCGCTCATTAACACAACCAAGAATCTTACCAATAGCCCAGTAGTCTTTATTCCTGCTGCTCCTTCCAAAGTGAATCACCTCACACTTTTTCCGCATTAAACTCCATTTGCCACCTCTCCGCCCAGCTCTGCAGTTTATCTACGCCCCTCGGTAACCTGCAACATCCTTCTGCACTGTCCACAACTACACCGGACCTTAGTGTCAACTTTTCCACACAGAGGGTGGTGAGTGTATGGAATGAGCTGCCAGAGGAAGTGGTGGAGGCATGTGCGGTTACAACATTTAAAAAGGCACCTGGATGGGTATATGAATTGGAAATGTTTAGAGGGAGACGGGCCAAGTGCTGCCAGATGGGACTAGATTAATTTGGGTCGGCGTGGACCGAGGTGTCCCGGGGACGCTGCAGAGCTGGCGAGTCCCTGATGTGGTCCAACCAGGAGCAGGAGGATGGTGACAACTCCAGCCGAGTCCCTTGTACTGGGAACAGGAGAGGGCGAGGCCACTGACAGGGCGAGGCGCAGCAACTCCCCACCCCTGCCTGCTCGGGCCTGCGGACTAACCCTCCGGGAAAAGCCGGAGAGAACAAGCCTACCTGCCTGGCAATGCCGCATCCGACATCATGACAGCCGCCGCCACCGGACAGCCTTTCGCAGCTTGTCCTCCCCTGCGGGATCCGCGGCCTCCTCGCACGAATCAGACCAAGGCCGCGAACTCCTGCCGCTGGAAACAGCCACAGCTCCACAGCCTGGGCCTGCAGCCACCCTGTCAATCACACTCCAGCACGCCCGCCTATTGGCCCGAAGCAACCGGCCTCCTCCAATCACACGGAGGAGGGGCGGGCTTCAGGCCTGCCGCGCCCAGCAGCTGGCTGTGACGTCAGCGCTGAGGGATGAAGGTAGCCAGTCTCCATGGTAACCAGGTGGAAGGTGAGGGAGAGTCAGTCTCCATGGTAACCAAGTGGAAGATGTGGGAGAGTCAGTCTCTATAGTAGCCAGGTGAAGAGTGTGGGAGAGTCCGTCTTCACGGTAGCCAGGTGGAAGGTGTAGGAGAGTGGGTCACCATGGTAATTGATTGGAGGAGACAGGTGGGACCAGTTTATTTTGAGATTACGTTTGGCATGCAGTGTTTGGATCGAAGCACCTGTTTTCATGCTGTATGCCTCTATGTGGGACAATCAGTCCGTATAGAGACCGATATCCATCACCAAGTCACTTTCTATTTACACATGAACAGTCCTTGACTTTAGTACTGCCTCATTCGGAGTCAGGTACTAGAGTGTTCATACCTCTGACACATTGGTGAGGCCACTTCTAAAATACTGTCTACAATTCTGGTCACCGTTCTATTGGAAGAATGTTGTTAAACCCGAGAGGGTGCAGAAAAGATTTACAAGGGTGTTGTCAGGACTGGATAGTTTGCATTATAGGGAAAATCTGAATAGGCTGGGGCATTTGTCCCTGCAGTGTCGGCGACTGAGGGGTGACCTTATAGAGCTTTATAAAATTATGAAGGAATAGGGTAAATAAGCAAGGTCTTTTTTCGAGGGTAGGGAGTCCAAAAGTAGAGGGCATAGATTTCAGATGTATCTGAAATTATATATTGAAAAATTGTTAAAGTTCACTTGAGAATCTAACTTTTAAAAATTTCTGCAATTTACATATGAAAGAACTGAAACCAATATGTTCATTCTAAAAGATAAGAGACTTAACAAACAATCCAGGTTTTTTCAATATATAATTTCAGTTACAACACACTGAAGACTTTTGTTATAAATTATGTGTCTTACAATCTTTAACTCCTCAACCACCTGATGAAGGAGCAACATTCCGAAAACTGTTGCACTAGTGGGCGGCACGGTGGCACAGTGGTTCAATTCCCGACTCAGGCGACTGACTGTGTGGAGTTTGCATGTTCTCCCCATGTCTGCGTGGGTTTCCTCCGGGTGCTCCGGTTTCCTCCCACAGTCCAAAGATGTGCAGGTCAGGTGAATTGGCCATGCTAAATTGCCCCTAGTGTTAGGTAAGGGGTAAATGTAGGGGTAGGGGTAGGGGTAGGGGTATGGGTGGGTTGCGCTTCGGCGGGTCGGTGTGGATTTGTTGGGCCGAAGGGCCTGTTTCCACACTGTAAGTAATCTAATCTAATCTAATAAACCTGTTGCACTATAACCTGGTGTTGTGTGATTCTAAACTTGGTAAAGAAGTTGTTTGCATGCTTGCCTTGATTACTCACACCACTGAGTACTGGAGCTGAGACAACACATTAGAGTTGTACTGGACATTGGTGAGGCCACTATTGGAGTACTGTGTCCAGTCCTGGACCCCTGGTACAGGAAGGATATTATAAAACTCGAGAGTGTTCAGTAAAGATTTATCAGGAATGGACAGTTTGAGTTTAGATTAGATTCCCTACAGTGTGGAAGCAAGCCACTTGGCCCAACAAGTCCATACCGACCTGCTGAAGAGTAACCCACCCAGGCCCATTTCCCTCTGATTAATGCACCTAACACTATGGGCAATTTAGTGCAGCCAATCCACCTGACCTGCACATCTTTGGATTGTGGGACGAAGCTGGAGCACCTGGAGGAAACCCACAGACACAGAGAGGATGCGCAAACTCCACACAGACAGTCGCCCGAGGCTGGAATCGAACCTGGGTCCCTGGCGCTGTGAGGAAGCAGTGCTAATCACTGTGCCATCATGTGACATAAAATAAATATGAATTATAAAAATAGGCCAGATAAGCTGGGATTTCTACACTGGAGCATAAAAGGGCCACAGTATAGAGCTTTATAAAATCATGAGGGGCATAGATACTGGGAATCGCAAAGGTCTTTCCTCTAGGATAGGGAAGTTCAAAACTAGGGGGCATATTTTTAAGGTGGGAGGAGAAACATTTAAAAGGGAACTGAGAGGCAACTGTTTTACACAGAGGGAGTTCGTATGTGGAATGAAAGGCCAGAGGAAGTGGTAGATGCAGGTAGAGTTACATTTAAAAGACATTTGGACAGATACATGAACCGAAAAGTTTTAGTGAGATAAGGGCCAAATACTGGCAAATTGGACTAATTTAGTTTGGGAAATTTGGTCGGCATGGATGAGTTGGATGGAAGGGTTTGTTTCTGCTCTATATAACTCAATGAATCAGACCCAAGGATGACTGAATTTAGGAGCCTCAGATCTGTTCTAGCGAGTGGAGGGCAGCACAAAGATTGGTTGAACAAGGCATATTGGATGATGGATGTTACTGTACAGTTGTAATTGAGCTACAATGGATGTGCAACGCTGATGTCAGACAAAGTTAAAAATCACACAACACCAGGTTATAGTCCAACAGGTTTAATTAGAAGCACACTAGCTTTTGGAGTATCACCGGACTATCACCTGATGAAGGAGAGTCGCTCCGAAAGCTAGTGTGCTTCCAATTAAACCTGTTGGACTATAACCTGGTGTTGTGTGATTTTTAACTTTGTACACCCCAGTCCAACACCAGCATCTCCAAATCATGATGTCAGACAAATGTGACATTACATGATTTGAAGGTGCCGGTATTGGACTGGGATGTACAAAGTTAAAGATTGTACAACACCAGGTTATTGTCCAACAGGTTTATTTGGAAGCACTAGCTTTTGGAGCACTGCTCCTTAATCAGGTGAAGGAGCAGCACTCCTAAAGCTAGTGCTTCCAAATAAACCTGTTAGATTATAACCTGATGCTGTGTGATTTTTAACCTTGTGACATTACGTAACAGCAAATCTCCTGACAGGAGCAGCTACCATCTGCAGCAGCAATGGTGAGGAAAAAATAAACGCTGTCAGTGTATGTAAAAGTATCTCAACGTTTCAGCATATGACCCTGGTCTTAATTCATTTGCCATTTAAAAATCTAGCTATATCAAATTTTCACTGGTATCTGCTCTGATCTTATTTAATGTATAAAATTTTAAGTTTGAGCATTTGATTCATAAACCCTAACCTCAATCAGCATGTATTAGCTAAGTGTCAATTATTTCAAGTCACCATATGTGTTTCTGTGTCAACTAGGGTTCAGTGCTTGAAATCTTACCTTTCAGCCAAAAAGTGTTGCACTGTTGGAGGTGCTATATTCTGATTGACACATTAATAGAGGTCCTAACTGCCCTCTCTGGCAAACGTAAGCGATCTATAGTATTCTTTTGGAGATGCGAGGGAGTATTCTCCCTTACATCCTGGTCCAATATTTAATCAAAGATTAGTTTTTGGTACAACAATTGCTAAAGTTACTAAGTGACAATTGTGATCAAGTTATTAGATAAAATTCATAGACAATGTTTAAATTTAGGGTAGGAGAAAAGATAATTATATACATAAAAGTATTGATGGGGACAGATAAATGGTATTTATAAAGTAAAAAACATTTCAGTCCATTAACTTAGCAGTTCTGTTGCTTGCTTGAAGATTTACTTTCGTACTTGAAGCATTTAAAAACTTGAAGTCAGAATCCAAAGGTCCAATAGCTTCTATCAATGAATATTTAGAAATAGTTTGCACAGGTAAAGTTGGCAAGGATCCAGACTTGGACAGGAAAATTTCTTGTTCCCTAATAGTTCTGGGGTAATAGCACTAGCAGGATTAGAGTGGTGCTGGAAATACACAGAAGGTCAGGCAGCATCCGAGGAGCAGGAAAATTGATGTTTCGGGCAAAAGCCCTTCATGATTCCTGCTCCTCGGATGCTGCCTGACCTGCTGTGCATTTCCGGCATCACTCTAATCTTGGCTCTAATCTCCAGCATCTGCAGTCCTCACTTTCTGCAGTCCTAATAGCACTAGCAGAGTGCTTGGACCTTTTTTTTGGAAAACGATGGTTGATGTCTACTACAAATCTTTCTCTTTACTTGAGAACTCTCTGCTGTCAGGATATTGTCTCAGGCCTTCTTGGGGAGATGTGCTTTTAAGAATTTGGGCCATAGCCATATAAAGGTAAATCTTAAGATTTCAGCTACTTTACCTTTCTCTGAATTTTTGTCCCTCAAAAAAAAGTTATTTATGGTGACCTGCTAGTCTTCTGGCTGCACATTCCTCACCATACAAAAATTCTTTCAGCGCAATAATGTTTTATATCCCACGTCATGCCCGAGCCAACAAAATCACCTGTTTGCTGAGTGCTAACAAACATGGGATTTGAGAGGACTAGCACTTTTATGAATTTTTCTTGCCTGAATACACCATAATGTGATGCAAACAGCAAAGATAGAAACTGCTGGATTTCTTTTATTGATGGCTGTAAGTCATTCATTTTCACAGTCATACAAAAGGCAGTAAAACATATTACTCACCAAATATATTCTTCCACCAACATACTTCTCAGCAAATATATCCACCTCCAAATCCAACCCACCCGACATCTGGAGGAAGAATACCTCATCTTCCGTCTTGGGACACTCCAACCACACGGCATCAATGTCAATTTCACCAGATTCCTCATCTCCCCTCCCCCCCATCTCACTCCAGATCCAACCCTCCAAATTAGCACTGCCCTCTTGAACTGTCCTACCTGTCCATCTCTCTTCCCATCTATCTGCTCCAGCCTCCCCTCTGACCTACCACTATCACCTCCCACCAGTACCTACCTATTGCCTTCCCAGCTACCTTCTGCTCAGTCCTACCCCACCCTCCTATTTATCTCTCAACTCCCCTCCCACATTCCTGATGTACACCTTCTGTCTGAATCATCTTATTCTTCTGCTTCTCGGATACTATCTAACCTACTGTGCTTTTCCAGCTCCACACTTTTCGAGTCTGACTCTCCAGCATCTGTAGTCTTCACTTTCTCATCCTCTTCAGAGGCCTGTCTGAACAAAAAAAGTGAATTTAATTTGTCATATAAAATAATCTTAATGCACATTTACAGTGCAATAAAAGGATGACAGAGACAGCAGGTCAGCTGGTCGGTTTCCTGGCCCATCCACTCCCTTTCAACTGCTCTTTTCACGTTTTCTTCTTTCTGCAGCTGATCTGCAGCAGTTTTGGCGGGCCCTGTCCTTGGCAGTTTCAGCAGGGCCCTAGTTCTCGACAGTTTCGAGAGTCCCACAGTCCTCAGCAGTTCTGACAGCTCCCCAGTCCTCAGCTGTTTGGCAGACCCCAGTCTTTGGCAGTGGCCGAATTGTAAAAGCAAGAGGCCACATATTTTCAAAAATACAGATAGCAATAAACTTCTATCTGCCTTTCTATCCATCTATCTAATTGTTATAAAATGGACAAACGCAGCAGTAATTCTGCACCAACATGATACAACAGACAACAATGAAGGAATGGCAGCTTAACCCTTTTCGTAGTGAAATAGCTTGACAGAGGAATGTTGGTCAGAACAGCTTGTCCTTCTTTGAATCAAATAATTGAATCTTTGAGATTAATCTGAAAAGTGTAGAGTTATGGCAGAAAGGATTAAAATTAAATGAGAAAGAAACAAAATCTGGAAATGCTTTGACACCTATCCGCCACAAATTGCCATGTGATCTTTTATGTTGACTTCATTTGGACACTGAGGATGTCACTATTCTGACCTGCATTGGTGCAGAACACCACAGGGTCAGTATATCCAAACTACAAAGCTGTTTTTCATTTAACTGTCTGACCAGCAAAAAAGAGGCTGCACACATCAACATCTGTACATATACAATCTTCCAATTTATAAACAAATTTGAATTAAGTATATTTATTGATTTTGAGTCAGTCATACAGTTTACTCAAAGTAATTGTAAGTCAATTAGTTTAATTTAATTCATTTTTCCCATATAACGAGCCCTCAATGCCATTTTTAATAAATCGTTTCATTCAAATTATTAGATAATTTAATTTATTTTCCAAAAACAAGCATCTTTCCATCAACACAGCAATGCAGATTGACTACTTGACAAATAGGTCTTGGACACATGTTATTAGATGCTTGCACAGAAGACAGCATGCAGAATGCTTAGTTTTAATGCTCACTGAAAATGTAAAAGGAAGCACTAACTACTTGATCTACCAGAGAGTAGAGTCGAGAGTTAACAGCCAAAAAACTGAAGCATCCATATCTGTGTGCAGCAAGACTGAGACAACATTCAGTCTTGGGTTGATAAGTGGTCAGTAACATTCACAACACATAAATACCAATGTTCTTTCAACAACAGTTTCCAAACACATGACCTTGACTACCGAGAAGAACGTTAACAGCAGACACACAGGGGCATTAGTACATACCTGTACGCCATTTCCAAGCCAAGCCATCATCCTGACTGGAATGATTTTGAAGTGACTCCACAGAGGCTGGTATCCTGTCACCAAGTCACCATTTATTTACCCGTGGAGTGTCATTGACACTGATCCAGCTTTCTCAGAGCTAGCTCTCAGAGTGGACAGAACTCCTGACTCTTGTCAGCCAGGTGTCCCTGATTGGATCAGCTTAACAGCCCCAATCAGGGAACTTTCTACCAGACTATGGATGATGGATAATATGGAGCTGTCCTTATATGACAGATACTAATAGACTTTAGGAAATACTCAATTTCCCTGCTGGTAGACGATGGCCTGTCACCTGTGACCAATACTTCTGGGATTCTGTGTATTGCAAAAGATGCGTATAGTTTTTCTATCATCATCCCATGTTTGACAGATGAACTCTTTGAATGGGTGTCCACAATAACTAAGAACATTAAGCCTCTGAATGGTCTTGCATGGTTGATGTGTAACTCACTCCTCTGTAAGTACTTTTAATTAACTATCCTCCACAATTCTCTGAAGTAGAGAATTCCAGACATTCACTATCCTTTCAGAGGAGAAATTCCTTCACATCTCAATTTTAAACGAGTGTCCCATTATTCTGTAATGATGCTTTTTACTCTGAAATTCAACCATTAGTGGAAACATCTCAACATTCAGTGCATTCAGCATAAGATGGTATAGTGGTGATTAACCAGTTTGAATTCAATTAACTCAAAACTAGTCTTAGCATGGCACTCTTAAACAATCATTTTAGCTTCGACTGAGTGTGTGCATTTGTTGTCTAAAGGTTTTTAGATCTTTATTTTGTGCAAACCTAATTTAGCCTAATTTAGTTTGTAGTTAGTTGTTGGCTTTAAAGTGAAATCTGGAGTTAAAATTTGCTAAATTGCAAGATTTGAGTAGGTTTATTTTCAAGTATTCCATTGGTGGAGCAGCCTAATTTGGAACCTGATTAAACTCGATCCTCATTAACTGACTCAGACATGCCCTTTTTCTTGGGTGCATATTTAATTAGATACTTAAGTATCTAGGTATATTTGAAGTACATATTTAAGGAGATCCCTAGGTGGACAGAGAAAGTGCTCCAACATGCAGCAGCTGCAGCACCACATCTGATCTGATTTCTCTATCATATCTGGTGAAATGCAGCATTCCCACAGACACCTGGGAATCACTGGCCCGAGAATGTCCAAAGTACCCAGGAAGGTGTCGAGCTCCTCGAGACTTTCCATGGGGGAAAAACTGGAAGGCAGGCGAAAACAGCGAAAGGAGTGTGCTGCCACACCAATGCCCCACCCACCACTTCCCGCAACCATTTCCTGCCCCACTGTAACACAGCACGCGGAAGCCACATCAGACTGTACAGCCAACTGCGGATTCACCCTGAGAGTGGAAGAGAGTCACGCACATCTCCGAGGGACCACCGATGATGATATATAATTTAACACTTGAGTGTGTGGCTTACAATATAGCACTGGTGCTGAGCATCTCAAAGAGTTTCACAGAGGAAGAAGAGAGGTATTAGGATGCTTTTGCTGAAACAAAGTACAGACCGGTGAATAGGATTGGTGAGTATTTATAGTCTTTTAAGTTTAAATAATGTCTTCAGTTTGTGTTCAGTTCTCATGTTTTTTTCTGTCTTGTTCTTATAAATCACTTGTTAAAAATAAAATTGATACTTGACCACAAAAAGTAACAACAAATTGCAAAAAGAGCAGATTCTTAAAGTATAAAAAGCTGGATACCAGAGTGATTAATTAATAATTTAAATAAAGTATGATAGAGATATCAGGTCAGATGTGGTGTTGCAGCTGCTGCATGTTGGAGCTGCTGGGTACCAAAGTGATCCACAGTGTATATTTCTACAGTAAATGTTTGCAGCTTGAGCAACTTTTGACCCAAGTTGAGGAGCTGGAGACTAAGTGTAGACATTGCCCCATATCATGGAGGGGAATGTTACCCAGATACTTTGCTCCAGGATGTGGTCATACCCTTTAGATGAGGAAATTCAAACATAGTTGCTGATCAAGGACAGGATGGTGTTATTGCAGGTGACGCAGGTGTGAGCACCCAAGGGCAACTGTCAAGGCACCTGAGTCCCTACAAATGTCCAACAGTTACAATGCTTTTCAAGCTGTGTGGATGAGAGTGGGAACTGCAAGGAAGTTGAACAAACTAGTCATAACACTGTGGTACTGGGAGGTATTCTAGTAGAGGAGAAAATAGAAATGTAGTAGTATTCGGGAATAGTATAATTATGGGGATATATTCTGTTCTGTGTAACTGTGAGCATGAGTCCCAAAGACAGTGTTGTCTGCCAGGCACCAGGGTTTAGGACATTCACTTAGGGTTGGAACGAAGTTGAAATGGGAGGGGACAAGAATGATCTAGTTGTCATTGTCCAGATTGGTATGAGTGTTATTGATTAGGAGATATCGCTAAAAGATTTTGAAAAGTTAGAAGCTAAACTATGAAACAGTAACTTCAAAGTAATAATCTCAAGTTTACTACCTGTGACAAATGAAAATAGACATAGAATGAATAAAATTGAGGAGTTAAACACATAGGTCAAAGATTTGTGTGGGTGGAACAGGTTTTCAGTTCATGAGGCCCTGAAATCAGTACTGGTTATGTGAGCTGTTCTGTTGGCCCAAGCTTCACTTTAACCAAGCTGGGATTAGGGTGCTAGTAAATTTAAAAAAAAACTAAAATTGTAGAGAGGATTCTAAACTAAACAGGGGAGGGAACATTTTGGGTAAAGGGAAATGTGGGTTTACAAAGCAATTAGATATGACAGCATTGCAAGGTAGTTATTTACATGGGTGCTCTGAATGGGACAGAAAGGAACACAGTGTATAGGCATATTGAAAGAGCAGCAAATAGGGTTAAAGGGGAATATGTGGTAAACATGTAACATTACAGGCTCTTAAGTGTCCAAAGTGTTTGGAACAACATAAGTGGATTAGCAAACAGAGGTTAATTGTATAATTTGATGGCTATTGTTTACATATGGTTACAAGAAGATCATAGTGGGAACTGAATATTCAGGAGTTTGTGAATTTTTGGTAGGACAAAATGGTAATTGTTTTTTTCCCTAGGATGGGGGATTTCAAAGAGTAGGAGACACATTCTTAAGGTAAGAGGAGAGAGATTTAAAAACGACCTAAAAGGCAATTTTCTTTTTACACAGAGGGTAGTTCACGTGTGGAATGAACTTCCTGAGCAAGTGGAGGATGTGGATACAATTACAAAGTTTAAAAGACATTTGGATAAGTACATGAATAGGAAAGATTTGGAAGGATATGGGCCAGGAGCAGGCAGGTTTTAGTTCAGGATTATGTTCAATATGGACTGGTTGGACCAAAGGGTCTGTTTCCGTGCTATATGACTCTATGACAGGCAGAAAAGAAAGGGCTTAGTTAGTGTGGAATGAACCACATACAAAAGTAAGAAATGATCTTGGAAATGTATAATATAATCAAGCAGAGTTGGCATGACATCATGAACAAGAAGTCATGCCTGGCAATTTATTAATATTATTTGAGTAAGTAGCAAGCAGGATAGACAAAGAGAAACCTGCACGTGTAGATCTGGAGTTTCTTAAGAACAGCCTGTGATGTTGGGATTAGTATGTTAGCACAGATATTAATTAATAGAATACAATAGGCAACTGGATTGTTGATCTTTATTTAGAAGAACATGAAAAAATAGAGAAGCCTGACTAAAACTATACAAGGTACTAGTCCAACCACAGCTAGGATAGTGTCAACAGGTCTGTTCCCATTATCAAAGGAAAAATAATCTGGCATTGGAGACACTCCAGATAAGTTTCATGAGGTTGATCCTTGATTTCTTATGAGGACAGGTTGAGTAGGTTGGGGTTACAAACTATGTAATTCAGTAGAATGAGAGGAGACCTTATTGAAATATATATCATTATTAGATTTGTAGACACCAGTGTTGGACTAGGGTGTACAAGTTAAAAATCACACAACGCCAGGTTATAGTCCAACAGAAAGCTACGCCATGTTCTTTGCAGCTTGCAACACATTATCAATCAGGATAAGCACCTTGCCAAGACCTTCCCCACACCTCCACTTCTCATCTCTATACAACCAGCAAACTTCAAACAGATCATTGTTCATAACAAACTGCCTGGCTTTCAGGACAATACCATACAACCTTGTCACGGTAGACACTGCAAGACTTGACAGAATGTCAACGCAGATACCACCATTATGTATGGGGACACCTCCCAACATGTACGTGGCAGGCACTCATGCGACTCAGGCAACGTTGTCTATCTCAGATACTGCAGGCAAGGATGTCCTGAGGCATGGAATATTGGTGAGACCAAGCAGAGGCTATGACAACGGATGAATGGACACCACACAACAATTAACAGACAGGAGTGTTCTCTCCCAGTCGGCAAATACTTCAGTGATCCAGGACATTCAACCTCGGACCTTTGGGTGACTGGCTTCCAAGTCAGACTTCGGGACAGGCAACAACAAAAGTTATGGGCGGCACAGTGATTAGCACTGCTGTCTCACAGCGCCAGAGACCGGAGTTCAATTCCCACATCAGGCAACTGTCTGTGTGGAGTTTGCACATTCTCCTGTGTCTGCGCGGGTTACCGCCGGGTGCTCCGGTTTCCTCCCACAGTCCAAGGATGTGTAGATTAGGTGAATTGGCCAAGCTAAATTGCCCGTAGTGGTTAGGTGAAAAGGTGATTGTAGGGGAATGGGTCTGGGTGGGTTGCTCTTTGGAGGGTCGGTGTGGACTTGTTGGGCCAAAGGGCCTGTTTCCACATGGTAAGTAATCTAATCTAAAAAAAAAGTGGCCAAGAATAGGCTGATAGCCAAGTTCGGTACCCATGGGAATGGCCTCAACCAGGACCTTGGGTTCATGTCACACTACAGGTGACCCCACTGCACTATTCACACACACAGTCATACACTCCTCCAGACACCCACAACTCACACAGACCCTCTCATACACTCACACATACATTCCCACACACACTCTTTCACAGATTTATACGCTTGACACTCACACTCACACACATACACGCACTCCCTCACAGACATTCATAACTCCCCTGCACACACAAACACACATTCCTACAGACACATGCACACATACATGTATAAGTTTGTGGGGTGAATTTGTACTTGCAGAATTACATTTTACTTTGCTCAAAAACTGCAGAAATTCATGCAAGATTTAGTAAATCCATTTCCAAAATGCAGCACATTACATTTATCTAAATTAAACTCCTCAGCCTATCTGATCAAGATCCTGTTGTACTCTGAGGTAACCTTCACTGTCCACTGCACCTCCAATTTTGGTGTCATCTGCAAACTTATTAACTATACCTCCTATGTTCACATCCAAATCATTTATATAAATGTCAAAAGCAATGGACCCAGCACCAATCCTTGTGGCACACTACTGGTCACAGGCCTCCAGTCTGAAAGGCAACCCTCCATCTCCTATATAAATCTAGTCTCATTTACAAGCATTTGGCCCATATTCCTCTAACCTTTCCTATTCATATATTCATTCAGATGCCTCTTAAATGTCATAATCATATCAGCCTCCACCACTTCCTCTGGCAGCTTATTCCATACACGCACCACCCTCTGCGTGAAAAGATTGCCCCTCACCAACCTTAATCTATGCCTCTAGTTCTGGACTCCTCCACCTGGGGAAAAGACCTGGCCTATTTGCTCTATTCATGTCCTTCATGATTTTATAAACCTCTATAATGTCATCCCTCAGGTTCTGACGCTCCAAGAAAAACAGCCCCAGCCTATTCAGCCTCTCCCTATAGCTCAAACCCACCAATACTGGCAACATACTTGTAAATCTTCTCTGAATCCTTTCAAGTTTCACAACATCCTTCCTATCAGAGGGAGACCAGAATCACACTCAATACTCTAAAGGTGGCTGAGCCAGTATCCTTTACAGCTGCAATATGACCTCCCAACATGCTCAATGCACTGACCAATAAAGGCAAGCATACCAAACACTATCCTGTCTACCTGTGACTCCACTTTCAAGGAACTATGAACCTTCACTGCAAGGTCTTTTTGTTCAGCAACACTCCCCAGAACCTTACAAAGTCCTGCACAGATCCGCCTTTCCAAACTGCAGCACCTCACATTTATCTAAACTAAACTCAATCTGCCATTCCTCAGCCCATTGGCCCAATTGATTAAGATCTTGTTATACTCTGAGGTAACCTTCTTCACTGTCCACTACACCTCCAATTTTAGTACCATCTGCAAACTTATTAACCATACCTCCTATGTTCACATCCAAATCATTTATATAAATGACAAAAAGCAGTGGACCCAGCACTGATCCTTGTTGCACACTGTTGGAATCATCTTCTGTATTCTACCTTCAAGTCAGTTCGGTTTCCAAATAGCTCTTTCTCTCTGTAGTCCGTGTGATCTAACCTTCTAACAAGTCTACCATGAGGAACATTGTCGAATGTCTTACTGACGTCCAGATAAATCACATCCATCGCTCTATGTTACTTCAAAAAAATTCAAACAAATTAGTGAGACATGATTTCCCAAACACAAAGCCAAAATCCAAACAATACCATCATCATCCCTGGGTATGTCTTATCCTACCAACAGGACAGACCCAGCAGAAGTTTCAGTACAATACCATACAATCAACAGGGAGCTGCCCTAGGAGTCCTCAACATTGACAGTGAACCCAATGAAGTCTCATGGCATCACATGGAGAGTGAGACCTCTTGCTGAATATCAGTGCTGCCCTGCCACCACTGATGCTAATGAATCAGGAGTCCTTCATGTTGAACAGCTCTTAGAGGAAGTGCTGAAGGTGGCAAGGGTACATAAATATCTACTAGCATGAGTGGCTCAGCAAGTCTGAGTCTGTAACAGGTAGTGAAGAAGTCAATGACGGGGATTAACATACTTGACTTCAGCTTCACCTATCTGCCTGCTACAGTTACTTCTGTACATGAAAGCATCCGTAGGAATGACTACCACACAGTGCTTGTTGAGGAGAAATGCCATCACATTTAGAATACCTTCCATCATGTGTCATTATCATCATGATAAGTAGGATAAACTTTGAACAAATCTAGCAACCAAAGTCTCCATGTAGCACTGTGGGCCATCAGCAACATGGAAATTGTACTCCAACACAATCTGCAACCTCATGGCCCAGCATATCCCCCATGCCACCATTGCCATCAAGACAGGAGATCAATGAAGAGTGCAGGAGGCCTTGCCAGGAACAGCACCAGGCATACCTAAAAATCAGATGTCAACCTGGTGAAGATACAAAATGGGACTACATGCATGTCAAACAGCATAAGCAGCAAGTGGCATACAGAGCTAAGTGAATCCACAACCAATGGATCAAATCTAAACTCTGTAGTCCTGATGTCCTGAATCTAGTCATGAATAGTGGTGCACAAATAAACAACTCATTGGAGGAGGAGGCTCTACGCCCATCTTCAGTTATGGGGAGCCCAGCACATCAGTGCATAAGAGAAGGCTTAAGAAATTGCAGCAATCTTCAGCCAGAGGTGTTGAGTAGATTATCCATCTCGGCCTCCTCCAGCTGGTACTTTGTGTGGTGAGAATGTTACTCACTACTAGTCAGCACAAGCCTTGGTATTAGACATGGACTGCTTCAGTATGAAGAGTTACAAATGGTACTGAAGATTACGTAATCATCAGTAACAATCTGACTTTATGATGGAGAGAAAGTAAATAATGAACCAGACGAAGATGTCCTTGAGCTGAGATGACTTCTCTTCAACCAACACAATCAGCTTCCTATATGCTAGGTGTGACTCCAACTACCGGAGAGATGCCGATCTTCAGCCAATTCTATTCACACCACATGATATCAAGAAACAACTGAAAGGCTATGGGCTCTGACAACGTTCTGGCAAAAGTCCTGAAGACTTGTGTTCCAAACTTTCGGCATCTCTAGTTAATCTGTTCCAATATAGCTACAATGTTGGCATCAATCTAATATTGTAGAAAATTGCCCAGGTATGCCCTGCACACAAAAAAGGAACAAATCCAACCTGGCCAATTACTGCCCCATCAGTCTACTCTTGATCATTAGTGAAGTGATGGAAATTGTCATTAACAGTGCTATCAAGCAGCACGTGCTGAGCAACAATTTGATTACTGACACTTGATTTGAGTTCCTGACCTAAATACAGCCTTGATCTAAACATAGACTAAAGAGATGAATTCCAGAGCTGAGTTGGGAGAGACAGTCCTTTACATCCAGGAGCTCCAGCGCAGCTAGAGTCAATAGCAATCTGGGAAAACTCTCCGGTAGTTGAAGTCACACCTAGCATATAGGAAGCTGATTGATTGTGTTGGTTGAAGATCAGTCAGCTCAGCTCAAGGACATCTTCATCTGGTTCTTTATTTACTTTCTCTTCATCATAAAGTCAGATTGTTACTGATGATTACATTATCTTCAGTACCATTTGTAACTCTTCATCCTGAAGCAGTCCACATCTAATACCAAGGCTTGTGCTGACTAGTGATGACTAATATTTTCACCAAAGTACCAGGCAATACCTTTCTCCAACAAGAGAGAATCTAACTATCACCTCTTTACACACAATGGCATCACCATCAATGATGTTAAGAAGGCATGTAGTATGTCAACTTTTATTGGTAGAGGGATTGAGTTTCAAAGCCACGAAGTCATGCTGCAGGTGAACAAAATTCTGGTGTGACTGCTCTTGGAATATTACATACAGTTCTGGTCACCACATTACAGGAGGGATGTGGAAGCTTTCGAAAGGGTGCAGAGGAAATTTACGAGGATGTTGCCTGATATGGAGGGAAGATCTTATGAGGAAAGGCTGATGGACTTGAGGCTGTTTTTGTTAGAGCAAAGAAGGTTGAGAAGTGACTTAATTGAGACATAATCAGAAAAGTACATAGGGTGGACAGTGAGAGCCTTTTTCCTCAGATGGTGATGACTAGCCTGAGTAGTTAAATTGAAGAGTGATAGATATGGGACTGATGTCAGAGGTAGTTTCTTACTCAGAGAGTAGTAGTATGGAACACACTGCCTGAAATAGGAGACTTGCCAACATTAAGGGCATTTAAATGGTCATTGGATAAACATATGGATGACAATGAAATAGTGTAGGATAGATAGGCTTCAGATTGGTTCCACAGGTTGGCTCAACAACAAGGGCCTGTTCTGCACTGTAATGTTCTATATTTTATGAATCTCCCTCTATCAACATTCTGAGGGTTAATATTGACCAGAAGCTGAACTGGAGTAGTCATATAATTGCTGTGGCTACAAGAACAGGACAGAGGCTTGGAATCCTGCAGTGAGTAACTCGCCTCTTGACTTCTGACAAGGCACAAGTCAGGAGTGTGATGGAATACTCTCCATTTGCCTGGATGCGTGCAACTTCAACAACACTCAAGATGTTTGATACCATTCTGGATAAAGCAGCACCACATCCACAAACATTCACTCCCTCCATCACCACGGTGCATTCTCCATGGTCATATCGAGATCATTCCCAGCTCACTTGTCAATTGTCACAAACAGTATAAAATGTCAGTCCCCTTCAAAGTGATATTCTTGTGCATTGTTCTGATCAGTACAAGACAAAGATATTTGTTAAAATATGACCTTTCTTTCAGTAACAGTCAAGTTCTGTTCTACTGAACGGCCTTTTAAAACATGTCTAATTTAATGAGATGTGACAGTTGCTGGTAAGGCCAGAATTTGTTGCCCTTACTTCATTGTTCTTGAACTGGATGGCTTCCTAGTGTCATTTCACAGGGCAGCAATGAGTTAACCATATTGTTGTTGTGGTGCAGCCATTCCCAGGCCAGCCCAGGCAATGATAGCAGATTTCCTTCTCTGATGGACATGAGTGGACCAGATGGGATTTTGTGACAGTCCATGATTGGTTTGTGGGGGAAGCTTTATACCAGGATGCTGCCTGGACTGGAGGGAATGTGTTATGAAGAAAGGTTGAGGGAGCTAGGGCCTTTCTCATTGGAGTGAAGAAGGATGAGAGGTGACTTGATAGAGGTGTACAAGATGATGAGAGGCACAGATGAAGTAGATAGCCAGAGATTTTTTTTTCCCCAATGGAATTGGCTATCAAGAGGAACATAATTTTAAGGTGATTGGAGGAAGGAGGAATGTCTCAGTTTCTTGGTTTAAAACTAAAAACGACGAGTCCCGCCCGCCAAGCGGTCAGATCCTCGGCAGGTCAAGGAGGAAACAAATTATTTTCATCAAAAATACGCGGAACGCCGTCGATCAAAGAGACCCACCGTTTGCTTTTGGCTGGGTTGCTGCAGCCAAGATCAGATTTGAAAGAAAATGACCAAGAACTAAATGGAATAACGTTACAAGCAATCCTTCCAGACGTGCCCACTGACTGACACCAGCCTGTCTTAACCGGAATCAAATCCCCTGTAAATTCTGTACGACCTGCCTGCTCATGCAACTAGCCTGTCCGCCGTTCCCGTTTTATAATACACTTGCTGGGTTGTAGTTTTGCAAATTGGTTCCTCGGCAATACTTGCGCTGCCTTTCATTGGCCCATTATTTCATTGAGCCCGTTGTCCCTGGAATAATAAGTGATTGCCCAGAAGCTTGATATTAACCCCAAAAAGCTTTCGGTAGGAAGAAAATCCTTGCATTAGTGAAGCGTAAAACTGACCAAGGCAAAAAGATTATTCGCGCGCACCGTTAATATTTTACTTTGATTTCCAAAATTTGACAGAAGCAGGGAAGCGATCACACTCGTCGAGATGGCATACAAGTTTCATTACATGGGACGCTTTAACAGAAAACGTTTGCGGCGAAGATCTACACCAGTAGGACCCCGTTTCTGGGGGAGTGCAAATTTTAATGGAGACCTGTAATGAGTCAGAGTGAGTACATTTGCCATCAGTGCGACCACTTTGGCTGTACTTGAAGGGAACCCCGCGGCTGACAAAGTCGGTGCCATGAACTGCGAGCAAGCCTGAAATTAGTCAGCAATGGAATGAGATCGAAGTTGACAGTCCATTCCAGAGTCAAATAAAGAATTCCGCTTTCCCTCTGTCACCTGCGATACCGCCGCCACCTCCCACACTCCCAAGCCCCGGCCGAGGTGAAAGTGACCTGCTGGTTCTGCGCGCCGATTGGTACATCTGCCTCTGAAGTTCCACTCCATCTCCCGAACAGTGCCTATAAAACCGCTTCGCGGTAGCAGGAGAAGAGATTCCAGGTGGAGGGGATGGTGGGGGTGTTAGGGGCATTGAAACGATTGGGTCCTCAGAGCTGCCCTGCCCCCTGGGGGGGTGAGGGGAAGGGGACGCAAAGAGCTGCCCAGCGCTGTAACATCACCGATGGTGAGGGGGACTGCAACATCACATTGTTGGACATTGGGCAGTCGAGCTGAGGGGGAAAGGATTGCCAACACACACACACACACAGATACACAAACACAGACACACACAGGCACACACACACAGACAAACAGATAAACACACCGAGACACAAACAAGCACACAGACACACAAACACAAAAATATACAAGCACACACATAGACACACCGACACACAAACACACACAGGCACACATACAGACACACAAACACAGACACACAAACACACACAGACACACAAACAATCACAGACAAACAGATAAACACACAGACACACAAGCACACATACACACCACACAGTTAGAGGAGTAAGTTGTTTCGAGAAGCTATGAAGAACCTGTCCATGGTGCTGAATGAGGTGCAGATGCACGGCGGATGGCGCATCTCCCCGAATGCCACCGTGCTCTCGGAGACCTTGGGCACCCCGAAGAGGGACGAACAGCTGGCCCAAGCGGAGGTTGCGGTGCTGGGCATCATCTTCGTGGTGGCCACGGTGGGTAACAGCGTGCTGGTCCGCTTTCTGTGGAACAGGAGGAGGAGAATGAGCCGCATGTACGTCTTCCTCATGCACCTCAGCATTGCCGACCTGGTGGTGGCCGTCTTCCAGGTGCTGCCGCAGCTCATCTGGGACAGCACCGAGGTCTTCCTGGGGCCAGATGTGTTGTGCAGGGCGGTGGCTTACCTGCAGCTGGTCGGCATGTTCGCCTCCACCTACGTGACGGTGGCGATGACGGTGGACCGCTTCCAGGCCGTCTGCTTCCCCATGGTCACCTTCCAGAAGAGGAGGGCGTTTTGCAATCCGGCCATCGGAGTTAGCTGGCTCCTCTCCCTGGCCCTGAGTGTCCCTCAACTCTTCATCTTCTCCCGGACCGAGGTGGCCCCAGGGGTGCTGCAGTGCTGGGCCGAGTTCATCCAGCCCTGGGGACTCAAGGCTTACGTGACCTGGATCTTCGTGGCCATCTTCTTCGTCCCCACTCTTGTCCTCACCATATGTCAGGTCAAGATCTGCAGGGTGATTCGACTGAACATTTACACCAAGACCCACCAGGGCCCAGAGCAGACCGAGAGCCAAGGAGTGCACTCCAGAGCCAGCAATGTCAACTGCATCTCAAAGGCGATGAAGAAGACGGTGAAAATGACTGTGGTCATTGTACTCGCCTATGTGCTGTGTTGGGCTCCCTACTTCACAGTGCAGCTTTGCACCGCCTGGTATCCCAGTGATCTCAACGAGGGTGAGTCCTGCCATTTATTTTCTCAAATAGCCAACCCTTTCACCACTCCCCCCCCCCCCCCCCCCCCCCCAGGAACATTTCGATCAACGTGCATTTTCCCTTGTGCTTTCCCTTCCAAACCTTCCCAGACTCCCCACCACTTAGCTCCAGCTCACCCCCAACCCAACTCTCCCAATAGACCAACGCCAATGCGGGCTCAGCCTTCCCACCTCAGCACACGTTAGTGGGAATGTCACGTGTGTGTGTGGATGGGGGGGGGCGGGGGGAAGGATGTCATATGTGTGTTGGGGGAATGTCATGTGTGCGTATGTGTGGGAGTGTCGTGTGTGTGTGACTTTTCCATTGGAAACCCTCAGGTTAGCGACCATCGCCCGGTGCTGGGCAACTGAACCAGACCAGTGCTGATTCCCTCGGTCTGTTTGCAGGGGGGAAAGGGTTTGTATTGATTCATAACGCCTTTCGCATTGCCAGTCCCACAGAAGCCAACACATCACTTTTAAAGTGCAGTGATGCCGGAAGCGGAGTAGAGAATTGGCGCTCACCAAGATCCCAGCACTGCCATAATTTAAGGCAGATTATCATTTCGCTTGATCGAGGGTTAAGGATTGGAAGGTGGGGCCGATTAGTCCGTAGGATTTCCCCCCCTATATACCCACAACGGAGCGTTTGGGGGGAAACACCACTGCAGTTACATACTTTCTGAACTAACGTGACCGCATTGTAAAAATGTAATTATTTACTTAGACCATAAAGTAAAACAGCAGAATTGTGCCATTCGGCCCAACGATGCTGCTGAACCATTGGATCATGGCTGATTTTTTTCATCTACGCATTCCCGCCTTTTTCCTTTAACCTTGACCCCCTTTCTAACCAAGAACCTAGCCATCTCTGTCTTAGACAGAAATACAAATGAAACCACTCAGTGGGTGGTTCTGGATTGTCAGAGGATATCCATTCAGCACTTCAGTAATGAATTGGGCAGACACAACACTTGGACATGTCCCTGGAAAATTTGGACAAGTCTCCTGTTGAGACTTCGCACTTTAATCTATTATAGCTATTCAAAATTACGAACATAATCTAATTAGCAATTAATAGCGAACCTTTGAATTTACTGTGCAGACACTGGGGTTTGAGTGCAGAAAACACCAGCAATATGTACATAACATCTCCTTAGATTTGTGAAAAAGAATTGCTTGCTGTGTCTCCAATTATTAACATGAGAGAGGTAGCAACTACATTCCTTCTGTTTACTTTTTTTAGTGGAATTAGCATATGAATAGATCATGCATGAGTTTTTTACAATATTCATTTTGGGATTATAGGTATTACTGGTGAGGCCATCATTTATTGCACTTTCCCACATACCTGTGAAAAGATGATGGTTAATTTTCCTCTTGGACTGCTGTGGTGTGTGTGGTGAAGTCAGTGATTTTCAGGAGTTTTGACCCATTTACAATGAAGGAAATTATTCTGATAAATGTGGAAGTCAGGTTGGTATCTGGCTAGAGGGTTCAATTCTTTAAATTCCTTTTTTATAATCTTTCTGAAGAGAAAAATATAGGAAACTTTCCTCTGATGTAACCAAATGGAGATCTCCTAAATTCTTGCCCCCAGTGTGGTCAATTCAAAATGTATCTCTTCTCAATTGAAAATTTTGTATTTAAGGTACAATTGTCTGAAAGCACACTGTGCTTTTCAGACTACAGAAACTTGTTGAAATAGGACACAAAGATAAAGAATACTCCTGTCAAAAGTTCTGGGTACATAAAGAAGAATTGTTTACTCCCATGGTGGCCAATGATGGCATAGAACTACCTTAGTGTGAACATTGCATTTCTTTATTGCCAGTTTATGGAAAACATAGCAGAAAGATAAATTCACTGTTAAAGCACAATTATTAGCCTGGATTCACAGTGTAGAAGAAAAATCCTCCTATTTGTATGACTGAAAGATGTTAGCTGCAGTTGCGGTACCTAAGTGGTCTGAAATTGGTATTTTGGGAGGTTAGACAGTCAGCGTTAAATTGCTATCTATTGATTACTACCACCCACATCCAGGTCAGCACCAACAAAACTCAACAGAGCTGTGGGGGGTTGCATCACTGAAGAGTTCCTTTGTCATGATAGAAAGGACAGAAATGAACTTTTTTGTTTCCAAATATCAAAAAGTTGGAACATTTAAATTTCCAAAACGCGATTTGCATTTGACAAGTGAAAAAAATTGCATTCAGAAGAGAGGCCACAACTGGCAAAGCTTTGCATACCTATCAACTAATACCTGTTAAGGAAGCAAACTACTTAGTCTGTAGGTGACTCCAGACTGCAGCAGTGAGGTTGACTCTTAACTGCTCTATGGGCAACTAAGGGTGGGCGTTAAATGCTGTAGACACTGAGACACTGACATCCTGTGAATGAATGAAAATAAAATTGTTGTGCTCAAAATTCAGACATTGTTCTGATTCAGATGGCCATACTTCTGTCCATGCAATCTGAAACTATTAGCTAATGTCACCAGAGTGGCAACAGAGCTTCATCCTGAGATGTTCCTTTATGACAGCTACCATCATTTAATTTCTCTTCTTTGTTCACAGGTGCTGTTTTCACCATCCTCATGCTCTTGGGGAATTTAAACAGTTGTACAAATCCCTGGATTTATATGTATTTCTGTGGAAAAACCCCTTCTTGTACTAAATACCAATCACGCTGCCCAGTTCAAAAAGAGTCAGCCGTCACAACTTGTGTCAATCTGATTGACAAGGATGCTGCAGATGTCTTTACTGCAGTTTAATAAGGCAGAAACTCAGATCCCAATCAGTAAAACAAGTAGAATTAAGAAACATTGAAAAAAGAGTTAAGACAACCCTGTTTTATTCCCAAATATTTTTCAATCATGCATTTTCGCTTTCATTGATAAGAACCTGATTTTAACCCCAGGTAATTGAATGGGTTCATGGTTGGGTTAACATCTGGCCCTGAAGAACATGTTTTCTATTTCTAGAAATTTCTATTTCAATCCATAAAGTTCAAATTTAGTCAGCAATTATAACAACAACAATTTGCATTTAATACCGATACAGTACATTCATCATGTTTTTTGGCAGGTTTAATATTCTTTTCACCATTACCCATCAATTACAAATAATAGAATTCAATGAAATTTTATTCTAATAAAAGTATGAATCACACCTAAATAAGATGAGATGAGATGAGATAGTTGTAATGTTGCATTAGGTCCAATAAATACACCCTTGATTTGCCTTCAGCAGAGAAACACTTGCTGAGACAAACATTTTCTTAGTCTCTGATTTCTACATAATGAAAGTTATGGTTGTCTACATTCTGAATTAGGGAATGTAAAATGCTTGCAGGGTTATCCAATTTTATTGCTCTAAACACTGGTTTACAAATACTCAATTATGCTGCCACTGAAGTAGCAGGATTTCTGGATTCGCCAAAATTTATGTCCAATTAATTCAGCACTTCTGGGATAGTTTATAAGTTGAGTGACATTTTGAGTTTGAACATAAGCGTAATTTATCTGTACTAAATTTGAACTTAAAATGTTGACAGAGAAGTTGGTCTTCCTAAAGCCACACATAAACCTCATGCATGAGCAACCACAGAGTCTAATCAATACTTGCAATCACCAAAAATTAGTCATTTGATACGACAGACCTTGAATGTTGCTGAAAAAAAACCCTTTGTCAAAGCCTTTCAGCTTCAACTTATCTGACCAATTCACAAGAATTACCAAAATAAACAGAAAATACCATATATACTGAATGCAATAATACTACTGATTGCATGAGAAGTTGATTCAGATTGGTAGAGGGGTTGCCGTAGCAAACACACAAGTTACTGATGACTGACATTTAACCGCCAATTTTTAAAGACAAAATGTGACTCTTCCAGAAAATTTGAAAAACGTTCATTCTTTTCTAAAGCTTGTTTCACCCTTATAGAGGTGGAGGTCATAAGCCCAAAGAATTGAGCACTTTACTTCACACAGTCACAGGTTAGAGATAGAACAGTACATAAACTCTGAATTGTTCAAACATTGCACACTATTATCCATAGGGCTGCTCTCTCATTAGGGTAGCACCACTCCTCAGGCTCGGAGAAAAGATGAGAAGGAGAGTCTTTCATTGTAACCTCAGTCAGTGTGGGACTTGAACCCATGTTATGGGCATTACTTTACATCACCAACCAAGCTAACTGAATAATCTCACAGTACTGTCCCCCAAATTCTGATATTCATAGCTATATATAAACTGGGCTCAAATTTACTGCCAAATTAGCAGTGAGGCTAATGGTGCACACTAATTAAACCACATGGATCCTATAGCAAATATTACAGAGGACAGGTGGGTTGTTAATAAGCCAAAGATTGCTGCCTGAGCAAGGCTGCTCTATTGTTATCTTTGGGAAAATAGTGTCTTGCTGATTGATTCTGAATTCTAATGCATTGAAGAGTGTCTGGATTGCCAGTCTTACTTAGATAAATGAGATTGCTTTGGAGTTGCGTGTAAACAAGGAGTTTCAAGGGGTAAGTGGTAATTAAACTTAATTTCAGGGCTGATCTTCAATCTAAGTTAATACTTAAATCTAGTAATTAAAAGCAGCTCTGTTTTATTGGGTGCAGTTTTAGTCACATTACTGAAATAGGAGTCAGCTGAGTTGCTCTCAGGTGAAGTTGGTTCGGTGAACAACTGTATTGATCCAGTTCAGAAGCATTGCTTTTGGAGTATGTAAAGTGGATCCAAAGTCAGTGTTGCTCATTGAAATGAGAGTGGTTTGCAGTTGGATCAGAATGAGGAGTTATGTGGAACAGGGAATAGGTGAAGCTGCAAGGCTGAGTGCTGTGCTCAGTCTTAGTCTAGGTAGTTCAGAAAGTGGCATCATTGCAACAGAAATATCCAACTGATAAATGATACCTGTAGAGTATTTTCTTACAGTTTTTAAAGCATAACATATCAGCTTAAATAAAGGTCAGGACTTTTGCTTATATAGGAACATAAAGGAATAAGTGGGCAATAATAGTTGGAGACTTTTAACTATCCCAATGTCAATTTGGTTTCAAAAATTTAAGGTGCATTGAGGGTGAAAAATTCACGTACTGTGTCCAGAAAAGTTTTTAAACAATATGTGATAATCCCAAGAAGAGGAGATGCAGTTGTAGATTTAGTTTTGGGAAATGAAGATGAGCAACTGGGTGTGATGACATGGGGGACCATATCAGAGATAGTGACCACAATTTGATCAGACTTAGTATTGATATGGAAGAGGACAGATAAATCAGGAGTAAAAGTTTTTACTCAGGGAGGACAAGTCTTTAAAAACTGAGAAATGATTTGGCTGAGGTGGACTGGATTGCACTGCTAAAGGATAAATCAGTGGGAAACCAGAGGGAGGCACTATAATGTGAGATCCTTAGGGCACAAAGCAGACATATCCCCCCTCCAAAAATCAGAATGGTAATGTCAAATCTAGACCTGTATGGTTGTCTAGAAAAATACAGGGTAAGATTAAACAGTAAGAGAAAGCTTATGGTAATCACAACAAAATCAACACTGCAGATAGCCTAGAGGAATATATAAAGTATTGGGATCAAGTAAACAAGAAGAAATAAGTAAATCAAAGAGAGGGTAAGCAAGATAAAAGTAAACCCAAAGGATATTTTCCCTATATGAAGAGAAAGTGAATAGTTATGAAAAAAGTTATCAGAAATGAAGATGAGAACTTACATGAAGAGGCAGAGGATGTGGGAAGAATTTTAAATGAATGTTTTATTTCCATATTCAAAAAGGACAGGGATGATGTAGATACAGTAATCCAAGAGGGGCAGTGTGGAATAATGGTCAAAATAATCATAATGAGAGAAGAAGTGTTAGAGGATTTGTAATTCTTAAAAGTTGATAAGTTGCCAGGGCCGAATTAGTTGTTCCCTTGGATGTTGAAGGAAGTGAGGAAGGAAATAGATGTTCTGAGAATTATTTGTCAATCTTTACTTGACACAAGTGAGGTGCTGGAGGACTGGAGGAATGAAAACATGATTCCATTGCTTAGAAAGTGTACAAAGGAAATATCAAACAATTATAGGCCAGTTAGTCTTATTTTGATGGTGGGCAAATTGTTAGAATCAATACTGAGAGATCATATGAACCATCACTTAGCAAGGAGTGGTCAACATGACTTTGGTATGGGAAGGTCCTGCCTTATGAATTTAGTTGAATTCTTTCAGGAAGTGCCAAGCAGGATCAATGATGGTTGTGCAGTGGTCTGCATGGATATTAGTTAAATATTTGACAAAGTCCTGCATGGCAGGCTGGTTTAAAAAAAAGCTCATAGAATATAGGATAATGTGTTGAATTGGATCCAAAATTGGTTTAGTAACAGGAAACAAAGGATAATGCCCTTGTGAATGGAAAGCTGTTTCAAGTGTTGTTCCACAGTGCTTGGTGTTGGGACCCTTGCTGTTTGTTTTACACAATAATGATTTGGACTTGAATGTTTGGGCACAACTAGAAAATTTGCAAACGGCATAATAATTGGCCATGTAGTTGATTAGTGTAGAGAATAGCTGTAAGCACCGATGCTACAGGTAGGTTAGTGGAGTGGGCAGGGAAGGGATAGATAGAGTTTGATGCTGATAAGTGTGAGGTAAGGCATTTTGAAAGCTCAAATATTAAAAGGGAATACACAATAAATAGGAAGATACTGAGAGAGAAAGATGAAGTGAGAGATCTTGGCATGCAAATTTATCTATCCCAAAAGGTAGCAGGACAGATAGATAAGGTTCTGAAGAAAGCATATGGAAAGCTCTCCTTCATTGGCAGTATAGAATACAAAAATGTGGATTTAATGATGAAACTGTCTTAGACACTGGTGAGGCCACAATTGGAGAATTGAATGCGGTTCTGATCATCACATTACAGGAAGGACATAATTGCTGTGGAGAGAGTGCAAAGGATTAACTAGAATGTTGCCAGAGCTGGAGAATTGTAGTTACGAGGAGAGATTGGAGAGGTTGTGGTTGCTTTCCTTGGAACAGAGAAGGCTGAGGAATGACATGATTGAGATCTACAATATTGTGAGGGCCACAGATACAGTGGACAGGAGCAACCTGTTTCACTTGGCAGAGAGTTCAAAAAGTAGGGGTCATGGATTCAAACGAAGTGGCAGAAAGATTAGAGGAGACATGAAGAAAAATTATTTTTACACAGAGGGTGATGGGTATCTGTATTTCACTGCCTGAGTTGGTGGTGGAGGCAGAGACCCTAAAGTCTTTTTAAAAGGACTTTTAAGTGCTCTAAGCTGCAGGGCTATGGGCCGTGTGCAGGAAAATGCAATTAAAAAGGTCATCTGGGTGTCTTTGGGTTAGCATAGACAGGACCCCTCAGTGCTGCATCATTCCATGTTCTATGCGTGAAGTTTCTGTACTTTCAAGATGGATACAAACTAAACTTAACAGAACTAAAGTTGGAGCTTGTCCATTTCAGTCCAACGTCTCTTTTTAAGAGCTTGATTACCTTAGTTATTGCTAAACAATTTGTCTGGCACTGAAAATTGAATTAACTCTATGGTTCTATCACTTCCACATAAATACAGGTGGAACAAGTTTTAAAAAAATGCAACAAATTTGACTTTATCCTGAAAAAAGATACTGAAGATTAAGTTTTACAAGTGTTGCTTTGCATTAATTCAACTTCTAATTTTTGGACACTTCTTAAACATTTTTATCTAAGTCTGTCTTAATCCAATATTACTTTCTTGCTTATTTATACTTTCTACGCATTGTTTGAATAATTCACTCTTCAAATTTATAATTCTTGATTCTGACTCTATGATTTTTATAAATTTAATAATTATTTTATAATTTCATCGTGATTGGTGATGGATATAGACAATTGCATGAACCATTCTCACAGATCCCTAACACATAGTATAGGCTAATCTATCATTTTTACTGAACATGAACGGCAACTTCCATGCAATATATTATGTCATTTAAGTGGGAAAGGCACCATTTTTCACCAGCTACATACATTCTGGCATACTATTTGCATTTGGCATACTAAAAGTAGCATGTCAGAATATACAATGATTATAACGTAAACATAATCCTTTGTAAAGTAACTGTAAATGAGCTTTAAAATATGAATGTTTCTTAGCTGCAACCTGGATTGGTGAGAACATTCCAACGATCAATGTATCTATCAATTAAACATGAATAGTGTTAATTTATAGCTTCTGCCCTCAATCACAGGCCAGCCTAAATATGGCCCAAATTAACAGCAGAATAACACATTGTGTGTTTGTTAGTATAACACTCCTGATAATATAGGACAGAGTTTCATCTGTTTTACCATGAAGAGACTGGAGAGATTATTTACCTTAACTTCATAATTAGAGAACTGTCAGAAATATTGGGAAAATTGCAATACATTACATGATTTTAATACATCTTATTCTATTTGCCAGGTTTCTGTATGGTGTACAATGTATGTGAAATTGTCACATCACCTGTTATTTTCATTGTTTCTAAATAATTGATACTGCGTATCTTCGGAATTAAACTTAGCTTGATATAAGAACAAGAGACAAACTAAAGCTGATTGCTTTCATTGCATGTAAATATTGGATGAGTTTTATTATCTTGTTTTTGTGAGGATAACTATGCTTGTGCTCCCCAGCTATCCAGAAGATTATAATGTGAATCTTAGGTTTGTATACAAGAACTTGTAGTTCCCATCTTGTCACAGTGTTTCAGTTGCTAGAGTTAACAAGGAACAGCATGCACTTTGCTGATATACTTTTGAAGTATTTAGCCTGTGGTAGCTTATGCCTCCCCCCACTAAGTGTTCTTATTTTCAGCTGGGCCACAATTTCTATAAGCACACAATTACGGAACTATTAAGGTGCAGAAGGGGCCATATAGCCCATCTGCACCAGCTTTCTAAGCATTTTGACTTTTATCTGCCTCCACCATCCCTCCACCCTCGGAACTCAACACAATGTTTCCATTGTAATATTCATCTTATGTCCTGTTGCGTGCCTCAAATGGACTTACTACCACCACACTTTCAGGGAGTGTATTCTGTTCATTAACTATTTGCCAAGTGAAGGGTCCTGACCCGAAACGTTGACTTTCCTGCTCCTCCGATGCTGTCTGACATGCTGTGCCTTTCCAGCTACACATTTTATCGACTCTGACTTCCAGCATCTGCACTCCTTACTATCTCCAGAAATTACACACAACTGATTAGAGCCAGGACAGTAAAAATAATTCTACTTGTTATTTTCAACTGGTACTTTGAAAACCATAAGACGGAGGAGCAGAAGTCCCTTCAGCCCATCAAGTCTGCTCCAATATTGGGTGAGATCATGAGTGAACTGATGATCCTCAACTCCACTTTCCTGCTTTTTCCCCATTCCTTTGCACTTATAAAAACTATCTCAGTCTTGAATGTACATAATGACCCACCCTTTACAACCTTCTGTGGTAAAATCCTTGCATTTACTACTGTACGAAAAAAGAAATTCCTCCTCCTCTCTGTCTTAAATTGGTGACCCGTTTACTCTAAAATATGCCCTCTGATCCTAGATTTTCTCACAAGGGGAGACAAACTCTCTGCATTCATTGTATCAAGTCCCATAAGAATCTTATGTATTTGAACATAATCGCCAATTATAAACACGCTTTTCTTTCTAATAAAGTTTTTATTGCCTCTATTTTCATACTGAAGCTGGGTTATTTGATAACACAAATTTACAGGAGGGCCTATTAATTACAAGGAATTAGTTTCCTTTGTAGAAACAGCCTCTTTTTAACATTGCCTGTTGAGGAAAAGCCTCGAATCAGCGATCCATTCAGATTTACATTTTTCTGACATTTGACAACAGATAAAATTACTTTTTCATTCAGATTGCAGTCACCAAGTTGAATTTGCAAAGCTGTCAAAGAGGGCAAACTAATTTCAACATTCAATCCTATTGTTGATGCAAACAGTAATCAAATCATTTAGGACAGCCTTTCTCATTGTAATGTTTGACAAAGTAATTGCAATGCAGCCAACCATATGTGTTGGTTACGTATGTATCTGAAAATAAAGGAACTGTCACCAATACATCTCAAAGACGCAGCTAGCTGGAAGCCTCATATAAGACTGAATATTATTATCTATTTTTGTGACCGAGAAGTCCTCAAGGAAAAGTTAATATTTGCAGTCTGCCCAAACCACAGCAAATATGAAAAAAATCGATGTGTCACAGAGGGTGAGCAGATATTAACTTTCAGTATTTTCAAAACAGACTCTCATTGCAGTATGTAAACATTGCAATTATTGGTTTCAAAATCCATTTCAATCTTTATATCTGCTTTTGTGAATAATTTTAAAGATCTGCATGTACTTTGAAATAAAAGCCTTCGACAACACTTTGCAGGGTTGGCTCAATATTTCAGTTTGAAAGCTCCGAGCTTGTAAATATTTAATGCAACTGTGTTGTGTTGTAAATACTACAAAATGTAAGTGATGAAATGTACGTGCTACATTGGTTTGTAAACGGGCATGGGGCCTCAATATATTTCAGTTTTTTAATTAGTGCTGTACTGTGTGCTATGAGAACCAAGCCTTGATAATTCAGCCTTCTATTGTTTCACCATATTTGTTCACTTACCAATATGTTTGCTGTACACTAATGACAGAAATAAATCTTTTTCTGTAATGACTACAATTTCCTTTGAAGGATGCTGTTGTTTGGTGGTGACTGAAGTCCTCCAGAGTAAGTCAACATTTCCAGTTTGAGCCCCAAAGATAAATGTTTGAAATTCAAGAATCTTAAGTCCTACAAATATCTTGTTTCTATAAAATGTGAGGACATTTTTACTAAACATTTGGAGAAGGCATCTTCCTTTGCATCACTAAATAGTGCAGATAAATCACTTCACTGGTTCAAAGTTGAACCAACAAACCCAGATTTCCAGCAGAGTTGATATTCATGCTGTCAGCCAAAAGGCAAACCAGACACTGCACTATAATGGATAACTCAAACCAAACAAAGATGGGCCTTTGGATCACACCATTTACGATCTCAGAATGTTTCAAAAGTTCTTTTTAGCCAAAGCCAACACTTGTTAAGATTAGTTGCAAAGAGAATTCTAATTGTCCATTATTCATCATGTCTATTTGGTGTTTCTTTTAATTTGTGTGTGACTATCATGTAAGAGACCATAACATTTTACTTTTTTTGGACTATGGACTGAAAATGGATGCCCCTTTTAATCAGGAGAGAAAATACCAGTAGTGATTTGCCAGTTCAGAGGGATTATTGCTTGCGAAATGCTTTATTAATGGCTGAACTTGTCTTATTAATATTCTCCAACTTCGCAAAAGCACCAAATAAAGGCAGACGTCAAAAAATCTGAACATGAAGTCAGAGTGGTCTTAGCCTGCTTGGCTCTCTCTCTCTTATTCCTGATGAAGGGCTTATGCTCGAAACGTCGAATTCTCTATTCCTGAGATGCTGCCTGGCCTGCTGTGCTTTGACCAGCAACACATTTGCAACCTTGCGATCTCAGCTCACTGATTGTTTTGAGTGACCTCCAAACGCCACCTCAGGGTATGATCCACAGCTCACTGGCACATAGACGTGGAGGCTCCAAGCCCCTGACCAAAGAATGCCCACTGTCACCTTCCACCTTCCTGTGCTGAAATTTTACAGTGTTCACTGGAGAATAAAATGGCTGCTGTTACAAGTGGAATAAGTGATGACCTGTGAAGGAAGAGGTTGCAGGCTGTAAAGACTTGTGAAAAGAAAAAAAAGACATTGCTATAAGACACATGCACAGTACTAGACACAGATCTGTGGTGTTCTAATCTCTGGCCATCTTAAGCCATTGATCCCCTCCTTGCCTCATAGCAACATTTTTGGACAGCGAGGCCAGGAAAGAATTGGAGTGTTACAGGATGAGGAGCAACGGTGTTAGCAAGTCTCACTGCCCTCTGCACAGCTTCTTCCCCTTGCTTCCAGATACTGCAGCTGACTGCCAACACAGGCATCGTCTCATGGTACATCCTGTATGGACATGGAGTTGTACCTCACATTGGCCTAGTTACACTTGAGGCTACACAGAGAAGCGAACAAACCAGATCTAAGGTCAAAACTGCAAGTGTCAAATCATGTAGAGTGCAATTCCACCAAAGTGCCCCCAATAAGTTTACTTCTTCATTCTCCTCCCACCTCATCTACCTGGTTTCACAGCTGGGGTGGAGGAAGCCTGCTCAGCTGTGGAGCCGGGAGTATAATTACGATGACCCTGCAAGCATTTGTCTTTCCTATCAGGCTAAACATGCTTACGATCTTCTTGTCAGGAGCAGAATCCTCTTTAGCATTGACTTTCAATTGTTGGGGAGTGGGGGGGGGGGGTTGGGGAGTGGGGGGGGGAAGGGGGAATTGGGGGGAGGGGAGCAGTGGGTGTGGGGAATGTAAATGGAGGGCCCAGCTACATCTGGAATGTACTGAGTGGAGAGTTGAGGGGGCGTATGTGGTTCCTCCTCTGATTGGGTGCCTCATGGCACAGCCCTGTTCCTTTGTGGCCATCCCTCTGAAAGAAGATAAATGGTCACTCCCTTTTCTGATCAGAACCCATGGTTAAGACCAGAGGTTCCAACAACCCTGTGTAGTGGCTGATGATTAGGAGTTTGGTTTGATTTTTTGTTGTCACACGTACATAAGTTCAGTGGAAAACTTTGTTTTGGATGCAGTGCCTGCAGAATATAACATAAGACCAAAAGTTAAACAGAGCAAGGCACTCAAACTTAACATTGCACTGGAGACATACAAGAGAATGGGTACAATCAAAAATTGCTAGTACACAAAAGTATAGATTAGATTACCTACAGTGTGAAAACAGGCCCTTCGGCCTAACAAGTCCACACCGACCCTCTGAAGAGTAACCCACCCAGTCCTGTTTCCCTAATGCACCACAGACAATTTAGCATGGCCAATTCACCTGACCTGCACATCTTTGGACTGTGGGAGGAAACTGGAGCAAACCCACATAGAGAGAATGTATAAATCCACACAGACAGTCACCTGAGGCTGGAATTTAACCTGGAACCCAGGTGCTGTGAGGCAGCGGTGCTAACCACTGAGCCACCATGCTGCCCCAAGCAGAGTATACAAGAGCAGATCCGTTAAACTAATTTGTTTTTTTCTCTATCAGCCCTATACATTCAGAAGGAGGATGGGCCAGTTAAAAGAAGGCAAATAACCAGGGTATAGAAACGTCAGCCGGGAATCACCTCCACAAATCAAACAGGAATGTGCTGAGGCTGGAGGTGAAAATTGATGGCTGATGTGATTTCACTGGAATAAAGTGAGTCACCTTCATTCTGTTATAAAGGCAGACGTTGGGAACTTATGGGATTTGTAAGAGAGAGTCTGGCAAAGAAACTCAATAGGAAAATAACATGGATCAAACTGCAGCTTTAACCACAACTAGGAAAGCAGAGGGAAATACTGTCACGAGTGCAGGAGAGATGAATAGGTTAGACGAGAAAGACAAAGGGCTTTTGTCAAAAGGGATGATAACTCTTTTATTGATGCTGTTAAACCTCTAACTATGTGAAGGGACACAGGACACAAAATACTCAAACTATTTTGGTGAAGAAGTTCATGGCTTTTCCTCCAGACAGAGAAATGAAATCCAGATCGTAGTAATCTGGATTAATAGATTGTATATCACAATTTTATTGTGTAAAGTAAAATTAAAATATGACTTGTAAACCTGGACAATTGTCGAGCAATTACCCATGGACAGAGTTGACTTAATCCAGGATAGTTATTTGGCAAAGGGTAAAGATCATTGATACACACATAATCACGCAAGTGTGACTGAGTTTAAAGAGATGCACCAGTGGCAGGAGTGACTTCCATGTATTTTTCCATCATGTAGTGACCAGAGAAATGATGAAACAAAATCTAACAGCAGAGGTCAAAGTCGTACCACAAATAGTCATTAGAGTGACTGGAACTCAATTTGAAGATAATTCAGATGGAGCATTTGGAATATCGTCATGAATTGAAGACCAGCAAGCAGATCTGGAGTTAAATAAGGTAGGACTGTCAGTTCATACAGAAGATAAGGCTGAAGGCATTCCAGACTATTAATGCAGTTAAAATGGAGTTCTGATCAAGCATTGATTAGCAGGTATTTTAGATGAAGGACTTTTGCCCGAAACATCGATTTTCCTGCTCCTCGGATGCTGCCTGACTGGCTGTGCTTTTCCAGCACCACACTCTTGGCTCTAATCTCCAGCATCTGCAGTCCTCACTTTCACCTAGGTATTTTAGATGGTCAAAGCTTCAACAGGGCATAGTGCAGATCGATATAACATGCCATACATGTCAAGTAGCAGGGAAAACTCAGCATGTCATCAAACTGACACTTTTGACACTGATCCCAGTGTTTTGTAGAATCACTCAGTCGAATGTTACTAGAATGTGTAGGTTCATTGCCAAAAACAACAGCAGGACATCAAATTATTCTTATAATTATGGATATGACAACCTGATTTCCAGAAGCTATTCCTTTGAAGACAGTTGTTCATGGAGAACTATAATACAAAGTTAAGTAAGGATCCCTGGAAAGAAATCTTGGTTGATGCAGAGGTGGTCTAAGTCAATTCAGGGGAAAGCTCTTGCTGTGATAAAGAAATTGGCATTTTGTTTCAAGCAAGGAAGAAAAGTACTGAATCCGAACTCCAAATTAAGAAATGTGGAATAAGTTCTAAAAAAAAATAAAGGTTTGCCCTATCATCAAACTCAAGCAAAATCATACCAATACATTTAAATTGCTGACCTCATGAAGTTGGATTTTTGCATCACGTGCAGGACAACCAGGGAATGCAAGAAAGCTGTGTGCAGTTAAATGAATATAACATTATGCAGAAAGAGCAAGCTAGCGTTTCGTGAAGAGTTATCCAGACTTGAAATGTTAGCCTGCTCTCTCTCCATGAATGCTGCTCAACCCACTATGTTTTTAGTACAGTTTCCAGAAATCTGCTCCTTCATAATGTCGTAGAATCGGTTTGGCTGGATTGTTGATTCACAGAGCAGTGTGATGCTAACACTGTGGGCTTAATTCCCATCACCGGCTCGAGGTTACCATGAACAACTCTCCTTCTCAACCCTTCCCCTCACCTGAGGTCTGGTGGCCCTCAGGTCAAATTGCCACCAGTCACCTCTCTCAAATGAGACAGCAACCCCTATGCTCTGGTAAGACTATGGTGATACAATGTTATAAAGAATCCTTCAACAACTTCAACAGTAACAGGGTGTTGACATCTCTTATACTGCGCTTTGTTAATATTACACAGTGAAGGAAGATTAAAGGTATACAGACAACGTTGGTACAATTGAAAGAATACAAAGGACTGGTTGAATCTTCTACTTCCAATCTTCTTTAGAATTCAAAGTGGATCTGCAAAACTATCATCAGGTGGCATCAATGTTTACCAGGGTGTTTCATAGAATTCCTACAGGGTGGAAACAGGCTATTTGGCCCAACAAGTCCACACCAACTCTCCGAAGACTATCCCACCCAGACCCACAACCCTACCCTATGACTTTACATTTCCCCTAACTAATGCACCTAGCCCAGACATCCCTGAACACTCTGGGCAATTTAGCATGGCCAATTCACCTAACGTGCACATCTTAGGACTGTGGGAGGAAACCCATGCAGATACAGGGAGAATGTGTAAATACCACACAGACAGTCACCTGAGACTGGATTCAAACCCTGTAAGGCAGCAATACTAACACTTAGACACCATGCCACCTATGGTGATTCTAGAGTTGAGAGGGTTGGCTTGTGATGGGAGATTGAGTAGACTGGGGCTATGCTCTTTGGAATTTGGAAGAATTGAAATTCCGTGATGGTTCTGTTGCAGATGAGCAGGGTCTACATTCAGATAGAGAATAACATTCAATTAGAAGAATCAAACCTGCAATGTTTGAGATTCAAACTCCCCACAGAGATTGTTGCATTGATGTTCAGCTAATGGACAAAAGGATTTGGATAAAATAATGTAGTCAGAAAGTTGACATGCTCTTGCTTCAGACATAATGGAATTAAAGGAGCTCAGGTCAAAAGTTTGGCATGAGATTCCAAAAACAGGTTTTGACTGTGATGTGATGGTTCAACACAACAGATGTTCCAGTGAAGTAGTATTGTTTAGCATACATACTAATCAGCTATGTGAAGTGATCAGATTCTCCTTCGATCTAAGGAAGTAAACGACATTGAAGAAACTGCAGGGAAATGGACCTGAAGGCAGAAGTGTGGGAAAATGTTTCTAGTTTGTATGTTGAGGGTGGCTTTACTGCAGCAGAAATGCTGGAATATTTCTTTCAGTTAGAATTACAGGGAGAATCCACTGATCGGGACGGCATGGTGGCTCAGTGGTTAGCATAGCTGCCTCACAGTGGCAGAGACCTGGGCTCAATTAGCGCCTCAGATGACTGTCTGAGTGGAGTTTGCACATTCTCCCTATGTCTATATGGGTTTCCTCCCACACTCCAAAGGTGCACAAGTCAAGTGAGTTGGCCATGCTAAATTGCCCATAGTATTAGCTGCTTTAGTCAGGGGTAAATGTAGGGCAGGGGAATGAGTCTGGATTGGTTACTCTTCGGAGGGTCAGCATGAATTTGTTGGGCTGAAGGGCCTGTTTCCACACTGTATGGAATCTAACTCTAATTCCAAACCAAGAACCTTGATCTATGAATCCAGGCTGACTCTATATAATCTCAGAAACTGACACAGAGGAATTCTGTCTGGCATCAAATGAAACTGATCTTCTTGTTTCAAGTGAAGATTTAGATACAGACATTGAGTGTCCTTCCTTACAAGTGCTGTGTGCCAGGAGGCACCCAGACAGGGGAAGAGCTGCACACGTTCCCTCAGAATGCTGCAGTCAGATGCTCCTGAGTTGGTCAAGTTTGTCACCTTTGACCTGCTCCCTCACCTCCCGCTTTGAGTCAGAAGTTTATGCTCTGAGAGGCCGCTTGCTTCTGGCAAGGAGACATTAGCATGTCTGGCCCATTCAGAAACAAGTGCGCCTGGGGTGTTCCCACTGATCCTCCAGGAGCAAAAGGCTCCATTACTGAGCAGAATCCCTTGCCCCAGCCCTGGAACCGGCGATCACACTAAGATGTAGTGGGAGGGAGGGGAAGAAGAAAACTTGTTGAGGGCCCTCTTGGTGGCAGGGGTGACAATAAACAACAACCTTTGCTCCACGGCACTGCTTTCACCTTACATCTGGTTATTGGCTCCCAGACTGCCCAAAGGACTGACCATGACCCATTCCTCAAACTATCATCGAATGGAGCCCTTGCCTGAGAATAGTCTGACAGGATGCCTGACCACGGCTAATCTCTGGAATGGCATGGCAAGCTGCCTTTGGCTTACTACATCATGATTCCCTGACTGACAGGTGCATTCATGGAACTCGCTGTGGACCAGTCCCCTAAGACACATGGATTCGCAGTCTGCTTGTTGCACTCGCTGCAGAAGCTGCTGGCATATGGTGCATGTGATATTGACGTGGCACTGTATAAGAGATATGCTCCCTTGACTGTGGGCTGCTGGCCAGCCAGGCAAGCTTCCCGGGGGGTGTGAATGTACTGTACTATCTGGCACAACAGGACAAGGAAAAGCATGATGGTGCGAGCAGGGCAGGCAAAAATGAGGAGGCAGGTGTAGAATGAGCAAGCACTAAGAGAGCAAGTGAGAAACGCTGAGATGCAGCCTAGTCGAATCCTTCAGCTGCATCCCTGTCCTTGCATGGGTAGTGCCCCTCTTGCAGCATTTCAACACAGATCGCTCACGCACCCTTCAATGCCAGTCTGCTCCCAAAGCTCCCTGCCAGTATATCGGAGAGGTGCCAAGGATGGCTGTCGGGGGTCAGCAGATGCTAGACTGTGCATACAGCTAGTGGCTGTGCATTGTGCGGTGTTTAGTCTTAAGCAACATGGAGGACTTATGTAGCAAGTAGCGACCTGAAATCACCAAGTACCTGCTCTCATTTCCAAGTCGATTTTGCTCCAGGTCTGGCTTGTTTGGAGTGTTTGGTAAGACGTTAAGCTGGACATTAATGAAGTGGGTTAGACTGTTGAGAAGGGACTTAGCAAGCAATAAAACCCAGTGATTTAACAATTTATTGCTGCCTGCCAAAAGCACAAAGGTTGGAAGAAGATGCTCCTGATGTCGAGATCCATCTCACAGCATTTCTCATCCGACGCTGCCAGAAATCTCACCCTAGCCCATGTGGCTTAGACCTTTATACGTTTCAGCCCCACAGCCCTAATTTTTTATTCAAACTGTGAGCTGACATTGAAAAAAATGAACATTGTTTTAAAAATGAGAATGTACAAGGAGCCACATACAGCTTCGAGAAAACCGAAGGAAACTAACTGTATCATACAAAACTTAACCAGATCATACTTTTTTGGAACATAGAATATAGAACAGTACAGGTCCTTCAGCCCGTTATGTTGTGCCAGTCTTTTATCCTACTCTTATATCAGAATAACCTACATAGCCTTCATTGTACTAATTTCCATGTGCTATGCAAGAGTTGCTTATATGTCCCAAATGTCTCTGACTCTACTATCACTGCTGGCAGTGCATTCCATGCACCTACCACTCTCTGGGTAAAGAACCTACCTCTGACATCTCCCCTAAACCTTCCTCCAACAACCTTAAAATTATGCTCCCCCGTTTTAGACATTTCTGCCCTGGGGAAAAGTCTCTGAGTATTCGCTCTATCTCTGACATCTCCACTAAACCTTCCTCCAATTATCTTCAAAATTATGCTTCCTCATGATAGACATTTCTGCCCTGGGGAAAAGTCTCTGGCTATTTGCTCTATCTATGCCTCTCAGCATCTTGTCCACCTCTATGAAGTCACCTCGCATCCTTCTTTGCTCCAATGAGAAAAGCCCTATCCCTAATCTTTTAGGGGGATATTCGGTCCAGAGAAAGTATTACTGTTTGTTATGGGTTCGGGAGAGCTCAGCAAAATGACAAACCTCTAGTTGGTCAGGTTGCAGTTTAAAACAGACTCTGTGAGGAGAGTGAAATGAATGCAAGGAATTAAGGAGATCCCCTGATGCTTGCTATATTCATCTTTACTCTCTCCCCCCTTTCTCTGTAAAGTTGATATCTCTAATTTTCTGTCAAGAGACCAGGCAAAATACGTTCAGAAACTCTGAGAAATAATTCTAAAACCCAAAAATAGACCCAATGTTCTACCCAACAACAAGTGCATTAAAAACCGATCATCATTCTACAGATAGCATCAATGTATCATTGAAGAAAGGAAATTAAATGCAAGGAATTAAGGAGATCCCCTGATGCTTGCTATATTCATCTTTACTCTCTCTCCCCTTTCTCTGTAAAGTTGATATCTCTAATTTTCTGTCAAGAGACCAGGCAAAATACGTTCAGAAACTCTGAGAAATAATTCTAAAACCCAAAAATAGACCCAATGTTCTACCCAACAATAAGTGCATTAAAAACTGATCATCATTCTACAGATAGCATCGATATATCATTGAAGGAAGGAAATTAAATATGGAACCAACCCACCTCGTTTTGCGATTTTGGACTTGTGATACAAAACTGCATTCCTCTGACTACTTTTTCTCCTTCATTCATTATATTTGTTTTTGCCTGGTTTACTTTGTGTGTGTGTGTGAATTTTAAAAAGGGCAAAGTTTAGACTCAAATTAGGAATCCAGCTCTTGTTAAAATTGAGTGTTACAATAAATAGAGTTTGTTTTCCTTGTTACGGAAGGACCTGGTGTGGTTTTTTTTTAATCCTGGCTAACAGTACAAATTGGGATTCGCAGAGGTATCATTAAATCTTCACATTTACCATGGCTCTGGTATTGGTTGGGCTTGATTTCCAGCATATTACCACAGTGGGTCGTGACAGACAGCATTCGATCAGTGTTTCAGAAATTTCAATAGCGCAATTTGGAAACTTTTGACTTTTCACGCACAAACATATTGAACACTTTCTCAAAGCCATTCTTTGCACTGATATCAATCAAAGCACCATTCAGTCTCAAATTACCCACCACTCTTAAGAACTTGGATTTTCAAATTAAACATGAATTAAAGTTGTGGCATTGAAATAACTGCACAGAGGCCAGTGTTCCATCACCAGATGGCACGGTGGCTCAGTGGTTAGCACTCCTGCCTCACAGTGCCAGGATCCCAGGTTTGATTCCAGCCTCGGGTGACTGTCTGTGTTGAGTTTGCACCTTCTCCCCTTGTCTGTGTGGGTTTCCTCCAGGTGCTCTTGTTTCTTCCCCCAGTCCAAAGATGTGCAGGTTAGGTGAATTGGCCATGCTAAATTGCCCATAGTGTTCAGGGGTGGAGGAACAGCGTGGGTTACTCTTCTGTGGGTCAGTGTGAACTTGTTGGGCCGAAGGGCCTGTTTCCACACTATAGGGATTCTATATACGTCACCCTTTATTTACTTGTGCACAGCACACTGACTGTGGCCAGCCAGCTCAGAATCAGTCCCCTGAACTGAAGAGATTCTAAATTTCCTGGTTATAAATATATTTTCTTTATTTTTAAATTTCATTCAACATTCCATCACCAGGAAAAACACCCATGTGGCCAGGGACCCAGTAACAAGCAAAGCTCAGTTGGAGCAATGTTTACATGAAAGGAAATGTGAAAATTTTGACATGCATTTTTAGTTCTTAAACTGTTGGATGAATAAGAAATAGTTAAGGACAAAAAAAAAGAGTGAGATAAAGCATGGACAGTTTTTCTCGAATGCTGTCTGTAGGAATCGAACCAAAATATTGTTGGAGGTGGAAATAAAGCACTTTACCTGGCGCGGTGCCGATCGCTCCCTAAAGACATCGAGAGTGCTGGTGGACGCTACGTGCTCCCTCCCCAAGGACACCCAGGCTCAAACATAACCGCGGAAGAGGGGCAGGCAGTCAGCCAAAACGACCTGCTCCACGGCCTGCTGCCTGCATCTGATTATACCCAGCCTGGCCAAGCCCATGAGCAGACCCATGACACGATCCTTCAATCTGTCCACTCCCTCTGCACTGTGTGCTCAAAGACCAGGAGCTGAAGTGCAATCAAAGGCAGAGGGGAAGGTCTTTTCAGGAATTAGAAAGGGGCTGTGAATGCCCACGCCCAATGTATACATAGTCCGCAGACTCCACAAAGCAAGCAGTTGGGCTGCGAGTCTGTGAACCAGTGTCCCACAACTGAGCTGGCTCAGGAGTTTTAGTTTTGCCCCTTTAGGGACATAAAATGGTGAGTCCTGTATCGACTGCTGCTGCACACCGTCCACCTCTTCTCCCTCATCCACCGCCTTGGCGTGTCCATCTGCCATGGGCGCGGTGGAGAATCACATTGGAGGGCTTTCTACATGGGAGTCCTCCTCAGCTCTCTCTCGGGGATCTGGGAGGGTGCTGCACACAGTGGTCCCCTGCAACCACAGCTTGCGGTGGTTCACAGACTCCCAGCCCAACTGTTTGTTCTGTGGTGCTGTGGACCCTATGGACAATGTATATATTGGGTGCGGGCGCTTGGATTCCCTTTTTGATTTTCTTAAAAACCTTCTTCTCTGTTACTGGTTGCACTTCAGTCTCACACTCCTGATCTTTGGGCACCCCGTAAGGAGGGGGAGGGTAGATCAGAGGACCTCCTCGTGGGTCTGCTCCTGGGCCTGGCCAAACTGGCCATAAACAGGTTCAGGCAGCAGGCTGTGGAGGGGGTCGTTAGGGCCGATTGCCTGACCCTCTTCTATGGGTATGTCAGAGCCCGGGTGTCCTTGGAGAAGAAGCACACAGTGTCCACCAACACCCTTGAGATTTTCAGGGAGAGGTGGGCACGGCAGGGAGTGGAGTGTATTATGTCCCCCTCCAACTCTATTTTGATTTAATCCCTGCCCTCCCCTTCACTGTTTGATCACGCAGCATTGCCCAGTGAAGGGCACTGTTTGTCACTGGCCCCTTGGGTGTTTCCTTTCTTCCTGGTGGTAGAATAGAACATAGAACATAGAAAACTACAGCACAGAACAGGCCCTTTGGCCCATGATGTTATGCTGAGGATTAATACTAATGTAAAGTAAAATAACTTAACCTATGCACCCCTCGATGTCCATGTGCATGTCCAGCTGTTGCTTAAATGTCCCCAATGACTCTGCTTCCACCACCACCACTAGCAACGCATTCCATGTTTTCACAACTCTCTGTGTAAAGAACCCTCCTCTGACGTCCCCTCTATACCTTTCTCCTAATATCTTAAAATTATGACCCCTTGTGCCAGTCAATCCTGTCCTGGGCAAAAGTGTCTGCCTATTGGCTCTATCCATGCCTCTCATTATCTTGTATACCTCGATCCAGTCACTTCTCTTCCTCCTTCTCTCCAGAGAGAAAAGTCCGAGCTTAGTCAACCTCTCTTCAGGAGGCAAGCACTCCAGTCCAGACAGCATCCTGGTAAACCTTCTTTGCACCCTCTCCAAAGCCTCTGTATCTTTCCTATAGTAGGGAGACCCGAACTGGACACAATATTCCAAGTGTGATCTCACCAGGACTTGTAGGGCTGTAGCAAAACCTCGCAGCTCTTAAACTCGATTCTCCTGTTAATGAAAGCCAAAACTCCATATGCTTTCTTAACAACCCTATCCACTTGGGTGGTAACTTTGAAGGATCTATGTACTTGAACACCAAGATCTCTCTGTTCCTCCACGCTGCCAAGAATCCTGTCTTAATCCTATATTCAGCATTTGAATTCAACCTTCCAAAATGCATCACTTTGCATTTATCCAGGTTGAACTCCATTTGCCTTTTCTCAGCCCAGCTCTGCATCCTGTCTATGTCGTGCTGCAGCCTGCAACAGCCCTCAATACTATCAACGGCACCTCCAAACTTTGTGTCATCTGCATATTTACCAACCCGCCCCTCAACCTCCTCATCCAAGTGATTTATGAAAACTACAAAGAGCAGAGGCCCAAAAATAGAGACCTGCGGGATCCTACTCAACACTGACCTCCACTGACTTTCCATCTACAATCACTCTCTGCCTTCTGTCGGCCAACCAGTTCTGAATCCAGATAGCCAAATCTCCCTGTATTCCATACTACTTGACTTTATGCATGAACCTACCATGGGGAACCCTATCAAATGCCTTGCCAAAGTCCATATACACCATATCCACTGCTCGATCTTCGTCGACCTGTGTTGCCTCCTCAAATAATTCAATAAGATTTGTGAGGCATGACCTTACCCTGAAAAAGCCATGCTGACTGTCTTTAATCTTTTCCAAATAGTCATAAATACTATCCCTCGGAATTCTCTCCAAAACTTTGCTGACCACAGATGTAAGACTGACTGGTCTGTAATTGCCAGGGATTTCCCTATTATTCTTCTTGAAAAATGGAACAACATTCGCCTCCCTCCAATCCTCTGTTATGACTCCAGTGGAGAGTGAGGAAGCAAAGATCTTCGCCAGCGACTTAGCAACCTCCTTTCTCGCTTCCTGGAGCAGCGAAGGATAAATCTTGTCTGGCCCTGGGGACTTATCAATCTTAATGTTTACCAAAATTTCCAGCACATCAACTTCATCAATCTTGATCTGTTCAAGCCTGTATCCCAGCTCCTCAAAGCTCTCATTCACAACAAGGTCCCTTTCCTTACTGAAAACCATAGCAAAAAATGCATTAGGGCTTCTCCTATCTGCTCAGACTCCACGCACAAGTTCCTTATGCTATCCCTGATCAGCCCTGTCTTCTCCCTGATCATTCTCTTATTCCTCACATATGAGTAAAATGCCTTTGGGTTCTCCCTAATCCTTCCTGCCAAGCCTTTCTTGTGCCCCCTCCTGGCTCTCCTCAGTCCATTTCTGAGCTCCTTTCTAGCAAGCCTGTAATCCTCTAAAGCTATGCTAGATCCTTGCTTCCTCCACCTTTCGTAAGCTGCCTTCTTCCTTTTGACAAGAAGCTCCTCTGTTCTCGTCATTCGAGGTTCCTTAATCTTACCCTTTTCACCTGTCTCAGAGGAACAAATTCATGCATCACTCACAACAACTGTTCCATAAACAAGTCTCCACATGTTTACTGTGCCCTTTCTGTAGAACAGTTGCTCCCAGTCTGTACTTCCCAACTCCTGTCTAATAGCATCATAGTTTCCTTTTCCTCAATTAAATATCTTCCCTTGGTAACTGCTCCTTTCCCTCTCAAAGGGTATGGTAAATGTGAGGCAGTTGTGATCACTGTCATGGAAGTGTTCTTCCACCGCGAAATCTGACACTTGTCCTGGCTCATTGCCGAGCGCCAAATCCAAAATGGCTTCTTCCCTCGTCCGTCTGTCTACGTACTGAGTAAGGAAACCCTCCTGAATACACCTGACAAAAATGGCTCCATCCAAACCATCTGCACTAAGGAGGTTCCAGTCAATATTGGGAAAATTGAAACCATAACAACAACCCTGCTACATCTGCATTTTTCCAAAATCTGCCCACCTATGAGTTCCTCAGTCTCTATACTGCTATTAGGGGGTCCGTAGAAAACCCCCAATGAGGCTGTTCCCTTGCTGTTCTTAACTTCCACCCATACTGACTCAGTAGACAAACCTTCATTTCTGTAGCTGTGATGCACTCTCTGATTAGCAATGCTATAACCTCTCCTCTTTTTCCACCCTCCTTGTTCTTTTTAAATGTTCTAAACCCTGGAACATCAAGCAGCCATTCCTGCCCTTGTGAAACCCATGTCTCCGTTATGGCCACAACATCATAGTCCCAAGTACTGATCCATGCTTAAGTTCATCACTCTTATTTCTGACACACTAATAAAAAAGAATGGGAAGAATTTAAACTATTGAGTCTCAATCTTGAATGTGGGAACTTAATAAGAGAGCTATTGAGACTAAAAATTGAAAAAAAACTTTTTCTTTTTGATTTTTTTGATTTTAATCCATCTTTCTTTCTCTTCTTATTTCTCTTGCTGCATAAAGTTGGTGGAGTGGTGGACAGTGTGGAAGAATGTTACAGGTTGCAGGGAGACTTGGATAAACTGCAGAATTGGGCTGAAAGGTGGCAAATGGAGTTCAATGCAGGCAAATGTGAGTTGATTCACTTTGGGAAGAATAACAGGAAGGCAGAATACTGGGTCAATGGAAAGCTTCTTGGTAGTATGGATATGCAGAGGGATCTTGGTGTCCATGTACATAGATCCCTGAAAGTTGCCACCCAGGTTGATAGTGCTGTTAAGAAGGCATACGGTGTGTTAGATTTTCTTGGTAGAGGGATTGAGATCCGGAGCCGTAATGTCATGCTGCAGCTGTACAAAACGCTAGTGCGGTCGCACTTGGAGTATTGTCTGCAGTTCTGGTTGCCCCATTACAGGAAGGATGCAGAAACATTGGAAAAGGTGCAGAGGAGATTTACCAGGATATTGCCTAGTCTGAAGCAAAGGTATTATGAGAAAATGTTGAGGGATTTGGGTCTGTTCTCATCGGAGAGAAGAAGGCTAAGAGGCAATTTCATAGAGACTTGCAAGCTGATCAGATTAGGTAGGGTAGACAGTGAGACTCATTTTCCTAGGATGATGACATCTGCTTTTACAAGGGGGCAAAGCTGCAAATTGTGGGGGTGATAGATTTAAGACAAATGTTAGAGGCAAGTTCTTTACTCAGAGAGTAAAGGGCATGGAATGCCCTGCCTGCCAATGTAGTTAACTCAGCCACATTAGGGGCATTTAAACAGATCTTGGATAAGCAAATGGATGATGATGATGGGATAGTGTAGGGTGATGGGCTTAGATTAATTCTCAGGTTGGCTCAACATCGAGGGCCAAAAGGCCTGTTCTGCATTGTATTGTTCTATGTTCTATGTTCGGCCTGATTGTCTCAAATTCACTACCTTTCTTCACTGCTCCTTTCTTCCTTTCTCAATTCTCAGCTTGTATTGGTTAAGAAGGTACACTTTTGGCTCTGTTAAATGTTGGATCTCAGCTTAGCTCAGTTGTCTGGATGTTTGGTTCACAAAGCAGCATGATACCAACAGTATGAGTTCAATTCCCGTCACTAAGGTTACTGTGAAGGACTCTCCTTCCTCACTTAGGATGTAGTAAAGCTCAGGTTGAATTGCCACAAGTTGTCTTTCTCTAATGAAAATAGCCTTATGATCTGATGTGACTTGATGATTCATTGTAATCTGTTGGCTTTGCCACTATTGTGAGTTTGCTCTTCCAATAGCTCACAAGGAAGTACATACTCAAGGTGAAAGGTTCAGGCACAGGCCAAAAATGAAATTCTCCTGAAGATCTGGGCCATTGGATCTAAGTGTTCATTTTTCAAGGAAAATAAAAGGTCCAACAAAATAGCAGACCCAGAAAAATACAGCCAATACAAGTAATGACCCGTGCCGTAATTTATTTGATTTTTTTTACACTGTAAAACACATTTGCACCATTGCAATTCTGATGCAATCATTGTAGCCTTATTTTGTGCTATGTAATGAAATTTGAGTTCTTTTAAATGGAGAGGCTAATCTGCAATCAAGATTTTGGACACGAATGATGTAATTCCTTCAATGAAGTGAAGCTAACATCCCAAAATGGTTTATTTGAATATGCTAGTTATTTTTAAAATTTTGACATGCATTTTTAGTTCTTAAACTGTTGGATGAATCAGCAATAGATGAAGACAAAAACAAATGTGGGATAAAGCATGAACAGTCTCTCTTGAATACTGTCTATCTCATGATACACCAGATGGCTACTTCCTGTGCTTTAAATTTTAACCGACTGAAGAGGTCAACAAGCTTGGGAAACAATGGATCAAGACGACAGCTTAAAATATAACACAGATTAGATCTAAAGGACAATTGCTTCTGATCCATCATTAAAATGCAGGACCTGACAGTATGACGCAGGACAGAGTGATGCACTGAAAAATGCCATTCCTTTTTATGGTGGCTCAGTGGTTAGCACTGTTGCCTCACAGCACCGGGGACCTGGGTTCAATTCCTGCCTCAGGCAACTGTCTGTGTGGAGTTTGCACATTCTCCCTGTGTCTGCGTGGGTTTCCCCCAGGTGCTCCTGTTTCCTCCCAGTCACAAAGATATACAGGTTAGGTGAATTGGCCATGCTAAATTGCCTGTAGTGTTAGGTTTATGGGGATGGGTTGCTCTTCGGAGGGTCAGTGTAGACTTGTTGGGCCAAGGGGCCTGTTTCCACACTGTAGGGAATCGATCTTTTCCCACAGCTTGCTTCCCATCCTCACCTACCCTGATCTGTCTTCTTGCGTCTCCTGCCTGAGCAGACCTGGAGAAAGATTGCTGAAGCAGGGGGCAACCAAAGCTGGGTAGGTCTTTCTCTGCATTTTCAGGATGTTTTCACCCTATTCTGGACACAGGTTAGAGATTGCAATAAAAAATTCAACCCTTCAGGGGAGTTAATGATAAAGTAGGCAGAAAGACCTAAGAATTGAATGTATGTTTGGACAGAGCTTCTCCACCATAGAGGGATCTATGCACTGAATAGAAAGAAAACACACTAACAAATTTACTAAACGTTGCTGTTAATACTCCACATCAAGTAATAGCCCACGTTCTTTTTCTGTAATAAAACAAAGAACAGCAGGTGTTGGAGATCTGAAACAAATGAGATATTGCTGGTGAAACTCGGCAGGTCTGGCAGAATCTGCGGAGAGAAAACAGTTAATGTTTTGAGTTCGGTTACAGTTCTGGTGTAGGGTGACTGAAACCAAAACAGTGGCTCTGCTTTCTCTCCACAGATGCTGTCAGATCTGCTGAGTTTCGCTAGCAATTGCAGTTTTTGTTTTGTTCCTTTTTGAAGCTGTTTATTTTAAACGTTGGTAACTCATCCTATGTGGAACAGGAACGCACACGAACATTAAACATGAAAAGTAGAAGAGGAGTAGGCCATTTGGCCCTTCAAGCCTGATCAGCCATTTAATACTATCGAGGCTGATCATTCATCTCAGTATTCCTGCTTTGTCCCCACACTCCTTGAGTCATTTAGTCCTTCCAACCAGATCCAACCCTTCCTCCTCCAAAAAGCCTTTCATTAAAAAAATACTAAATTGCACAATGTAATTTCAGAACTAAATCTTTTACAAGTGAACTGAAAGTTCAAACTTCCATAAATACAAGTTCATCAAAAAAAACATTTAAAACATAAATGAAACAAGTTAATCTTTTACTTAGAACTGCAATACTAGAAAAGAAGAGATGAATTGTACAAAATAAAAAGTATGAATTAAAGTGGGTTAAATCCGTTACATATAGAAGAATCCGCTACATATAGCTTACAGGTTTAACAGTCCGTGAATGGATGTTCTTTTTTTAAGTGTCAGACAACCCAATTCTTTTAAAGAAATATTCCAGTTTGATTTTAATAAGTCGGTTTGGCTTGTTTCTCGTTCAAAAAGGCTCATTCAAAGACCAGTGCTGATGCAGTGTTTTGTCCTGATAGGGACAAAAAGAACTATAACTGGCTAGTGATTTGTACGGTACCTTTGGCTTGCAAATACATGGAGCAACACTGGTGATGGTTATGTCCCAGAATGCCTGGTGAAAGAAACACCATTAGAGATACAGGCAGCACACAGGAAAAAAAAGCACATAAATGGACAAGGTTCGAATAAAGGCATACTTTAAACTCAGTCCTACTGAGATGAACTTCCCATTAAAAGGGGCACTTAGTTGAACTACTAACAGCTTTTTTTCCAGCATTTTATTAAGAAACATCATGCTGTTATAATTTTCAACAGCGAACATTACTTATTTATGCGAGTGCAAAATGAGCAGCATGTCCAGAATTTGCTTTTCCTTTGAATAGGTCGGTAATCTTTTCTTACCTCATGTCAATTTTAATTTTGTTCTACCCAGCAGCACTCAGCAATTCGGTCAACTCAAAGACAGAGATTCAAAAATCCTTGGCTGGTCGTCCTGTGGTGAAGTACTCCTGGGACTGTGTCTACTGCACAATTGTTGGAAGGGAAATCATTTCTACTGAGCAGATGGGAATGTGGACAGTACAGAAAATGTCTGCCTGCCTCACAAAGCTAGAAACCTGAGCAATATCAGTGCTGAGTGTTGGGGTTATCCTGTTTTCCCTATCGCTGATCCTTTCTCTTTGGCCTCCTCCTTTGAATGGAGCCTGGAAAGGGACCTGTCCAGAATTTTTTTAAAAAGATTTCAGTGGAGGGTTGGTGTGGACTTGCTGGGCCAAAGGGCCTGTTTCCACACTGTATGGAATCTAATCTTACCTAATCTAACAAGGCTTTCAGATCTGAAACATAACTTTCCTTCCCCAACTTCTTAACTCCATTAGGAGCCATTTGTATCTGTCTGAAATTGTTTCCCCACTTGATGTTATTAGATTAGATTACTTACAGTGTGGAAACAGGCCCTTCGGCCCAACAAGTCCACACCGACCCGCCGAAGCGCAACCCACCCATACCCTTACATTTACCCCTTACCTAACACTACGGGCAATTTAACATGGCCAATTCACCTGACCCGCACATCTTTGGACTGTGGGAGGAAACCGGAGCACCCGGAGGAAACCCACGCAGACACAGGGAGAACGTGCAAACTCCACACAGTCAGTCGCCTGAGGCGGGAGTTGAACCCGGATCTCTGGCGCTGTGAGGCAGCAGTGCTAACCACTGTGCCACCGTGCCGCCCACCAGCCGTATCTGGCTGGTCTCAACTGAGCTTCCAATTCTACTTTGTCCCTTGGAAATCTCCCTTTGAATTAGAAACTCTGTTTCTTTCAATTAAAAATCACACAACACCAGGTTATGTAATCCAACAGATTTAATTGGAAGCACACTAGCTTTCGGAGCGACATTCCTTTATCAGGTGATGAAGGAGCATCGCTCCGAAAGCTAGTTGGCTTCCAATTAAACCTGTTGGACTATAACCTGGTGTTGTGTGATTTTTAACTGTGTACACCCCAGTCCAACACCGGCACCTCCAAATCATGTCTCTTTCAAGGCTTCCTAGATAATCCTCCAAATGCTGGGCAGGCACAGTGGGTCCACAGTAAAATTCAGCTTGTTCCATCTGGGTTAAGGTAAGAGTTTGACAGAACTTCCTGTGCAAAAACATTCAGATACTTGTTTTCCCAGAGGGTATAAATGTCACTCTCAGAGATCACGAGCATGATTTTCGGTGTGGGCTTCTCCACATCCCCTTCACAGGGGAGGAGAAGGTCTAGTGGTAATATCGCTGGACTTTTAATCTAGAAACTCGGCTTATGTTCTGGGGACCTGGATCAATAAATACAAATTCAATTAGGGGAGTATTGATGACTATGAACCATTGTTGATTGTCAAAAAAACCCCATCTGGCTCACTCATGTCCTTCAGGGAAAGAAATCTGCCATCCTCGCCTGGTCTGGCCAGCATGTGACTCCAGATACCTGAGAAGCACAAGCTGTAATATGATGGAAGAACCATGCAAGATCTCCTTCAAATCACAGATCACACTGGCTAGGATACGTTTCATTCCTTCATCAACGTAGAATCATAGAATCTCCTACAGCATGGAAGTAGGCCATTCGGTTCACCGAGTCCACATCAACCCTCTGAACAGCATTCCAAGCACACCTACCCCATAGCCCTGCATTGTCCATGGCTAGCCCTCCTAAATGACACATCCCCAGGCACTATGTGTAATTTAACTTTGCCAACTCACCAAACCTGCACATCTTTGGACTGTGGAGGGAAACCGGAGCATCTGAAGGAAACCCATGCAGACACGGGGAGAATGTGCAAATTCCACACATTCACACAAGGCTGGAATTGAACCAGGGTCCCTGATGCTGTGACCACTGTTAGCACTAACGGAGGGATAAAGTGTGTGTAAAGTTACGTAATGTTAGGAAGAGCCAAACAGCAATGATGAATCATCTCTGCAAGTATTGACAGGGAAGAGGTCCAAATATCCCAGAGGAAGTAGTATAGCCTTTATCATAGCAACCAGCCTGTGGGAAATGAAGGTCGTATAACTTAACATTTCGTTACAAAAGGACGCCTTTAATACTGGAATTTTATCAGTCAGGCTTGAGATAAAGAATGCAGTGTTAACATTGCTAAGCCAGAACTGAAGTGAACTTAACTTTTGCTGTTGGAAGAAAAATCCAACACAATCTGAACAATCCTAATACACTTCATAGAATTCATACAGCATGGGAGCAGGCCTTTCAGCCCATCAGGTCCACACCAACCCTCTAAAGAGCACCTCACCCAGACCCCTACCCTATAATCCTGCATTTCCCATGGCTAAGCCACCTAGCCTGCACGTCCCTGAACACTACGGGCAATTTAGTATGGCCAACTCATATAACCTGCATATCTTTAGAAAGTGGGAGGAAACCCACGCACACAGGTGGAGAACGTGCAAACTCCACGCAGTCAGTCACCCAAGGCTGGAATCAAACCCAGGTCCCATGTACTGTGAGGTAGCAGTGCTAACCACTGAGTCATCATGCTGCTCAAGCACTCATGTTTTATACTCAGATTCTGCAAATACGTGAAGCAAAGTATTCGGTAATTTTGATGATGTTGTCAATGGTTTTTGACATTTTGACAGTATTAATCAAGAATGGATTGACAATGCTAAACAAAGTGCCACTAATTCATACATATCCATTCACGGGGACTTAAACTAGATACCTTGAGCAAGGAATACATCATTGAGCATAGCGGCATATGCCTGTTAGCTTGATTAGTCCATGGGTATTGACTTGGGCACCTACGTTGATACCATGGGCCAAGTGGAAAACATCAGTTCTGGCAGCTTCCCTTCATGGATAGCTCTATAACAGCAAGACAAGCAATGGGTGACATTGATCTATTCAGTCCTTGTTAATTCAAACAAAGGCAAAACAGTACACATGCTGGAAATCTGAAAGTAACAGAGAACACTGGAGAAACTCCACAGGTTTGGCTGCATCTGTAGAGACACAAACAGGTTTAATATTTTGAATCATGCCAGACTTAAAACACCAACTCTATTTCTCTCTCCTCATATGCGGCCAGACCTTCTGGGACTCTTCAACAATCTCTGTGTTTATTCCAGTCAGTTCAAATCTCCCTCAAGTGATTCAGATGGATTAAATTCAGATCATTGCCAATCTGGCTTGTTATATTTCGCTAGGATTCGATACTTATTAAATTATCTCTTCAGTCTGGAGGACAAGGCCTGGTCGTGAAAGAGGGTCAATTCAAAACGAATCTGCAGGAACAATATCTCAGCGAATGAGCAAACATGCTTCCCCAGGAGATGACAGAAACAGTTAGCATCGGTTCATTCAAATACAAATTAGATCAATCTCATTCAGAATGTAATGTTTTGCCATGTCATAAAGGAAAAATTTGTGATGTGACATTATGTCTGGGGCATGAATCCAAAAAACTTTGGATTTATGGTTCTGAAAGTTTTTCATCACAGGGGTTTGCTCCAGGTCATTTTATGATTCGTTGCACTCTTTAATTGCTTGTGATAATTAGTCAGCAACTCCACTATTGCTATCCCAAACAAAAGTGAAAATTGCTGAAAAAGCTCAGCAGGTCAGGCAGCAGCTGTGGATGGAAAGCAGAGTTAATGTTTCGGGTCCAGTGACCCTACCTCAGATCTCTAATATTGTTGTGTTGATCATGTACCAGCAGCAGAGAAGATTAATTAAATGATACTGGTCTTTTCTCTCATCTGGCAATTCCTATGTTCCTATTTTCCTTGAGGCAAGAGAAATGTTTCCGGTGCAATTAATGTACAGTCAGGAGTTGGTTAATTTTTAGAAAAATAAATTGGATTATTTTTGTAATTAAAAAAGTTAATCTAACTGCAACTGCATAAGAAGCTAAAAGCATGGCTTTTTTGAAAAAAAAATCATTAATGAGATTTAAGCATTGCTGCTAAGCCAGCATTCATTGTTAACTTGTAATTTGTGTAGAGATGATAGTAGAGAGCTACCTTACAATTCTTAGGGGGTACATATACCCATAGTGCTGTGACGGAGAAGTTCCAGAATTTTGACCAGTGACAGTGATGGAATAGTGACAAATTTCCAAGTCAGGATGGTGAGTGGCTTGGAGGGGAAGTTGTAGTTGGTGATGGTTTCATATAGTGGTGGTGTCCTTACTTTTTAGGTGATTGAGGTGATGGGTTTGGAAGGAGCCATTTAAGAATACTGTATGGATTGCTGGAATGCACACTAGGCATGTACAAAAACCTAGACAGAGAGATATTCCGCCTTGGACCACCTCTCCAGGCAGACAGAGTGAAGGAGGCAGAGATGCTTTGAAAAATCTAGTGGTCTGCTGTGAAGTAACTGCGCAACTAAAAATGGCCATCTGCAGGATTAGAAGCCGGGAATCCTTTTCCAAAAATCTGCTGCCCTACTGCTCATGCAGGAAAACACTGGCTATCAATTACAGATGTCACCACATCTGCTGGATTTGACTCCAAATGTTAACCTCATTGGTTTAGCAACACAAAAGATCCAAGCAATGAGCTCCAATGGTGTACTACAGAAATGTTAGGGACTTTAGTTTTGGAAATACTTTTTTCTCTTCTGGGATTTGTTATAACCTTCTATAATCACCCGGAAAAGGTGAGGACGAATCTGTAATCACCCGTTACCTTAATCTCTAGGGAAGCATCAGTGATAACTTGTAATAAACAAACTTTGAACCTGTTCAAAGTTTGCCTGCTGTTCTGTTTCAACTTGAATCATTGCAACTTAAAAAGATGAACTATATTAATCCATAGTTCACTAACCAAGGGTGGGCACACTTGTAGGTTGGATACCAGTGTCACTGACTTTTCCGTTCAGCTACTGTTGACCTGCTTCTGAATCTGGGGAAGTGCACAGAGGCAACTGAGTAACAACTCTCATTTACACAGCATGATTTTCACAGTCATCCACTGGATGTGCACAACATTAGAAAGGTCAGCATTTGATGTTCAAGATTAATTAAGAAAGTGGTGCTGTCTTCTTGATGTGCTGCAGAATATGTGCTACTGATAACCCATAATGCTCATAAGGAAGGGATTTCAGGGTGTGAGCAGCAAGAGTGATATGGTTCTGAGTCAAGGTGGTTTGTACCTTGAAATGAAAGCTTGCAGGGGGTGGTGTTTGCATGCATCTGCTGTCCTTGACCTTCCAGGTGTTGGAGATCACAGGTTTGGCAGGTGCTGTGGAAGGAGACTTAGTGATCTCCTGCAGTTCATTCTGTAGATGGCGCATACCACTGCCACTGTGCTTCAGTGGTGGACAGATAAATTCTTAAAGTGGTACATTGGGTGCTGATCAAGCAGATTATATTGTCCTAGATGGTGGCAAGCTTCTTGAGGATTGCTGAAGCTGCACTCATCCAGGCACCTTTCATATAACAAGGTGCCGTGAGAGAACATTTTCAAATTAAATTTGAAACCAGACATGTAAAGGAGCATTGGTTCAGGTCATCAAAGGCTTGGTCAAAGAGGGCAGTAATTTTGAACAAATTCACTGATCTGACATTTATTAGCCTGGTGACATTAACTGGAAACAATTAAAAACATTGATAGCAATCACTATTTATGCTTTCCATGGGTCAGACAGCTAGTTTTGAATTGGCAGCAAAACGTTTAAACAAGAGATGACGATGGAATTGAACTTAATTGAAATCTTGCTTCAACTCCTTTCACCTGTGAAACAAGGAGCATTAAAACTGATGTTATATTAGAGTCAGTACAATAACTGAAAACTTGATGTGTTTATACTCAAAATGAGACTCCTCTTGCCCCTTTTTAGCAAATCCCCCATTTGTATATCCTTTCATTCCTTTCCCTATTATTTCTAGTTTTCCCATTGGTCAATCTGCGATGATGAATATTGTTAGAACAAAGAACAAAGAAAATTTACAGCCCAAGAACAGGCCCTTTGGTCCTCCAAGCCTTAGCCGATCCAAATCCACTGTCTAAACCTATCGCCCAATTCCTAAGCATCTGTATCCCTTTGCTCCCCACCTACTCATGCATCTGTCCAGATGCACTTCAAATAAATCTACCGTGCCTGCCTCTACTATCTCTGCTAGCAATGTATTCCAGGCACCTACCAGCCTCTGTGTAAAATACTTTCCACATGTATCCTCCTTAAACTTTTCACCTCTCACCTTGAATGCCTGACCTCACTTTACTGAATCCTCCACCCTGGGAAAAAACTTATCTCTCCTGATCTTGTAGACCTCAATCTCCTTTTTTCTAATGAAAACAATCCTAACCTACTCAACCTGTCTTCACAGCTAGCACCTTCCATACAAGGTAACATCCTTGTAAGCCCTCTCTGCACCCTCCCCAAAGCATCCACATCCTTTTGGTAACGTGGCGACCAGAACTGTACGCAGTATTCTAAATTCGGCTGAATCAAAGTCTTGTACAATTTTAACATGACCTGCCAGCTCTTATACTCAATATCCTGTCCGATGAAGGCAACATACCATATGTCTTCTTGACTTCTTAAAAAGGTCATTGTGAACCAATGGGAAACGGATTGATATGGGGACTTCTGTCGTATTGTCTGAGCTGTTTGTTTTGTCTGCCCCTTTGCTTGCTGACTTATGATGGTAGCCTCAGCCTTTGGTCTAATTTGTAGGCAGCGCTCCTGCTTTTCCGTACAGGAGAACCACTCAATTCAACAGTAATATTAATTCAAAGTAGAATTCATAAAATATTGATTCACAAAAAAGCACACAATTTCCCAAGCTAATCATTTCTCAAATCAGGAAATCTGTTTGGTAAAATAAATCAATGGTTAAGCTCAACTGCTACCTGTTGTTGTTTTGGGGAACAGCAGAAATTCAACCTAAGGAAGAAGCAACGTACTTAAGCAAGGATGAGATAACTGTTGCTGATGAGGGAAATCAGGAACAACATAAGAGCAAAAGAAAAAGCATACAATGTGGGGAAGATTAGTGGGAAGAGAGAGAATTGGGAAGCCTTTAAAAACCAGAAGTTAACTGAGAAAGCAATAAGTGTTGTTGGTGGGGGGGGGGTGGTGGTGAAATATGAGAGTAATCTAACTAGTGACATAAGAGACTGCAGGAGCTTTTTTAAAGACATTTAAAAGTAAGACAGAGTGGACATTGGACCACTGGAAAATGAGCCTGGAGAGGTAGTAATAGGAAACCAAAAAAAAAATGCAGAGGTACTTTGTATCAGTTTTTACAGTGGAAGACACCAGCAGCATACCAGAGAGAAAATCAGGGGGCAGAGGTGAGTGTAATAGCCATCAATAAGGAGACGGTGATGGGAAAACTGAAAGGCCTGAAGACAGACAAATCACCTGGATCAGATAGACCACGTCCCAGAGTTCTGAAGGAGATAGCTGAGGAGATTGTAGAAACATTGGTGGTGATCTTTCAGGAATCACTGGAGTCAGGGAGGGTACCTGAGGACTGGAAAATGGATAATGTCACCCCTGTTTAAGAAAAGAGGGAGGCTGAAAGTTGGAATTATAGGCCAGTTAGCCTGACCTCAACCATTGGTGAGATTTTAGAAGCTATTATTAAGGATGAGATTGTGGAGCACTTGGAAGTGCATGACAAAATGGGGTAGAATCAGCATGGCTTCGTTAAGGGGAGGTTATGCCTGATAAATGTTTTGAATTATTTGATGAGCTAATGAGCAAGTTAGACAAAGGAGAGCCTGTGGATATGATCTAGTTGGATTTCCAGAAGGTCTTTGACAATGTGCCATACAGGAAGCTGCTAAATAAAGGTAGAGCCCGTGTTAATAGGGGCAAGCTGCTGGTAAAGATAGAGGATTGGCTGACTGGAAGTAGGCAGAAAATAGAAATAAAGGGCTCCTTTTCAGGGTGGCAGCCAGTGACTAGGGGAGTTCTGCGGGTGTCAGTGATGGGAGCACAGCTATTTACATGATACATTAAAATAATCTGGATAAAAAAAGTGAGGGCATTGTTGCTAAGTTTGCACATGTCACAAAGATAGGTGGAGGGACAGGTAGTGTTGAGGAAGTGGGGAGGCTGCAGAAGGACATGGGCCGCCTAGGCAAGTGAGCAAAGGTGTGGCAGATGGAATACAAAATGTGAAAAAGTGTGAGGTTGTCCACTTGGATAGGCAGAATAGAAACATAGACTATTTTTGAAATTAAGAAAGGCTTCAGAAATCTGAAGCACAAAGGGACTTGGGGATCCAAGTTCAGAATTCTCTTAAGGTTAAAATGCAGGGTCTATTGGCATTTTGAAAGTCAATTTTCAAGAAGCACGTGGATGAATGCATAAATAGGAAGGGAATAGAGGGATAAGGACCCTGCAATCTAAGACAGTTTTAATACAGAAAGGCAAAATATATTGACACAGGTCTGAAGGGTCGAAGGGCCTGTTCTTGTGGTGCATTTTGTTGTTCGTAGTTCTTTGTTCAATGTTAGCATTCATTTCAAGAGGGTTGGAAAGAAGAGCAGAGATTTACTGCTGAGGCTGTATAAGGCTCAGGTCAGACTGCTTTTGGAATATTGGGGGGAGTTTTGTGCCCTGGATCTAAGGAAAGATGTGCTGGCGATGAAGGGGGTCCGGACAAAGTTTACAAGAATGATCCTGGGAATGAAGGGCTTTTCATATGAGGAGCGGTTGTTTTCTCTAAGACTGTACTTGAAAGAGTTTAAAAGGATGAGAAGAATCTCATTGCAACTTACAGAATTCTGAGAGGCCTGGATAGAACGGGCGTGGGGAAGATGTTTCCACTATTAGGAGAAACCAGGAGCCAAGGGAACGTTCTCAGAGCTGAGATGAGGAGGAATTCCTTCAGCCAGAGGAGAGTTGATCTGTGGAACTCTTTGCCACAGAAGGCTATGAAGGCCAAGTCATTGAGTGTATTTAAGACAGAGATTGATGGGTTCTTGATTAGTAAGAGGATCAAGTGTTATGAGGAGAAGGCAGGAGAATGGGGTTGAGAAAATGTCAGCAATGATTGAATGGTAGAGCAAACTCAGTGGGTTGAATGGACTAATTCTGCTCGTATATCCAATGGTCTTATGTTATGGTCTAAATATGTCATCACATTATGAACAATTGATGAATTCCCTTGGTACACTGGTCAATATCTATCTATGAATCATCATGAAAACTGACTGGTTGGTTGTTGATCTCAGTGCTGTTTATAGTTTGTAAATTGCTGGCTTCATTTGTCACATTGTGACAATGACCGCATGAGCTGTGAATGATCAGAAACCGTAAAAATTCTAAAGGAGTTCAAATATTTATTTATTACTGTTATCCTCGATCTTCATTCTATTCCTTCGGCACTGATTGCTCTCCCAATACAATACCAAACTTGACAATTCCTTATTGTTGGTTCTTGGTAATAAGCACCAAGAAACAGTCCCAACATAGCAGCTCAAAGAGCACTTCTGACCTGATGGACATCCAGCAGACTTGGATAGGTATCGGACAAGAAGCTGTAAATTATTGAGCTTCACATAAATCATGATGATGTGCCATGGCCACATGTAGCATCCAAATGACTACCCTACCTCAGATAAGCTAATTCACTGAGAGAGATCATTTACATGGAATAATTTACCAAGATTTCTTTTGACATCAATTTCCAAATCCACTACTTCTACTACTGGAAGGGTAAGGGCAGCAGATACTTGGGAACACTACCACTTGCAAGCTCCCTCCCAAGCCACTCACCTGACTTGAGAATATATCACCACTCTGGGTCAAAATCCTGAATACCCACTCAACAGCATTATGGGTGTACCTACAACAAGTGGATTGCACTGGTTCAAGGAGGTACCTCACCACCAGTTTCTCAGGGGCAATTAGGGATGGCCAACAAATGTCAAATGGGCTTGTCAGGAGAGGAAGCTTCTCAATGGACAGAAAGGAAAAGGAGAATAAGTTACTTATAAATTTGACATTTTTAAATTTACTTTAATAAATTTGAAGAGAGGATATTGGAAAATGTTTGTTGCCCCAGATTATTTAAGGCACAATTAACATTTAGCATGTCGTTAATTAGCTGACATGGAAACATTTAACGAAAAGCAGGAATAGGAAATGCCAGCCCTCAAACCTGCTGCACCAATTTCACACAATCATGGCTGGTGTCATCTCGGCTTCATCTCCACTTTCCTGCCCACTCCTCAAAGCCCTTCAACCCTTCACTAATTAAGAATCTGTCTCCGTCCTCCTCTAAGTTATTCAATATCCCAGTGGCCACAGCACTCAGGGGCTGTGAATTCCACAGGTTCATGATCATCTGAGAGAACTCATTCCTCCTCATCTTGGTTTTCCATCCATCACTCTTTAGCCTAAAACTATAACTTCTTGTAGTTTGCCCCAGAAGGAGACAAATCTGCACCATGTCTACATTGTCCTCATTCTTCTTGGGCAGTATAAGCCTAAACTGCCCAATTGTCCCTCATAAGACAACCCTTTCATCCCTGGAATTACTAATGAACCCTCTCTGAACTATTTCCAATGTAATCATATCCTTCCTCAAGCTAGGGGGATCAAAACTGTGTGCAGCACTCCAGATGCTGTCTCAAGGGTACCATATACAGTTGCAACAAGACTTCTGCCTTTCAATGGCATAAGAACTAGGAGCAGGAGTAGGCCATCTGCCCTTCGAGCTTGCTCCACCATTCAATAAAATCACGGTTGATCTTTTCATGGACTCAGCTCCACTTACCTACCTATTCAACACAACCCTTAATTCCTGCACTGTTTAAAAATCTATCTTCTTTGCCTTAAAAACATTCAATGTGATAGTCTCAACTGCTTCACTATCAGAATATCAGATTCACAACTCTTTGGGTGAAGAGGATCCTCCTCAACTCATTGCGAAATCTACTATCCGTTAATTTTAGGGTATGCCTCTAGTCCTAGTTTCACCCACCAGACGAAATAACCTCCCTGCTTCTATCTCATCTATTCTCTTCATGATTTTATGTTTCTATCAGATCTGTCCCAATTCTTTTAAATTTCAATAAGCATAGCCCCAATCTACTCAACCTCTCCTCATAAGCCAACCCTCTCAACACTGGACTCACCATTGGTGGCACGGTGGTTCAGTGGTTAGCACTGCTGCCTCACAGCACCAGGGACTCAGGTTGTATTCCTGCCGAGGACGATCGTCTGTATGGAGTTTGTGCATTCTCCCTGATCTGTATGGATTTCCTCTGGATGCTCTGGTTTCCTCCCACTGCCTAAAGATGTGCAGGCCTGGTGAATTGGCCATGCTGAATTGCCCATAGAGCTAGGTACCTTAGTGAGGGGTAAGTGTTGGGAAACAGGGTTACTATTTGGCAGGTTGGCGTGGACATGTTGGGCCAGGCTGTAATCTGAACCTTCCCTGCACTTCCTCCAGTGCCAGTACAACCTTTCTCAAGTAAGGAAAACAAAAGTGCAGTACTCTAGGTGTGGCTTCAACAGTACTTTATACAGTTGCAGAATAACCTCCTTATTTTTAAACTCTGTCCTGTAACTTCATACAACTCAATGCAATCGAATTGTACAGCAAGTAACAAGATGCATATTTTCATGAAGCCCTGTGTAAGTTTGGGATTTTCACGTTCAGTCACGATCTACCCTCACCTGAAGTTGCTGTAGTTTGTGGACCGGCAATAGAGAACATTATTAGCCTCATCATTATTTTGACAGGAAATCATGTGTGGTTATATTATCATGTGAAAAGAGCATGTTCAGGCAAAATCAAATGTAAGAAGTAAACATAATTGCTGCCTGTCACATGTTATAACAATGACTACCATTCAAAAGTACTTCATTTGCAGTGAACCACTTCAGAACAACCTGAAAGTCTAAAAGGCTATGTACAGATGCAAGTCTTTCTTTCTTCGTTGCTTTGATACCCTGGAGATTTTTGTTATCTAAAAGCCTGCCATTATATATATATTTTTAAATGCAACAAAGTGAGTATTTTGTATTCCATTTCATGGCAGGTCTTGTGTCAGATTTTGTTTAAACTCCTTTTTTCCCCCTCCTGGACATTTGACCCATTAGTTGTAACAGATTCAAAGCTGGAAAGCCTTGGCAAACAATAATTGTGCTGCATGGGTAAAAGCTCTGAACTGTGTCACTTCCCTTGAAGTGTAAGCTGTGTGAGTACAATGTTATCAAGTAATATTGATCTACATTGAGGTCAGCACAACCTCCAAAGTTCCTTTTAATTCTCAGTAAAAAAAAGGTTATATTTTGTTAACCTGTTCCTTTATTGGGAATGCAGTTCCTCAAAGCCGCTTCACCCTCTGATATCTCAGCCATTCTTCATGTGCCACCTCACAGTGAGCAACAGTGATTTATTCAGCTTTGGAGGGCATCGCACTCCAAGCCTGATGCCACCCTGTTGAGTTGCCAAACATGTGCATGCCCTAAACGTGGACTCTGACAGCAATCAGCAGCCACAGCTCTGGTCAGTTACCCTCTTTGAAAGCGTTCGGATGTGCCAGATGAGTCTCAGCTAACCCAGACAAGGGAGCAGCACACAATACTGCATGTCAGGTGGGGTGTTCAAAACTGCCCCTAAGCGCAGTGCCAGACACATTATAATTACCCCAGTGTTTTGAATGTGTTACTAAAAAAGACTTCAGTCTATCATTTGGAAATATGCCAAACAAAATTACAGAAGGGGGCAATAAGAATCTAGGTTCCCTGCAGTGTGTGAAGAGGCCATTCAGCCCATCAATCTGCACCAACCCTCTGAAGAGCATCCAACCCAGACCCAGCAACCCGACCCTATCCCCTTTTTTTAAAAACCATGGCCAATCCATGGTTTAGGACTTTAGGACTATGGGAGTCTTGGATCACAAAGACATCAGATTTGGTTAAATGTATTTAAGAGAAGACTAGACAACAGCAATTTGCTTAAATATTATGTTTATTAACTAATAACAAAAAAAAACCTTGGAAAACAAAGAAACATTCATTAAGTAAATGAAAAGAATGAAGAAGAAAGAAATAAAAAGACAACAATCCTCAAGCCCATGGGGGAGCCCTGGATCGATCAGCTGCTCATTCCTGGCACCGTTCGCCATCCCGGTCCCAGGCGAAGTCTAACGACTCAGAATGAAACTCTTTATTTCTCTGATAAAAAAAACAGCATCTACAGAAAAACAATTACAGGGAAAAAAACACGGTGATGGTGCTGTCTTGGGCAGGTACAGGAATGCACATTCGGCACATTTCAGGTCATGCAGCTGTCGAATCTCATCAACAATATTAGCCATTCAGCCCATCCTATCCCATGATGATATTTGACAGCGCATGTTACAATTGCAAATGCAGACGCAAATCAGCGACAATCGCATGAGAATATGTAACCTTCACTGGAAGATTAAAACTACAATGAAAATAACCATTATCAACACGAATAACATAACAATATGGTGTATTATCAAATTCATGGTCGCAGTCGCCTTTGGGGGCCATCCTTAAATATATCCCACCTCCGATGTACGGTCAACACCGGAATGCAATCAGCAAACCAAGTGAACATTAAGTTCCTGTTTCAGCATGTCCCTGTCCTGATGGGTTCAGAGGAGCCCACAAATGATTAGCATTTTCATGCTTACGCTAATAGCAGTAATATCCTTAATGACAGTCGCCAAAGCAACTGTGTCCCATGTATTTACATGCGACCTTAATCTATCCAACTCCCATTCTGGGAGTGAGGATCCCATTCCTGCTGAGAGTCCTTGAAACCTGCAAGTGGGAGAGAGAAGACAGAGACAGTGCCAGGCCTTCCTTTCTGTTCTGGCATTTGGATCTTTCTGTGTGCTTTCATTTTTAATTCCTGCTGCCACTGGGCACGTGACTAAGGGCCTCATGCTGAATTGCACTATCACTGGAAATAATATAACCTTGCCCTGCTCATGCAATCTCACAGTCATGGCCTACACCAAATACATTTTTACCGTTTGTGTAGATCGTTATCCTTTTCCTATCTGAAGAGTGGTAATAAGTGCTTTTAATTCAGCTACCTGGGCAGAGTGACATTCTTATATTCACTCTCCTGCCAAAAGTTCCCCTTCCAAATTAACTGCAGCCCACCGCATCCAGGCCTCACCATCATAGCACTTCTGTGCTCCATCTGCAAACATGCATTTCACATTCTCTAATGGCTCTTACTTAACTGGACCCTGTCTCTCTTCCTCCTACTCCATAAAGGGGATACAATCATGGGTCTCCCTTCCTGATTCACAAAGCTTTCTCTATTGTCATTAACATTTCCACATGCTTGCCTCTTGGCAATCGTGCGGCTTCCCATTTGGTTCACCAACTGTCCGTAACACCTCTTAGTTTGGCAGTTTTCAATGGCTGGACTATATTATGTGGGGAGTCTAACATCACCTTCCCAGTTATGTCAATGAGGAGGATGTTGTTAGTGCCCATTGGGTAGAACATTGGATGGCTTGAACGCATGAATGTTGCCCCATCATGACCAGATCCATCTTGCCTGAACTGGAGCTCATCTCCGTGCCTCTGTAACACAACTGCAGACTGATTGCTCTTGCTTTCACTACAAAAGAGGTGAAAGGACGTTTTCAGTCCTAGTGCTGGTGCAGAGGCCAGCATCTGTTTAACTTTGACAATGGCCATCTCTTGCTCAAGTGCCCAATTCAATTTTCTCTGAGCTAGCTCACCCCGTCCCCACCTTTCATAAGGTCTTGCAGGAGTCTGGCTAGTTCACTGTAGTTTTCTATGAAGTTCTAAATAGTCCTAAGCCTTGTCATATACCTGTACCAGTAACTGGTTTTCTCCATTTCCAATAATGCCACCTGACTGAGGTGACCAGAATATCATCTATGTATTTTTCAGTTAATCTATTTACACAACTTACTATAAAATTCAGTATATTCCAGATTTAGGTTCCTTAATTTGTGGGTTTTTTTTCATCCTCCAGTTCCATATCCACAGATCATCTCACCCAATAACAGTAAAATGACATCATACACAGACTCAAAATTTTTCCGATTCTCTTCAACCATATCCGTCTTGAGGATACTTGTTCAATATGTTTCCTTCCTTGCCAATTTTATTATTTATGGTATAGTTGAATGGTACCTACCTCCATATGTAAGTACTCCCTTTGAGCTATATGGAATCAAATAATGCAGCTCTAATGTTATTTAGGCTTTACCTTCAGCTTATGCTTTGTGTCTTTTATATTCCCTGGAGTTCCTTTATCACAGACTCCTACACTACCTGAGTCTTAGCTCAGGCTTCTTTAACATACACTAACTGTCCAAACACACTACAATTTCACCTACTGGTTTAAACACTGAAGTACATGCATCAGATGGGCTATCGGTTTATTATCTGATGGGCCTTTCACACAGTCCACTATTACTTCCTCCAGAGCCCATATTCTTTCATTTCTGTAACATTTTGACATAACAGCTGATCATATTTTTTATTTTGATTATGATTCTTTATCCATCCCTTTCACTAATACTACCTGCATTGTTTTATAGTCAATTTCTCTATGGATTATGTGTCAGAGTCTTTTAATTTAAAATATGTTTTTTGTGCTCTCCCAAACTACTGATGCTTTTATCAAGTAGATGTACATGCCTGAGACCCATGCCATAGTGCAAGTTTCTTTACCAAGTATTCCCTCATGTTTGTTACCTCCGAGGTTACATTCACTCTTTCAAACTTACATTGGTATCCCAAGTCCATGTCATGCATTCTTGACTCCCATATGATCTTATAAATGTTCTACAAGGTTTTACTTATTTCTTCACGTATGGTCCCAATGACTCAGGTGGTGGTTAGATCATCAATTCAGTCTTTAAAAGGAAAGACAAGGACACAAACATCCTGAAGAGAAAGCGGTCAGTTTAGTGTTCTCATCTAAAGTTCCTTTTCACTAAAATGCATCCTAACCTCAATTGCTGTTTCAACCCATTATTCTAATGTTTTTTGTCTTCTGACATGAATCTCCACCTTTAATTAATTAGTCTCATCCCATTTGGAAACTTAGCTATTACAACCTATCTAATTCCAGAAATCTGGAGAGGTTTGTAGTCCATGGAACATAATCTTTAAAACGGAAGTCAAACATTTCTGTTTGATTCAGGCAAAACATAATTTGTTCTTTCTCTAAGATGACACACTTTTTTTGAACTCACTTGGTAACTCATTCTAAATATTTGATACATCTCATCGTAAATTTGTCCAAATTCAATATTGTGCTTACTCCCTCAAAGTCACTAACCATTTTTTTAATGTACTGAAACCACTGAGACTTTTTGCATGCGCTTTAGCATTTCCCAGAATCCCTTTAAATTTTCAGGTTACTATTCCATTTAGAATGTCAAGGCATGTGAGTCTTAATATAGTTTTTGTCATAATATGTTTAAATATACCCAGGCTTCAGTGGTTTTGAAATTCGTGATGATCAATACATTTCATGTGTCCACAGTACTTCTCTGACCACTGAGATGTGTTATTGATGAACAGCTTGATGGGTTAAGCATGCCTCATCCATCATTGTGTTGTGACATTGAAAATCTTCAAACATGGTCAGCAATTTCTAAGAAAAAACTAAACCATCAACCTCCACCCATTCCATGTCAAGCAGCATGGATTAATTAGTAACATGGATTTAACACGTAATTATATCACCCGTCTCTCCTCCTCCTGCAAGGAAATGTGTGTTGTACATTAAGAACGGAAAAGCTTCTTTGTTAAATTTGCTTTTTCTAAACTCCTTGCCCACAGAAAGTTGCATTTTCAACATCCCAGTTTCCGTATTACTTGGATCGTTGACACCAAAGCATATTTACAATGAGTCCATCTTATCATCCAGAATTAAAGATTCACTCATGCATTAAAACAGCATTTGGAAGTTCACTTTGGCCAGAAAATGAAATTCTAAACAAGGTAATCCAAGCATAAAGTTCCTGAGATTAAACTTTGCCCAAGATTCTTTCCTCAGACCAAATACAACAAAGAACCAATTCCAAAAGTTTTTACTCAGTTTTATTAACCAAATTCTTGAATCAACATTTTGTTGCAGATTCTTGCTTTACACAACCACTGACAGTTTCTTAAAAGAATATTATGTTAACCATACATGATTCGCACTAATGTAGGCATACACCACACTTTCAAATTACCATACATTCCCAAAATGCAACTAATTTCAAGGTATCCCCAGATCTTGAGCTCCAGGGAATAAAAACACATAAATGGTTGTCCACCTGACCACCCGATGATGAGCAGCGCTCTGAAAGCTAGTGCTTCCAATTAAACCTGTTGGACTATAACCTGGTGTTGTGTGATTTTTAACTTTGTACACCCCAGTCCAACACCGGCATCTCCAAATCACATCTCCTCTTTATCGTTATTCTTCAAGCTTTACATTTTGTTAAATATGCCTTCTGCCAAGACTGGCATTCATTACCTATCCATAGTCTGTTAATTAATATAAGATACAACTGAACAGCTTTCTCAGGCCCTTCAAAGGCCAGTTCAGAGGTAACCACACTGGTGTCATTCTCGAGTCAGGATGTATAATGGTCAAAAGGCAGTTGATTAAAAGGACTCTTGGTCTTTGATAGCAACCCAGCAGCTTTTACTGGTTCCAATTACTTAACTAGATTTTCTAAAAACAACTTATTTCAAATTCTTAAGCGCTCTCAAACTAGTCTAGTCACAAAACCGTGGTATCTGGAGTCAGAAACAATTGTGCATTAAGTTTATACGATGATTTCAATGTTTTTATCCATTGAGCTTTTCAGATGGATTTGGATTACTCTGAACCATTTACAAGTAACTCAAATTCATCAATCTTCTGCCGTTGGTCTTGAAAGTTATGTTGCAATACCACCCTAAAAATTTACACAATCTGGCATAAAGGTGAAACTGTGTACCACATCTAATTGATGTAAGTAAGATCAATCTCAGGCAATTAGAGGCTATGTTTTTGCTGCTGATGCTAGTTTGTATAAGGACCACACTTTGTAAATCACTAATTCCCTTCTGTGGAAGAGGTTAGTGTGATGGACCAGAGTTGAGAGTGTGGCGCTGGAAAAGCACAGCAAGTCAGGCAGTATCCGAGGAGCAGGAGAATCAATGTTTCAGGCAAAAGCCCTTCATCAGGAAAGTGACCAAGCCAGACACCCTCAAAACAATTCAAAAAAGTAGCCCAGGCCCTAACTTTGTTAGTTGTTTTAAACAGATGTAAAGTGGATATTCCCAGAGAGAGGCAGCTGGCCCAATCACTTAGTTTTAATTAAAACAGAATATATTTGCAAGATTACTGAATTAAACACAAACAAAAGAGAACAGAATATAGAATAACCTAACTTATCAGAAAACTCAAC